>NW_027271410.1:0-352500 GCF_040938485.1 Diadema antillarum | reverse complement strand
CTCCTCTTCCTCCTCCTTCTCTTCCATACTCCTCCTCCTCTTCCTCCTCCTTCTCTTCCATACTCCTCCTCCTCTTCCTCCTCCTTCTCTTCCATACTCCCCCTCCTCTTCCTCCTCCTTCTCTTCCATACTCCTCCTCCTCTTCCTCCTCCTTCTCTTTCATACTCCTCCTCCTCTTCATCCTCCTTGTCTTCCATACTCCTCCTCCCCTTCATCCTCCTTCTCCTCTGTACCCTTTTCCTCCTCCTCCATCCTCCTCCTCTTCATCCTCCTTGTCTTCCATACTCCTCCTCCTCTTCAACCTCCCTCTCCTCTGTACCCCTTTTCCTCCTCTTCCTCCTCCTTCTCCATCCTCCTCCTCTTCATCCTCCTTGTCTTCCATACTCCTGCTCCTGCTCATCATCCTATAGCATAACCTCTCCTTCAAAGTTCATCCTACTTTCCTCTCCTCTTTCGATTATTTCTTATTTTCGCAGTGTCCATCCCCTTACCTTTCAATCTGTCCTTCTCTGTCTTATTGTCTGTCTGACGACTGTTAGTCTGTTTTTCTCGCTATATCTCTTCCCCTTCTCTGTCAGGCATATCCACACTTTCTCTCTCATGCTTTGTCCGTCTGTCTGTCAGTCTCTCTCTCTCTCTCTCTCTTTCCTGGTATCTCTTCCTCTCTTTCTTTCTGTCTCTCTTTCTCTCTCCTTGTTCCCTGATGACCTCAGAAAGGTGCAAAGTCAAGCTCCTTCCCGCTCACCTCCGTGGAATGTGACACGGAGCCCAGGTATCACACCACCCAGGTCTCCTGGGCGGCAGATTTCAAGGGAGGCGCTCGAGATTCTCCCGAGGACAGGCCATCTGCGAGAAGCATGCAGATAAATAATTGAGGGAACAGGGCTCTTCGGGAGGTAGATAGGCTTTATATTTCCAACGTGAATGTGTGACTTGGTGAATATAGAGGAAAAAAGAGGTTTATAGACACTTGTATATAACATTCCTATGGATGTCACGTTAAGGAGACACATTCGTGCCTCCATAACATTTTCAGCTTATCATATCCCATTCAATCCATGTTTTGTTGCTGACAATGCTAACTACACATCTTCTATACACGGTCTCTCTTAAGCTGGATCCAGAGTTGATGTATGTGTGAATAATAGCCTTATATATATATATATATATATATATATATATATATATATATATATATATATATATATATATAATATGCCTACATGCGTACAAATAGTTCAAACAGAGAGTAACTACAATTACACAAAACAGACTAAAAATACGTGAGAGAAAGTTGATTGGATGAATGCACTGATGCTCATAATAGTGGATCCTTGCTTGTATTTGGAAATAGCTTTTGTGTGTTTGTTAATCTGTTAGCTCATATTCGGTCTTTGCGTCTGAAAACAGAAAAAAAAAATAGTGAGGAATTAGTTCTGAGAGTCCAAGAGTAATTTACTTTCTTACCAGGAGAGAAACGACACATGTTTCCATCACTTGCCAAACTATAACGTAATGTCATCAACAATAGAAAGATGGATTCTTATTGGGCACCGTGCTGCGACTGTTTTTACTGGCCAATCCCAGCTGCCTATACCTGGCTGTTGAACTTCAACGTGGGGATTGAGGAGGACGGAAGGTGAGAAAATCCCGATTTTCAAGACTGCTGAACTTTCTTCTCATTCTGTTTTTTTTTTCTCCTCCCAACCAAAGACCTTAGCACTCTCTTGCGAGAGACAGACGTTCCCGTAATTGGTGTTTCCGTGAAAGAAATAACTGACGGGGCCGTTATCCGATACTCGGCTTACTTGCACAGGTGTGGAGAGTGTCGCGGGAAAAAGCATCCTCTTCTCTGACGACGAGGTCTCCCCTCCTTTACCTCCGAGCCACCCCTCTGAGCACCAGGAGCTCGTTCCTTCTCTCACACGCCGGATATTCCCTGATATCTCTAGTGATTAACTTCTTCTTCTTCACAGTTCTATACAAAGCGATGACAGTCAAAAATTACTCTCACGGCTGACTGAATACACCGCCTAGCTTCTACTGTCATATCTAATTTAGATCAAACTTATGATCGTGAACGTACCAAAAAGAGCCACCCTGAATTCACCAAGCTTGATCAAGTGTGCAAATCAGTAAAAAAGGGAAAATAAATATAGAAACTGGACAAAGTATAGAACAAAAAGAAAAGATTAAGAAGTCATAGCCAGTTAGGTACTAACCTTGAAAAACAACAGAATTATTTCACGGATATACGTACCCATACAAACATAATGAATTCCATGCATCTATTCCAAGCACTATTGATTGCATTTATATTTAGGCACTAAAGCTAAGTGTAGATCGAATGCATGATATATCACTCTGCAGGCGAACAAAGATACAACATAATTATGAAGTATATCAGAACCTTAAATCGAGGACAATATATGCTAAACGTGGTGATACTAAACAACACTAGGACTGCAAATACGACGACCCACGGCTGCTTAGACATGTATGACGATCTATTTCTACCTGGATGTCAGTGACAATGGTCCTATTAGTGGCTAAATAAATCCCGGGTGCTACATCTTAAAGATGCATGGTTAACGATTCCATGCAACGGATGTTTGTGAGAAAATATAATCATTCGGCCGTGTTTGTTTGTTTGTTGTTGTTTCTTTTGCATGATGAGCGTTTAAATAACGTGAATTTGTTAGGTCAGAATCATAGAGATATGATATCTAAATGATGTTTGCCTCACTCAGAAGTCATATAATAGACGAAAATGACGCAAGTATTATTTTGACACAAAATGTAGTTGCTTTTCTTCAGACCGCTTTATGACTATACGCCTACCGTTCCGAAATTGGGTAAATAGGTATTCAATGTCCACTGCTGGATAATCAGAGGGTACTGGCTGATCAGTCAGAGCCCGGAATTATTAACTTCAGCCAAATTTTCTGCATCGTCAAACTGTAAACGGTAGTAGCAAAAACACGGGGCGAGCAACAACGTGGTGTATGGGCTTTGTGTCACTTGTAGCGTGTATTTTGGCGCGTGGCGCGAATTGGCACTGCATTTTGGAGCATACTTTTTTAGTCAATCTCCTTTCCATTTAAGCATGATCACACAATGCAAATGAAAGGGAAAGCAGGAGAATATCACAGAATAACATCATAGCTATTGAAGCCTTCGATCGACTTTTTTTTTTTCATTTGCGATGCCAAGGATGTTAGTGAAAGGATGCACAATATGCTGTACAAAAGGGTGAGTGACGTACTCAGGGCCCACGAACTTGTGTTATAGTGTCACCTGTTCTTTTTACGACCTGTAATATCTGTCAAAAGTACTGAAGTCACACAGTGCGTGCATGCAGTCGGTATGGCAGGAGCTAGGCTGCGTTGAATATTAGCTATGGCCACAAATATTGACAGTTGTTACTGGCAAATAGATCATTCCAAGTATTTCCAAAAGGATGTAATGACGACAGAAGGGTTAAAAAGGGAGAACATTTATTGTCATTAGTGGGAACGATCAGTGTATAACAAGCGTCGTTATATGCATGGGGTACCAATAAAGAGCGCAACTGAATCACCGATGAAAAGAAGGGGGTGGAAATGATTTGATGGACAAGTTAGTGCAAATAGAGATCGAATCATAAACGTTGTATTTGCCCCTTGTCAACAGGAGACGGCCTGTGCACGTCTTTGTGTAGGAAAAGAAAACGCGGCGCCAAGTGGAATTGACAGTTTGAAGGCGCAGACGTATACTGTAGAAGACCTGAATTTAAAAACATAGTGGAATCAAAATGGCAGCTATAGAATGTCTCCCAAGTTCCCCCAAATTAAGCGCAAACTCTGCACTTAATTGACAGCTTGTTTAATGTTTAACAAGAAAAAATATGGCAAAATGTGCTTTGACTGTCGAGATAAGGAACATAGCACACACACATACACGCACACACACACACACACACACACACACACACACACACACACACATATATATATATATATATATATATATATGACTGGCAGATATCACACATTAATCTAAAGAAGTAATTACATTTCATTAGGCTTATTCCGCAATGTTCTGCTTGATCTAGGCATATATGACGAAAGTGCGTTAACGTGTAAATTGAGATTATCAACTTGAAGAAAGCTCCATTTGAACGATGATTAAATTTACTTCGAACAAAGAAAGAAAAAGAAATGGCTCTTGCAGTTTGATACAGACACGGTAAGATCTTTTTTTTTTTCATGATATCAATGTTTATTTTTGCTCGTTATCAAAGGTTCAAAACCACGGAAATATCTCTCATCAGATTGTGTGAAATAACAATTTGGATTTGCTAGATCGTCATTATGACTCTCAAGTGATTGTACCAGAAATATATATATATATATATATATATATATATATATATATATATATATATATATATATATATATGAGTGTGTGTGTGTTTCAAATTACAAACATATTCATTCCATCTTCTTCCCAATAATGTATCCATCATCAAACATAACATCATTTGAGTGTCCTGCCTAAAAGTAGAGCACATGGCAATCAGTCTAAGAAAAATAGTTTGCAAGTTTTGATGAAAATGAAAAAAAAAACTTTACCCAAACTAAACAAAAACACCAATGGTTGTCAACCATCCTACACCAAATTCTGCGCGTTAAATTGTGTATTTTGTCATCTATTTTGCGCTTTCACGTGCAGGGACATCGATATTATCCACCCTAGGCGTGACGTCATGTCCTATTATGCAAGTCACTGATAAGTACACTCCCTGTTTAGAATGATCCCCTACGTTTAATTTATGGGAGACGAAAAACACACGCATTTGAAACGAGCTATAAGTTTGTAGGATATAGACAAGGGGACTGCTCTTTGAGTGACTTTGGTCCATGTTGATCATAGGAATGTACTTCTCACACTAAAAGCTTACCATCATTATCATGCCTAAATTTCATAGAGTCAATACCACGTGTGATATAGCGAGTAAAGGATCATTGAATAATGCAGTGTGACGATATATTTTCGTCAGTTATAATTGCTTCTATTGTATCATTACTGAGAAAAACAAGTAGAAATATCCTTGCAGTGTTTATGACGGCACCGGTAGAAACTCAGATGCTCACCATTTCAACAACACGAATATCAAAACATGGGACATGTTACTTCGACATCTACTCTCAGTCTGTCGCTGTATATTCTTCGTCATCTTCTGGGATAAAATCAATGCGTGTAGGGATTTGCACGTTACCCCGGACATCAAAATTCCGGGGGGACGCGATTTCCGGTGACGCGAATTCTCTTCCCGAGCGGAGCTTTTCTATAATCAGATTGGAAGTAGAGAGGACACTCGCCGAGAGAGGATGCGAGATGTTATACCGCCTCCTCCTACAATCGGAGGATCCTTCTTTACCCAGGCAGTAGCACCCATCCCAAACACTTCCGTCTATTCTCGCTACAAGACGCTCGAAAAGTAAGATGAAAAGGATTATTTGATGCTGGTCGAATGGTTGGTTGATCGTTTGGTCGACAGAATTTCGACAGAATTCCCTCATCCACATGCGGGGGAGGGATGGGGGGCACTCTGACTCCTGTTCAGCATGACTTGAAAAACAAGTCTCTTCCGGACCCACACCAGTCAACTCCCGACCCCCCCCCCAAAAAAAAAAAAAAACAAAACAAAACAAAACAAAACAAAACAAACAAAAACAAAAACAAAACAAACAAACACAAAACATCAACAACAACAAAACACTTAAACAATAATAATATTATGAATAATAATGACAATAACGATAATATTAATGATGATGATAATAATGATGATGATGACGATGATGATGATGATCATCATCATCATCATCACCATCATTATCATTATTATTATCATAGTGACAATGAATAAAGGAATAGGTAGATGAATAAATGAATGAATAAACAATCAATACTGAGACAAATCAAATTCTTTCTTTAAAAAGTCTCTATTTCCACATTCTAACAATTTTAGATTATGTCGATTAGAGGAACATTGATTATTTTGGAACTTAGTCAAGATATGCATGCAGACCAAAACGGACCTGCGAAGGCGTCCTCTTAATACCGCGGTAATCAGAATTTTACAATGTTCATTTTACCTTAAAGTATTTTACCGGGAACGTTTGCTGGTTATAAGTAGGCATTTTGTCAGAGCGTCAGAGAAGAAGCCCCTTCCCCTCTCCCCTTCATCCAAACTAAAAATATGATTGAATTGTAAAAGAATAATGATGAATAGATAAAGAACAAAAAAACAGAGAAAAGATATGAAAAAAGGAGTTAAAGGCAAAATGATTTTCCACTTGGACAGCAAAAGAAACAAGGTAGATTATAGCATGCAGACATTCCATATTCATTAGGTATCTTAGATTTCATTATACACCGAGTTTTCACTGTCCAATATATCTAACTACATTTGATTTCTGAGGAGAGTATGCGCCTGATGAAATCTAAGCTATCAAATGCAGCAGCAATTTCGGGTCACATCACATACAGCTCAGCAAAAGCACTATCAGTTATTCTCATGCCCCTGTGCATTGATAGAGTCATTTATCTGTTGTAAATATTCATGAACATTGAGAAGTATTGTAGAGATTTACAGCAGCAAGCTGTTCCATAAAAGAAAGAAAGAATTATAGCGAACGACTGAGGTATGCAGTGTAGCATGGTTGCGAACTTTTCTCACAAATTCTTTAAAGCATTTTAACGTTTATCTTATTCCAGAGAGAGCTGGGGTCGTATATCCTTCAGCTATTGATCGCGTACTGAGTACTTCTGTTCTTTATTATACCCTCATATGTGTTGCTCAACGCCACCGTAGCGACAAACCACCAAAACAGCACAAATCTAGGTCTAACAAAGTCTAATTTGAAAGTAGACACACACAAAAAAGCTCGGCAAATATCGATCTAATTCTATTTGCCAGACAGCACATTTTGCAAGATGTATTTTGACGACGATTGAATTTCCAGGACATGCGGCGAGACACAGAAATGTTAAATTCCCAGTCAAAGAACTTCCGAAAACATTCTCAGTTATCTTTTTCCCTCTACTTGTAATCGTTTAGAGGCCAGTCCTAAGGCGGAGACATGAAAGCGAGCGAGAAGGCCAGGTCCCGGTCCCGCATAATAAAGTCGGCTGGGCACATGCTCTGAAAAAGGCGAGAAATTGAACGCCAAAATACGCAGAATTTTGAATAAAAAAGGGAGGACGAAACTAGAATAGAAAATGAAAAGGGAGAGAAAATAAGAGCAAATCCGAAGCGGGTTTTTTGACCCAGATATTTGGGGGTCTTTATCTCCTCGGAAATGGTGTCAATCCCCACAAACAAGACCAGAAACCGTTCGGATGAAGCGAACAAACACCGCCCGACAAATCCCCCCTCTCCCCCGACCGCTGAGGTTTCGCTTCGCCCGCCAAAATTGCCGCCGGTTTTTTACAGCTTCTTCGCCATTTCGCATTGCGCATCACCCCACCCCAGCTCATCCCATCCCTTTGCCCCCCTTTTGAGCTCCTGAGCTAAAGGAAGCTGCTCAGGGAGCGGGTGTGGGTCCTGATGCCCATCGAGGAATATGTCCACGGTCATGGGCTCCATGCACTTTAGCCTTCCTTGCAGTCGCCACCCTTTGTGCCTTTACTTTGCCGCGATAGGTGTTGTGCATGGAATGCCTCAGTTAAAAAGCCCAGGTGATTAGCCAAGCAGATGTCATCAGTCTTACATACCGAATCGCTCTTATCAAACTCGTCGGTTCTCGAGCGTGTACAACACATGCAGTATGAGAGCACCATCCTGTGGCGCCTGAGAACTTTTATGAGGAGTTTGTTTTCACCGTATATGCCAACGCGTACATTGCCTCTTTATTTTCCCATCATTTTTTTTTGTCTCCTCCTTCTCCTCCTCCTTCTAATTCTTCTTCTTCTTCTTCTTCCTCCTCTTCCTCTAGTTCAGATTGATATTTCTACTTCCCCTGTGACGATTCTTGAGTAATATTCGGGAAAGTCCTACAGTCGACTCCGAGTCGTAACGTTCATCAACAAGTTAAAAACAAAAAAAACCCCAACCCCCCCCCAAAAAAAAAAAAAAAAAAAAAAAAAAAACTATCACTGCTTGGCACATAATTACCAAATTAGTGGGATTATAAAGAGGCATTTTCTTTTTTTTTATTCATCTTATTTTTCCGTTTTATTTTCACATGGTAGCCCTTTCAGTTAAAGAACTGATTTCCAAAGGGGCCCTGCATCACGTGTGAGATCTCTGAAGAAACTTCTTGTTTTTGTTTCATAAAGGCTCGAGACAAAAAGAGCTCAATAAGAAAAAAAAATCGTCTACTTGTCTGACTCTAACTTAATGTTGGAAGCCTAGTCACATGACCAATCCTCTTAAGTTGAATCAGATTATCATTTCAAGCGAAGAAATAGCTGCAAAAATTCGTTCCATGTCTAAGTGACTGTCGATCGTTTTAAGTCTTTATCAAGTGTGTGAACTTTTTGTGGAAAAAGAAAATGATCTCGTGGAGACTTCTCAAAGACTAATTCAAGAACAACATCTTACTGTTATCCCTAACATCTCTCCTACCCCACCCACCCCCTCTCCCCCATCTTCCCAGCACCTCTTTTCTTTTGTGGGTTTACAGAAACAGTGGTGTGAGTACCAAATTAAGCTTTAGAGGTGTGTTGTTTGCTTCTTGGGGAGGTGTTGAGAGAGGAGGATTGAGGTCCAGTCCACAATCTCCTTTCTCCTTTTTCACCCCCACTTCATCCACTCCCTGGCTTCTCAGTCATATCTAATATTTTAGGTCGGCATAAAAAGGAGGAGGAGGAGGAAGAAGATGATGGTGATGATGAAGAAGCAGAAGAAGCAGAAGAAGAAGAAGAAGAAGAAGAAGAAGAAGAAGAAGAAGAAGAAGAAGAAGAAGAAAGGGAGAGGGAGGGAGAGAGGGGGCTTGGGCGAGAAGAGGGAGAGAGAAGAAAGACGAGAATGAGAACGGAAGGTTAAAAACTTGGCAACTTAGCAATGCTTAGAGTTCCCATCACAGGTTAGATTTCTTTTTTTCTTTTTCTTCTGCTTCTTGCACAATCCCATATTTGCGCATGAATTATGACGTGTTTGTGCAAATTTTTTAGGGTACCTCCAGACGATAATACGTTCGTTTACCAAAGATGTCACGCACTGGGCCTCTAACAAAGGAAAGCGGTTTGGAAATGTGAGATGCATACTGGTGGAAATTTGATTTGGCGGTAAAGACCAATTTGAAATCGTTTAGTAACATTGATTGAAAACATCTACCATTGACAAGAGCTTTTTCCCCCTATTTATACACACAAAGATCAAATACCATTCTTTCAGTTATTCTTCTGAATTCCTCTGAATTCTTCTTCTCATTTCCCACGAATGACCGACCAGAAAAACTATATTCTTCGTCAGCGGGACCGTACGCCATTTTGTCATCATGGGTAACTGGTATATTTGCTCACAGACCGCAGCGCGAGTGGCGGTATTGATGCTGATAATGTCAACGATGGCGTCGCCACAAATTGATTATAAGATGACAATAAGCACACCTCAATCAGCATATCTTCTGCCACCACTAGATTAAAATCATTTGAACGGATTCCCTTAATTTCGTTGCGAATTGGGATCATTTTAAATAGTTTGAAATTGAACCTGTGAGAAGAATTACGTAGACCGCAAGAAATGAATTCTGTCTGCGTTTAACGGCAAAGTGTGTGTGTGTGTGTATGTATGTGTGTGTGTGTGTGTTTTCATCAAAGGAGCGTTCAAAATTGCGAACAAGATTAAATCTTATTTCAAATCACTAGCAGAAGAAAATTGATTATGTATATTCACATGCACGGTCAACGTTGTCAGTCCAAAATCAGTATCGCAAGTCACCTGTGCATGTAAGATGCTCATATTATAGTATATGAAAATACATGTGTGTGTGCGTGTGTGTATGTATGTGTGTGAGTGTATGTCTCAAAGGTTTTGATATCGCGTACTCTTTTTGTGGCACGTACTCAGGTTGACAGGCTGTTTATTATCATATATATTTTTGAAGTAATCTGGGGTGATAAGTGAGTTGTTTAGCCGCGAGCGTGACCTTTGGAATCCGACTCAGAAATCCCCATAATGTCGTAACAGGTGTCGTCGTTTTCATTGGTAGGACACAGAGGCCCGAACTTGGATGACCGAAAATGACAAGCTGTTGGCCTTTATATAAAAAAAAAAGAATATCACAAAACCACACAGAGCAAACAAAAGAGAAAGAACATTTGATGGCGTTACAAAGCTCGTCGTCCTCCGTAGGCGTTTTATTAATACAAGTTTACAAAATAATGATGATTGAAGTTATTCGGAAAGAATTTCATCTAAACTAACATCTTATTCATGCCTCCCACCGAGACGCCACCATTCCAACACGTTAGAGAACAAACACGCAAGCACACACGCATACACTTAACGAATTGTTATTATCATTATTATTATTATTATCATTATTATTATTATTGTTATCATTATTATTATTATTATTATTATTATTATTGTTATTATTATTATTATTATTATTATCATTATTATTATTATTATTATCATTATTACTACTACTACTACTACTATTTTTATCATACAATATATGTGTGTCTGTGTGTGTGTGTGTGCGTGTGTGTGTGTATGTGTGACCTTGCCATCTTATATTCCTATACTGGTTTCCACACTTTCGTCATTAGCAATGGCAACAATTCAAATGAAAACGTGATTTAAAGAAGAAATTTTCTCCAAAATGTTATCAATTTCATAAGGAAAGAGAAGAAAATCTGTACAGAACAGTGCAAAATGATCGAAATCGGATAAGAAATAAGGAAGCTATGACATTCAGAAATTTCATTTTTTTTTTTCTGAAAATACTTCTTCACCAGTCGTTATGAATATTCAAATCAGCATGTTAGTGATGTCATGCCTTCACAATTTCAACTGTAAAAATGTAAAGCTTGCCTTAAAACCACCCAAAATGAATAAGAACAAATTTTAACTCTGATATATTTTGGTATGGGAATATGCACTTAACTGTATTGGCTAAAAATAAGAATTTTTCCGAATTTCACATATAGCATACATGAAAAATTGTAAGGGCACGACATCATCAACTCGCTATTTTGATTATTCATAAGGACTGGTCAAGAAATGTTTTCCGAAAAAAAAAATGTGAAATTTCAAAATGTCATATCTTTCTTATTTCCTGTCAGACTTTTTGTCATTTTTGCGACGTTTTGTGGGGATTTTTTCTCTCTTTCTTTTAGAGTTATCTATCTATGGCAGTATGGGGTGGATGATCTTCTTTAATACATCTGTCATTGTGTGAGATTATTGTAGAAAAAGCTAGACTTAAACTAAAAAGTAGGGCTTTTCTTTGGCAGACCCCTCTATTCCTCGAAGTTTCTCCACATATGGAGGGATCGCAATGCTAGAAAATAAAGAACTGAATTCGTGAAAACCCGTTACAAGAGAAGGTAAAATAGATACATTCTACTGAAATAAGAATAATGAAATATATAACATGATTCCACCCCGTGTTAAAAAAAAAAATCAGATGAAGAAGAAAACTCCAAATCGAACATTTTACAACAGACATTTGCATCATTTCATTCCTTCAGTGATATTGACATGGTAGAAATGCAAATCCTCTTTGAGTTGCCGTATGTTCGATCTGTCTTGAAAACTATTGACATTTTTAAGGCGTGATTCATTTTCCTGAAATCAGCGGGACAAGGGGATGGAAAGAGAGGAAGGGGAGAATTTTAATAAAGTCAAACTTGAATCACCAATTCCGAGCAGACGGTAGAATTCTTTTGACCAAAAAGAGAAATATTCGATAATACAAATGTTGAAATCGCATATACCTTTTGGGCTAACGTTTCCACCTATCACCCTTTATATCTAGGAACATCCCTCCACATCCTTTGGATTTAAGGACCAGACTGATTTTTTTCCCCTCATCTTCTTGATAGTTGAGAACTTCCGTTGTATTTGCGGTATTTGCGCAAGCAAACTCGAATTTCGCCGTACCTCGGACCCTCCGCTTCATCCAAGTTCCAACACCAGTTTCTCGCTGCAGGTATTTAATACCTCTCAAACACAGACAAAAAGACACCCAATTCAATATCTTTCAACGAATAAAGTAATGACAGAGAACAGAGAAACTGTCGGCAGTTTTGCCTAGCCGCTGCTCATATTTGCTCGAATTCAGATCAATAGACAACTCACTGTGAAGCGAAAAATGGCCTTACCAGTACAACTGGTCGAAAGGACTCTTCTTGACTGAGAAAAAAGGGGTCGTTGAAGAAGAAGACAAGGAAAACATGGCGGAGATGAATAGATCTCTCTCAGGTTTGAAGCAATGCTGCAGCCAAGTTACCCATGTTGACCACATCCTTAAAGATAAGAGGAAATCCACCCCCAAAATAGATGAACTTCAAAAGAAAGAGAAAAATATTCCCTACAGAACGATACAAAAATGACAAAAATGCGATAAGAAATAAGGAAGACATGACATTTTGAAATTTCCATTTTTTTCCGGAAAACATTTCTTGGCTAGTACTTCTTGATATCAAAATCATCAAGTTGACGATGTCGTGCTCTCACAATTTCTTTCTCATTTTGCATACAGAAATGACAAAAATATCATATTTCAGTTATATAAATATAAAACTTGCCTTAAAACCACCCAAAATAAAGAAGAACAAATGTTAACTCGGATATATCTTGGTATGGGAACATGCTTTTACTTGTATTAGCTAAATATAACAATTTTCTGAATTTCATACCTAACATAAATATACATGAAGAATTGTGAGGCTTTGACATCATCAATTCGCTCATTTGAATATTCGTAAAGATTGATCAAGAAATGTTTTCCAAACAAATGTGAAAATTCAAAATGTCATATCTTCCTTATTTCTTACCCGATTTTTGCCATTTTTGTATCATTCTGTAGGGAATGTTTTTCTTCTTCTTTTGAAGTTTATTTAATTTGAGGTGTGGATTCCTCTTCAAATGTTGTACCCGCTTTTTTATAACGTTGACAAATCATATCAAAAGTTTTCGACTTTAGCAGTCAAAAGCCATGTCCTAATGCAGTCAGCACTAAGAGCACTAAAGACGGCCTCCACCCCCCTCCTCCCAAAAAGAAAAGAAAGATTGGTGATAACTGCATAAAAAGGTTGCTCTTTAAACGTTTATGTCAATTTTGTTTAACCCAACGCCGCGCTGGAGCTTCGCTGATGTCCACGTCTGTATATCTATTCTATTCACACAAAAATAGATATCACAACAATAACAAAACAAAAATACACAGACACATTCATAATAATTAACATATTGGGAATGCTTTTTCCCTATACTTATCTTTTTCTCGTCTTATTTTTCTCTGTTCTCTTTTTTCTTTCTTCTTTGTTTTCACATCTATATTTGACATTATTGAGAGAAATAGACGAAGAGAAGAGAGGAGATATATAAATTTCTGTGATTAGTCTTCTGTTTACATCTCCTGTAATTACTCTTATCTCTTCTCCCTTTCTGATCTACTTTTATTTATATGTATCTCTCCCTCTCTTTCTCTCTCCATTCTTTTCTCTCTTCTCTTCTATTTTCCTTATGTTTCTCTCTTCCTGTCTCCCCTCGCATGCTGTGTTTGTTGCATTGATAGGAAAGCGTGTGCGTAATATCTTGAAGTCGTGGTCGGATGTCCCAAACGGGCACTCGGGTGAAATCACAACACTGCCGTATATCCACACTAAGCAAACCAAGGAGGTACTACTTTACCTTCTTGAGCAAACTACAAGCTCTGCTTCTTCAGAGCATTTTAGCGTGTTGGCTCACCCCCTCAAGGGAGGGGCAGTCAGTGTCAATGGGAAAGGAAGGCGAAGAGTTGGCCCGCGTACCCTCCAAGACCGTGTAATCATGACCGCATCGGTACCGTGAGCCATCATGGATGCTTGGCGTGCCCTGACCTGTGACGAAGATAATTCTTGGAGAGAACGTCCTGTCAAATCTCTTCAAATGACCATCGTCCTGATGCGTGGTGTCACACAAAATTGCCTATAGTATGGTTTGAATAACTGAAAGTCTTATTGCAAGAATTTGCCAGCGGGCAGCTATAGATTATTAAAGTTGTGATGATAATGATGATGATGATGATGATGATGATGATGATGATGATGGTGATGATGACGATGATGACGATGATGACGATGATGACGATGATGATGATGACGATGACGATTATAATGATGATGATAATATCCCAAATCAGTACACTTACAAAATCGGCAACGCAGTGTATGGTTCCTAAATATTTTCCTGAATGGCCGGTAACCTGCTAGTATATTATTATGTCGCTTCTACTCATGTGAATCCAAATTTTTTGCTGCTCTGTGTTTGAACTATCACATTTTGTAGCGTGCGTGTGTGTGTGTGTGGGTTGGAGTCTGCATGTGCTTTCGTTCGCAGTGAATCAGTCCTGCAATGACGAGAACGACCGATGTGAACAGCGAGAACATGAAATTATTGCATTCCATTTTGTTTCATTTTTATTTCATTTATAATATTTCAGCACGATACGGTATCTTTATGTGTGTCTGTGTGTCTGCGTGTGTGTGTGTGCGCTAGCTTGCTTGCTTTTTTGCTTGCCTGCTTATGTATTTTGCTTTACAACAACTGCCGTTCTTTAGGAAGTCCGTGTACAGACAAAGAAAAATAAAACCCAAAACAAAGCAAAGATGAAATGTATAACTTTACAAAATGATATGAAATGAACGAGTATAACCTGCAACAATAACAACAACATACGATTATAACGCGTAAATATGAATTAGGTAAAAATAACTCTTAAATATACTCAGTATAATATCAATATTGTTATGTCCAATTAGTGGTTTATAGTATTCACCATGTTCTCCGTTACACTCATAATCTTCTTTAAAATAATGTATCCACCGTCTCCTTGCTGAGATACAATAGTAGACATGAAAGAATGAAGGCCATTCACCTGTGTTAGTCATGACATGAAATTCCCAAGCACAGTTCTTTTCGGAACTTAGACTAGAAGCAAAGAACCGTGTTTCTTTCCTTTTTCATGACATTATAAGTTTATACAGTTTTGGCTGTAAATGGCCGCTTACAAAGTCAACACGAACAACAAGACGAATTTCACTGTAGTGATTATTGATTATTACCTTAGGTTAAATACACACACACACACACACACACACACACACACACATACACACACACACACACACACACATATATATATATATATATATATATATATATATATATATATATATATGTATATATATAGATATATATATATCCCACTCAAAACAATTTGAAGAAACACGGAAAACAAAATAGAATGATTTTGCAACCAAACTTTAACAGCACCCCAATGGTACATTATCAACTCACATGAACTAAACGTGCAGTTTTTGTTTTTTTCCAAACTTTTTAGCCCTCCATGAACTATTTTATTTTCTCAAGGTCACCATAATACAAATTCAAAACATTCAACCATAGTCTCCTTTTTTTTTCTTAACATTTCTCTCGTAAACGTTTACACGTACAAATGAAGTAAACGTGCAGTTGTATTTGATTACAAACTGGATACGAAACACAGACGCAATTAACGCTACCAGGCAGACTTTGATCAAGGATTGGTGAGGTGTCTGGTCGGAGGGGGGTGGGGGGGGGGGGGTGGGGGGAGGGTGAGGGGTGAGGGGAAAAATACTGCCCTACTTTGGCAAAGGGAAGCAAGTGACAAAAGTGACATTTCTCGTAAAAGAGCAAAATGTGTCTGTCATTTACACTGACGTCAATGGACTATCATGATGTCTTCTCTAATATATCTCTTAGTAGGATGAGTGTTTCTGCATGAAATTTGGCCTGGAAGAAGAGCTCATTATGTGAATTATGAAAACATCAATAACTCGAATTCGGATGGTATGTCACTTGCTTCCTTTTGCCAAAGTAATGCAGAATAGTCTCTATGATATATACAGAATAGAACAGACATTAGTTACCGGGAAGAGAAATCGAAATATGCCGATTCGTCAAAACGCCAGAATGCGACAAAGTTCAAAGGTTAGAGAAAGATGACTTCACATAAGTCATTCGGTGTGAAACCGCGGTATTATTCTCTCAAGCCGTGTTTTTTTTTTCGCTTTTTCTTCTATATCAGAGTACCAGTTATGGCAGAATATCCGAAAGGAGAGAGAGAGAAAGAGAGATGGTGTTCGCTTAAAATCGCACGAGTCGGTGAATTCAATTCAATTTCATAAATCTAGTTTCGACTTATCCCGCAGTCATGTCGCGTCCCACGAACATAATCATATTTGCCTCTTTTTTTTCCCCAGCCTTTCTTTTCATGGTTGTCTCGCAGGCAATGCATGGCTAAATATAAATTGATCTAACAAAACAATAAAACCTCCCGAATCAGCTCAAATCTGTGTGAACGCCTGACGCGACGAACGCACGCGCCCGCCCGCGGTGCGTACGAATTCCAAGCACTGCGTGAAGTTCGCACCCCAGACCACTGACCTTTCGGGAAACTTCTCCCTTGCTCGAGCGTAATGCAGCCAGGGCGTTACTGCACACAGTGCGAAGGACTGCATCAGCTGCTTGCTTGGCGAATGTCTGAAATTAAGGACCAGTGGTTCACCTACTTTGTCATTTAATGTCGATGCTTTCTCTTTTTCTTTTTTACAATAACTGCGCGCAGATATATCAGAATATGAATCACCACTCAGCAAGAATCGACAAATGAATGCTTAATACAGATAAACATTCCGTCCGCCGTGAATATGACAATCGTATCGCACGTTACATACAACTGCACGATTTGACTAACGTATAAAATAATAACAATCTTTGTAACATGCACGAATGGGACTCTGGTTTGATGACTATGTTGGCGACGTACCTTTCCTCAGCAATTCTTACGTCATGTATTTTACTGAGACACATAAATACAAACTGTTCAGCCGTCGTTCTATGTGCATATTGTTACGGGAGTCAGCACATTTTTACAAGGGCAATTTCAGAATGAGAGGTGACGTTAACCACGTGATAATTCCTTATTATCTTCATATAATTCCGTATTATCTTGGTTATCTTCAGACTTCCGATCTTCATCTGATCACAGCACCTAATTACACCCATAGAGCGACAAATGCATGCACACCAACATACACACACACACACACACACACACACACTCACGTAAAACATAAAAAGAGATGCATAGACACACACTACTAGATGGAATCGTTTTCAGAAAACAACTACAACAACTAATATTGACTTTGAGTTTAGGGTTAGGCACATTTTGCACGTATACTCTGGCGTCCTGCTGACTTCAGAACGAAATTTGCATGGACAACCGTATCGCGATGCCACAGGTCAAACTGTGATACCGTTGCCAAGCAACCCCTCTCCCTCCAATAGAAACTGACACTCACCTTACATGACTGTACGTACATTGATAGACAAGCAGACAAACACACATTCACATTCATAATTATGTTCATGTATATGTGTGTACGGAGTGAGAAATATTATATATATTGATATTTGTATCACCTCTATGTTTGAATTGATTTTGTCTCGTTCTATATCTTTGATTTGTTGTGTTTATGTCACATACTTTGTTCACGGCCTCTCTGAAAACAGCCTCTCGGCTGATTGAGGACTTTTATCCCCGTGATTAAATGGAATAAATAAACAAACAAATATGTATAATACATATATATATATATATATATATACACACACACACACACACACACACACATATATATATATATATATACTAGTACATGTAAATGTAATATGATGTAATATATATTGGAATATGTATAGTATACATATTGCGCATGTAGTGTGAGAAATATGGATTGTATAGCTTTAGAGGAGGAAGAAGAAGAGGAGATCGAAGAGAGAGTGAGAGAGAGAGAAGGAGAGGTGAAATATAAGAAAGAGAGACGGTATACGAGAATATAAAAAGCCCATATCGTAATTTTCTACTCTCCCACGGCACTAATCCATTTAGGCCCTCGTGACATACTAGTCAGGTAACCCTAAGCTGGTTAGAAACTCGGATTTCGATGAGGACTGTCTTACGAGATTGCGCGCGAAATCCGACTTCCCATTTGCTCGTCTTCCCGCCGGATTAGGCTTCGTTCCCGTCAATGGTGTTATATCCTTCTCTACACACTCTTGGGACTCATAAGAGTGCACTTCTGCGTCTACCCTTCGCAGAACCCCCGGGTTCATGTTTGATTCGGGAAGTCATTGTAGGGGAGGGGTACTCACATTAACCTTTCTCAATGCTCAGGTGCCGTGGTCTACTAGTAAAGCGCCTTTGCACTTATGATGATGAGGCACTTGGTTCAAGCCTCCCGGAGACAGCGCTGACTTGCAGTTGTTGTGTTTTCGTCCTAAGAAACATAGACACGCTGAGGCTACTCGAATTTTGCGTTTATCTAATTTTCACGTTGAACACAGATAATGTAGGCCTACAACGACTGATTGTGCTCGTACTATGTAGCTACTTTCTAGTTAGCAAGTGAAATTTGGTGTATGAATATTCATGAGGCATTGCTTAGTAGTAACAAGATTTGAATTCAGAACTTCATGACCGTATGTCTTTGTGTCTTCGTGTAACATTTATATCATGCAGCGATCTGACATTAAAAAGCATCATTATAGAATTGGTCGCAAATATTGTCCATTCTGTTTCTCTGTCGGTAATTCGGTTTTTTTTCCTACTTCTGTTTATAACCATAGAGAATCACTTCTTTTATGACTCACCATTATAATAATGATCGTTACATAGCCGTTGACAAATTCATCGCTCCATATGCAACATAGAAATGTTTTTCCGTCCTCAGACACGCACATCACCATGTTCCACAATTGCTCTCACTCTCTGAATAACAATTATAACAAGTACCATCCATATGCTATATCATACAATGATTGATTCAACACTTCCTACCCTTCTCAAAATGTCTTCTTCATCTTCAGTAATGAAGTACTTCCCCCCAAAATGGAAGTACATGTAATGATAACCTCCATTCAAACGTTACACTACTTTTTGTCCCACCCCCTTAACGTACCGAAGCCCGTTCCACCCCTGATCCCCCTTGATATTATGTTCATACAGCAACTTCCACCCAAACACCGTGTTAGCTACCCCTTCCACCTCCCCCAGGCGCATCTAAGCCGGATCTGCCCCGGCTCTTCCTCTTCATTGACGCTAACTTCCACATTGCTCGAATTCAATACCTCGTCACCATGTCCGATCCTAGCTGCCAGCTCTGTCAAGTCGTATAAGTCCACGGCCGGGCGACGTGACTTTTCCCGAATCGATCACGGGAATTTTCTTGCTGTCTGATTAAACTGGGATCTCCTCTTTCTGTCTCGTCTGTGGCGCGCTAGCCAAAAATCTAATTTACCCTTCGACCTGCCAACGAGGTTTTATCTCTGCTATCTATTCAGGCGTGCCACTTTCATTTGCCTTTCTATTTTTCTTCTCTTCCCCATCGACCCCGTTCTCAATGCCGAAGATATTTGCTGGAGACTGCCTCGCACGTCGAGCCCGTCATCCAATCTTTACGGCGTTAGCCCCAAAACATCGCATTAACCCCCTTTACGGAATTTAAAGCGGTTACGGGATTTCTCGTACGCGGAAATGGAGACGAGTTAGACCAAGAGCCGTTGATACAAATCTTTCCTTTTTATGATGAACACGTGTACGTTAGATTTATGACGAACTATGATGACGAAGATGACGATAATAATAGTGACGATGATAATAATAATGATGATGATGATGATGATAATAGTAATAATAACAATAATAATAATAATAATAATAATAATAATAATAATAATAATAACAATAATATTAATAATAATAATAATAATAATAATAATAATAATAATAATAATAATAATAATAATAATAATGATAGTAATAATGATACGGAGAAGAAGAAGAAGATGAAGAAGAAGAAACAGAAGAAGAAATTGAAGAATTAAAATGATAATAAACGTATCAACTTTTCCTATAAATCTCATCCAAATCCGTTCACAACTTTTTGAGTTATTTTGCAAACAACCTTTTTTGAAAATTTTGTTATCACTACCATATATTCTAGGAACAAATATCACCATGATAAGGAAAAATATTCAAATACTACCGTCTATTGGGATATTTGAGCCTTGTAAATTCATTACGTGACTTGCAAACAATGCCCACCAATTTTGAATTAACTTAGGATCAGTTTTCATCACAGTTGCTTTTCGTTTTCTTTCCTTAAAAGCTTCTTTTTATCGGACGCACTGCATGGTAACGTGCAGCACGGTACAGCTCAGATGCTCCAAGGTTAAAATGTTTTCAATATTCACAACCTATGTTGCGAAAAGAAAAAGTAATTTTCTTAAATTCCGTCGGAGAGAAGACTCTGAACACCTGGATTCATTACACACGTGCAGGGTTGGCGGGAAACGAACAAAACGTGCTGTTCGATCGTGTTCTTCCGTTCTTTCTCTCCCACAGGAGGACGCCGATCTTTTTGCGACATTTTGCTTCAAGATCCAACAGTCATCTTGTTTCTACATGGGACTGGTAATAAGGCACATAATGCAATATCGTATCTTATTTTGTGATATATGTACAGTAGGTCTTTTCCTTGTGTCTTATATGAACCGTCGTTTGAGATGTGTAGAGATAATTGGAAATTCTTGTTGTGGCTTGAGCAACCATACCGAGCGGGGTTGGTACATGAATTCTTACATCTATCATCACTAATTATATTTCTGACTACAACGACGGCAATAAGATTTAAGTACATGACAAGAATTAAGTCTGTATAGACTTGCGTGTGTATCATGAAATGGACCGTGAATATCGAGCTGGCCATAGATTAATCCATAACGCGTACATTCTGTTTACTTTGGCCAACTACAATATACCACAATCTTCGTTAATATCAAAAAGTTCTGCTGCCCTGTCACGATGTGTTTTACACTTCCAGAAACCGCGTGTGTTTAGATTTGAATACATATTTTTCCAACTTTCGTTTCGATTGAAAAATACATAAATCACGACAAGACAATGAATAAGTGCACGTGTTGATACAACATCCACGCGGAAGTGGTGAAGCCTAGATTTATAAGCTGAGTTTGTATAACAATGGTGACAAAATGGAGATAGATGGAGTATCAACGGGACAACGCAACGTCTTAGAAAAAAAATGAAGAGTTTGAAATGAACCAAGTACCCAATGACACTGACGGAATAAATCTGTTTTGAAGGAGTAAAATATGGAGAAGGAGTAGACAAATTGACGCTGACGAAAGGAGAAAAACAGAGACAATACTTCTTTAAAGGGCCCAGGGTGGTCCATGATGTTCAATGTCTAAAACGCTAGCCGACTTAATTTTGTTACTTGAACATTTTGTACAAGCGTATTTAGGATTCACAGACAATTATATTTTTAGACTTGCATTTATGATACTATTTCTGTTTATGTCACAAAGATAATAGAAAATATATATCTTCCGTTTTTATGAATTGCCATCTGTTGAAATTCCATCAAACTCTATTACCTCTCTGGCAAAAAGCTATCAGGATGTTTTTTTTTGTTGTTGTGCCAATTGCATGAGTTGGTGATAGTATACAATTAGCACTGCTTTTTAGTGGACCCCTAGTTGTTTTTTTCTTCTCAGAACATTGAGAATGCAAAAAAACTTGGTTTGAAATTATAAATATATGCTTTCAATTCCTTAATCATTCTTTATTTTCACTTTGCAACCAACCAATGTGTACTCAAGATCATTTGTAATTCTCTTATACTGTGTTTTGTGGGAGAAAAAAACAATGGATTGAATAAAAATGCTATGAACATGAATTGTCATTGCTGCTCATCGATGTCTCAGCTATATAGTATACCCTGATTTCAGACATGTGAAATTTCGCCCCCATTATTACCGTTTTTGCTTCATCTTGATTTGGATAGGCCAAGGAGGTATATACGTCTACCTCCTTGGGAAGTCTCTTGTTCTGACCGGGAGAAGAGATTCTTTTCCCCCTCTCTGTCCGCAAGTCCCCCAGACCGTCGCGGCGTCGGCTATGGCTGGGTGCGAGAGCGGGTGGATGCCTCGTTGGCTTGGAATAACTTCTTCTCTCAGTAAAAGACGTGAGATAAAAGATGGACTCGATTTACCGCAATAGTGGACGAGTTCCCCTGTAGCTTTTAAGTTCCTAAGTAAAAGAACAGCAAAAACAAAGGAGGAATTAGTTTATGTGCATAAGTTGGGAGAGGTAGTCAACATTTGAGGCGCCACAAAAAGTGGACGAGTATAGACCATTGATCCAGCTTTTGCGATACGAGCAAAATCAAATATACTCTCACCCAGTTATTCTCCCTAGAACTGTCACAGTTTTTTCACAGTTTTAAGCTATTTGGCATTAAAAACGACTGGCTGTAACATATTTCGGCATTAACCAGTTGTCTGGGCATCCTCATGTTACCTTAGCAACAGAGGGGATACCAAAGTTTAGTATAGAGTGGATAAGTTTAAAGACATTATAAACCAACCGAGATAAACCTGCTTCTGAAAAAAAAACCCGGTCATTGTTTGTTTGTTTTGTTTTAATCTAAGAGTCTTTATCTTAAGAACAGGCCTACTCTAACTTGCACATTGATATTCGAACGGAAGAAAACCCACACACAGAAATTAATAATAGTTTTACACAGCTTAATTTTAACAAATCATGGTAGTCTATTGTCAGCTGGTGTCATTCAACATTTGGATGCATATTACAGTTACGGTCTCGACTAATGGTCACTCCCCAAGCGGTTATTATACTCTCTATACTCTATAGCTTTCCTTTTTTTCTGCATACGAAACAGTCAACTTGAACATCTATGTGAGAATGTTATAAACTTTCTATGTTAATTAAGACATTCTATCGGTCCGAATTGATCTTCGAAATATGTGAAGCATACTTTCTTAATTCATTCACAGCCTGTCAACTAACTGAGGGATGAGTGAATTACCCAGGACGCGTGCTCTAATTGATGTGCAGTCCTCGGAGTGATTCATAACCTGTGTTTAAACATTAAACACATCTTGCTAACGCTGGCTCGCTTGTCGCGTGTCAGAAGAACAATAAAGAAACAGGGAAGAAAAAAAAATAACACGGTAGAAGCTCCAACATTTCCTAATCTCTGTGTATGAACGACATAAAAAGCAATCGCTCTTCCCAATTTTGCAAGTGTGAAATCTTGTCCACGAGCCGCCTACATCTCCAAGCCTCGGCCAACGCGCTTTCGCCCATCCTTCATGTCGCCCTGATGTGACTCATATTCGTGTGTCAATATTTTCTTTCCGATCCGACTTTGGACGGGCAGATTGTGGCGGTCATGTATCTCTAATCAAGGCATCGACATGCGATGGGACATGTAAAAAACTCTCTCTCTTCTTCTTCTTCTTCTTCTCCTCTCTCTCCCTCACACACATACACACACACGTACACACACATACTTGTTATCTCTCTCGTCTCTCTCTCTCTCTCTCTCTCTTGATCTTTCTCTCTGCCATTCTCCATCTTCCTCGCTTCTCCTCCAACCAAACATTGTTATGAACAGGACGAAATCCACACACAGATGAACTGTCTGGCTGAATGCATGACGTAATGGATCATGAATGTTAAAAAGAGAGAAAGGGGGAACAGATAGAAGGACAGGGAAAGGAGAATGAAAAGATGGTATAAATAATAAGTGAGAGGGGAAAATAAAGGGGAAAAGAAAAAAATGATAATGTCAGATGGTTCATCATTAGATGGAGATCCGTCTTTGCGTCATGGTGTGTATTAGAGTTATGTAGTTTCAATATCCAAATCAAAATGCATTTCATTTGGAAAATAATGCTTATCACGCCGAGCGGCTATGTTATGCAATCTTTACATGCCAGCAGTGTAAAGCTCGACATGCGAGGACCGTGTCGTGTAGCCGAAATAGGAGATGTGGATGTTCTCAGTATATAGTAGTCAACATGAAGGGCGGTTACATTTCAATTCAATCCAATTCAAACTTTATTTTCACTTTTTAACAGAACCACCCCCCCCCCCCCAAAAAAAAGAAAGATACCACGCCTGTGAAAGTCCGCCTTCCTGTATAAAGCTGTCGTTCGCCCGCCAGAGGGGTCCTAGTCCCAATAATAAATGCAAGCTGCGATCTGTCGTGACGAAATCCGCGTAGAAGTATATAGACGTAGAAGAATCTCTTTTGTTCGTGCATATACTTCATCGTCATATTTTCAGTTTGTCCCTTAATTCTCTTTTTTGTTTCCCTTGTAAATATATATCATCCCTTCCTCCTCCCCTCCAGCAATTAGTACACGCTGGTGATGGCGAATCTCCACGTAATGATCGTACATGTATATCTCACGTTGCTTAGTGCATAGGCGCGATTTCTAACGATATACGCGATATCCACCTCATCTCACGAATGGCCGCGTGCTATAGGTATCGACCCGCTGATCGATTATCACAATATCTATCGGTCATACTAACTGGGGGGGGGGGGGGATATTTATCGATCAGCGAGTATCGCTGTACGATGACAATGCAAGGTGTATTATGAGTCAAAAAGTCACTGAAATACAATAATATCACTGAAATACCTAAAAGTCACTGAAATATTGAAAATGGCGTCCCGTAGACATTAGTAAGTAGCACTTCTATGACTCCATAACGTCATTTTCTTATTACTCCTCATTATTTTGTATTCCGGTACTGAACGGGGGGGGGGGGGGGGGGGTAGCGAAAGTGATGGTCGCTGAAATTCATTCCGTCCTACAAACACACTGCAAGTAAGGGGGACTGGCAAAGTAAGGGGAAAAGGAGAAACCTGAACTTTTGAAAGATGACCTAACGCCGGCCAAGAACAGAGAGAATATTTTTCAGATGAGTGATAGCGCACTCACCATGCACAGCACTTGACACTGTAGCGCGGCATCGGATTTCTTGGATTGCTTTGAAGTTCAGCCTCGGGGAAAGACTACGCATCATTGATGAACATCCGTTTTGTGCACCTTTCTTCTCCCCTCCCATGTTAGTTCTTTTGCTTAGTCCTTAATCAGTGCATGACCCTTGGCTAAATGCCCCCGTCATCACACTGACGCACAGATTATGATATACAACGTATAATATATACATATATATACACTTATAACGCTGCCTATAATCTCTCCATCACAGTATAGATGTTCATAAAGTATGTGTACTTATAATGATAAAGAATACATCGTATGTATAGGAACACACATAAACAAATATGAGCATGAGTATACAACGCGCGTGTTTGCTTTCGCATTGTGTCAATTATTAATTTTACTTAGTAAGTCCCTTTGTCGTTCTGCACCACCACTATATGGTAGGAGTTGGTATAAGAGATTAAAACAAAACAAAAAAGCACACTGAATGAAGCAAATATCTATCAATCAAGGCATAAACAGCGATCACGTCAAAAGAGCTACTTATTTATGCAATTAGTCATGTAGGCCTATACATAAATTCCTCCCACCTCCAAGATGTACGCGATTTTGTCTGCCTATAGGCTCGGGTGACACACTCTGCAACGATTTTGCTCTAATTACGATCCATTAACCTTGTCATGATGATTGTTTTCATTTGCCTGAATCAACGACATGTCTTCTTCCTTCAATGATCAATGCAACCATCGTTACATGCATGTATATGGAAAATAACCTAAATAATAATCTCTATACTGGTAAGATATTTTAGTTTGGGTACACGCACCAGTGACTATTCGTATGCATTTTCACGGGGAAATGGAACACTGTGTGCTTGCTCAAACAATGATAAGAAATGTCAGAAAAAGCAAAGAAGGATGACGAAGAATAGTTAGAGGACAATAAAACAGCTAGAAACAAAAGAAGGAATGCGTCATTCAGGTGATGGCAATTAAGCCAATGGAAATGTGGCATGTCCTTGTGCAAGGTTGTGTGAGACCCTCTGTAACACACGGCTAGATTACTCAACTCGACATCGCCCATGGAAAAAACCAAAACAACAAGAGCAACGAGCATAATGTGGCGAGTGGCGAGGTAGCCGGCACATTGCAGTCCGCATGACGAACTTTCAATTGTCACCTGCGTAATGTAGAGGAAATTAGGTTTTCCAGGAAATCTAGTAGTATTCAGCGACTGCAGGTCTCTTTTATAATATAGGCTTTGAAAAGACTTTGAGAAGTGAATAGGTCGATCGAATGACCTGCTTGCAAAATTGTCTCTGTAACCACTGTTTCAGAGGAAAGCGACACTTCTGTCAACAAGATCTGTGCTACAAGATCATTTAGACGTCATTGTGCGTATATGATATGCATGCATATGATAATGTATAAATGCGTGTATTATATACGTTTGTATATATTTACACATGTATGTGTGTATACATTATGTGTTGTATGTAGGCCTACATTATGTGTGTATGTACGTGCGTGTGGTTACGTACGTATGTACATATAAAACGCAAGCAATTGAAAGCAATTGAAAACACTCGTACGGATATGCACAGGTACCCTTACACACTATATAATTAGGAATAAGCACCTCATCAAAATACGAACCACATAGACGACAACACATAATATTAATAGCTTCTGCGCAACTACAACTTTAGAACTGTAAAACGTTTATTTCAGTCATCATACCCTCAACTCAAAGAAAGTAAAACATGTCTATTGATACTGTAATGTCTTTTAGAATCATCTCCATGTATCATTTATCACTTGCCCAGTTTATTATGTGTTACAGGTATGTGAAATATGGAACATGTTTTCATGTTTTGTTTTGTTTTTTATTGAGAAAATACCCGTAACTATATGCCGTATGAACTTACACTGCAGCTATTCTGGTCCAAGTTTGCACGTACCAATTAAATACATTGCACATTTAAATGTGAGATATAAAATGTGAGAAATAGATAATGGTAATGCAATGAAATTCAAATGTGCATTCACCCCACCTGTAGGATCAAAGCGCAAAGTGCCATGTTCCCCCCCCCCCCCCGCTCCCTCCAGTCCCCCTCCCTCACCCCTCTAGTTTTTTTTTTTTTTCCTCAATCGTTTATGTTTCATCATAATCGTGAAACACCCTGGGAGAAAGTGCAGGGCCCATCATGTTGAGGAAACATCCAATCATGATATCGTCCAGGGTAGCATATATTCATGTTCGGGCGGGGATCTCAACACTTGAAAGTGATGACACAAGTTGTGTGTCACAGAATGTGGTCGCCTTCTTGTTTTTGTTTTTAACCATGGGTGTGTTGTGGCTATCGATCGCGAGTTGGACAGGGCGCACCCGACCTGCCAAACGCGATTTTGAAGCGGTTGCCGCGAGTTCTGTCTTCGCCTGATGACCTAACGTATCCACTTGAATGTTGCTATGGGTTTTGAGTCAACGTAATTAGAGCATGCAACAGATAGCTTCAGAACTGATTGGCCTTGACACGGCCGCTCTGACGTTGAGTACTCGCAGCATCTGTTTAACGCTATATTATGCGCCAAACCTTTTGTCGTGTCGGATCAGCATCATCAGTCAAACCCACAAATTTGGAGAGACATTGCATGTGTCGTATTAACGACATTCTTCGCACCCTGAAATTTCTCCTCACATTAAAGAAACACGGGACCTGCGTAGAGTTACGTAGTGTTGCGCAGCGACTAAAATTGGCTGCGTACTCATGAAAGTCATTTTGACGGAAGCAAAAGATCGAGGAAAAAAGTGTTTTAGCAAACCATTTGATCGAGCCTCAAAGGATTTTTCGTCGGACTGGCGTAGAGTATCGTACCATTGCGTAGGCACTGGTGTAAAGTTAGCGTAGTGTTGCGTAACATTGCGTAGGCATGGCGTACACCAGCGAAGCGTTGCGTAGACTTGCGTATAAACTGCGTTTGTTATGTGCCCTGTGCTCTATGCCAAAAATACGCGAAAAAAGAGAGAAAAACGTAAACACGTTTAAATATTTCCTTTGCGTCGCTCTGCGTATTGTTACCTATGACGGCATAGCCACAGCGTAGGGTAGCGTAAGCTCGGCGTAATCGGCACGCGACACCACGCAACTCTACGTATATACCGGGTACTCACGGTGTGAAAGCACGGTGTGAAACGCACGGTGTGAAACACAAGGATCCGTTCAGTAGATTGTCGCGTTCGAAATCGAGTACCAAGTTTTCATCACCCAATATTGTAGCGTCATACTCATATTTTGATCACTCACAAGACATAACTAACCCTATTCATTCTCTTCCTTCATGTCTCTCTATCTTTCAACCCCATTCCTCTCTTCTCTTCTTCTGTCCTACACTCGACTACCGAATGATATTTTTGGTTGTTGTTGAGAGCGCGCTTTGACACTTGTTTTCTTGCGGCTGATATCTCTTCGCATCTTTCGCAGAAATGTTAGATGCTGCAGGATCGATCATACATCCTGTATTCTTGACTCCCATTGTACTTCAAACTCGTCCATGAAATATAAAACAATTATGAGACGTCACATTTAACGGTGTTTGACACGAAGACATTTCGTCGGGAAGTAGTGCAGCTGGAAGAATAATTGGCGAGAGTTCACGAGTTATTTACACTCTCCCTTTCACAATTTATAATATCATTCAAATCGCACCGCCATCGACGTGAAAGTAAATCAACGCCCATGTTTCATTCATTTTTAGATTGAGCTAGTTTCTTATCTATAAAACGAAAAGAAAAACCTCCAATGATATTCTCTTGCTTTCCACTTTGGATGCAAGGACAGTGCACCTTTTATACACGCCCGGAGCATTCTGCACCCTTTGCGACACCCCGCTCGACCCCCCCCCCCCCTTCCCGGACCGCCATGGGCTACTTATAGGATACTCAAGCCGAAATGAGGATCTCATCTTCAACATTCTTCCAGACACACTCATCGCCTCCTTATACTCTCTCTACCAATTCTATGCAACTCTATATCTTCCTCTTTATCTATTTCTCTCTCTCTTCCTTCTCTTTCTCTTTATACTCTACCAGAATTTTCTTCTTCGTTATCTTCCAGCAGTATTCATATCCCAATATTACTCGATCTACGACTTTAAATCTTCCTATTTTCCGCTTTTTCTTCTCCCATTCAACCATTTATTCGCCCTCTCTCTTTTCCTCTCTCCATATGAATCCTTCTCCATCTCCCTCTCTCTTTCTTTCTCTCTCTCTCTCTCTCTCTCTCTTTCTATCTGTCTATTCCTCTTGTTTCTCCCGACTCCAAATCGAGATCGGCTTGAGAACCTCCGACGTCAGCGCGCTCTAGCGCGATCTGGGACATTCAATTATCGACGACGTTATGTAAATATCGTCACCGTACGGCTATCAGCATCGGTGCTTGATGAAGGCAGTTCGCCGGCCGTGTGGGGATGTCAGCGAAACTTTAAAGTGCAGGCAACCTCTTCGAGGGAGAGAGAAAACGACACCAACAACAGCGGCAACATTATATATACGGTTACATCTTCACTCACACCTCAGTCAATGCGAGCAGCCCTTTACCGTGCGTATACTGTGGGTAAATAGCCGAGTCGACCGACCGAGAAATTAGTTGCAAAGTCAGTGGAATCTTGGGTTTCCGATTGAGCAAAATGTTGTCAAAATTTGTAGCCATATAGCCGAAATCCCCGGGCCGAAATATTCTGCTTTTTCACCGCTATCATCCATACGTTGTGCTTGAAATGATACATCATTACATTATTTATCACCGTATACTGAATTCGAATTAACAAAAATGAACGGACCACCTCCTCCCCAAACTGTTAACTGATGAGAAATGAAACGTTCAGATAGAATTATCTCAATGCTTTCTTCAAATGTATTGGTGTCTTTGCAGAGATAAGTTTTCTCGTAAATGTCGACGATCCTCACATCGTGTTACCTGTACATTTGGATTTTCCTCTGGCATCACATGTTCGTTTTCTCAAGTTTTGGAGGTTGCTACAACTACTCGCAGAACCAAAATAGACTCAATATCACAGCAAAAAAATCTAATTCAGTGACAAGGAGGAAACAAAGGAACTTCGGAGATTGCACGACAATCAGTTGTACACACATGAGCGTGCACGCAAGCGCTCTCTCATATCACAGTACTTGAGAATTACATTTTACGTGAAAATGACTGCTTACAAATAAGTAAGAGAAGTGACGCTGTGTATGTGTATCTATAGAAAAAAAAATAAAGTTCGATTCCTTATAACAAGACTTTCTGATGTACAATGTGATATCTTTACTGGCAAGCTTTGAAATCAACGATTAGCAAAACAAAGAGACTGTTCGCTTAGTGTAAGTGAGCATAAAGTGATGTGACTGAAATGAATAAGAAAGAAGGATATGACGCAGGGTATACAATAACGTTGCATAGCAGAACTACCGATCGCAGAACAGGACTGGGCCCCAGGTCAATGAACAGGAGCAGGGGAAGACGTTGAGTAATTTTCTCTCAAATTGAACATAATAAATGGCAAATTATCGGAATGCGTGAGCACTTGGAAAGCATGGGCAAAGACACGATTGGTTTCGGTAGGAACTAACAACCTTGTTTAATCAGACAAGCGTGATAAATATTGTCACATGACGAGAACGAAGATGTTCGTCATGATTTTACGTTTAACACGATTAAGGGCTTAATCAACGTGTGCACCTGGACGCGTGCTTATGGGTGTTTATGTGTGATTGGTAGGAACCTATGTGTGCGAAATCGTTCCGTAGTGCGAAGCATTGTCTGAACACATTAAGAGTCATTATGACAAAATCGTATGTAATGCGAATTTACTACCGCCGCGACTTAGGTCCAATCAGCCCTGCTCAGGAATTCGACAGAGGGGAAAATGCGCTTAGGTTCGTTGTCGGTTGTTTAGGATTTCGGAGATCTTTATGCTCGGCAAAGACAACCGGATATTGTTGGCCAAGAATTATTATCCAATTTGGCAATGAGCGAGCATCGACCGCAGTGGAATGTGCGATTACTCGAGCGCTAATCGGTTTGATACGCAGCTGCAAAGTACAACCCTGGCGAAGCATCTTGGGAAGCCCGTTCTTATCACGTGACTTCGCAAACGTTGATGCGTATCTTTTAGTATAGCGCCCCCTTACACATTGCTAAATCCTCACAAGCTTATGACGCCTAAACGTGTAGTTACAAGCTGATATCTACTTTAGATACACACTTAAATGATAATATCTAATTTTAGATTTAATGACAGCAAGCTTTAGATCTGCGACGCTAATCCTAAGACGCTGCTATTAGCTATAATAATAATAATAATGACAATGATAATAATAATAATAATAATAATACCAATAATAATAATAATAATAATAATAATAATAATGATAATAATAATAACAATAATAATAATGATAATAATAATAACAATAAATAAATGTTGTTCTGCACATGCGTGAGACAGCAGTCTCCGTTGTCCAACCCGGGAGGAGGCGCGTCATAAACATACACTGCAAAAAGTCCGGTGTTAAATATGAAACATCGAGCTGGTATTAAATTTCCGGTGCTCATTCATGGTGTTAGATTAACACCTCCGGGTGTCATTTCAAAATATAGAATTGTTTTTTTTTAATACTAGTAGTTTCTTAGGGACTGAATTTCTTGTTAATTCTGAGCAAGACGATGAAGAATTTTCCGATGAAGTACTTGATTTTTGAAAAAAAGTGTAAACACATTTACACCACAGTAACACCAGTTGGTGTGGTCTCCTATTGAAGCTGGACGGGTGTTATACCATTGAAATTAACACCACCAATATCAAATCAACACCATGCGGCGTCATTAATAAATTAACTCTAGCGCAGTGTCAAAAATATCACCAGCCACAGTGTCAAATTAACACCACGAAGTGCCAGGTGAACACTTTTTAACACCGTCACAATACATTTTCTACACCTGTGGGTGTGGTCCTTTATTGAAGCTTGATCGGTGTTAGATTTAACACCCTTGGTTTAATCTAACACCGATGTTTTTACAGTGTACAATGCGTCGCAGATCTAAACACCTCGCTGAAGATCCACATGACGGCACAGGGAGCATGGTTTCATCAACAATGTTGGAAATTTGGTTTCGTTTTCAAAGTCAAATCGATTTCAAGGCAGAATGCCTGGGAAGCAAAGTTCACCTTTTTAACCGCTATAGCCGTGTTGCCAATGTTTCCATTACACCTTTCAAAGAATAATTTGCAAAAATCTATCCAGGCTGAATCTTCATGCTGACAGTTAGAAACAAACATAAACCAGCAAGCAAGCAATCAAGCAAACAAACAAGCAACATAAATTATGTAACTTTTTTATTCTTTGCTAAGTTGTTTGTCAGGAGTTATGATTAAAAAACAAGTCTTCAAGACATAGCATGAAATGATAACTGATATCAACGAAATGATAATATGTGAAGTTTGTAGCGTCACCATATAAAGATCCAGTGGATCAGACGATTCCGAATGCATATTCAGAGTTTAATGAGGATTCTCTCACGTGATATATTCATATATCAATAAAAGTTGTATATATATATCATAGCGAGTCAATGTCAACGAGGCATTAATTTAAGAATAGGGAGAGGTTCTCTTGTGTAGCTTCATTTTATAGCTGCGATCGTCATTTTCACCTCAATCTTGTGCGCGTCTGTCTGTATTTTCCTCTCGTTTTCTTTTTTTCCCCACTAAATGTCACGTCGCTTTGCTTCAAAGAGAAATAAACATAAATGTGATTGATTCTTAGCGCTTAATGAACAAACGGAGAAAACGCTTGGTAAGACGCAGAAAAGATGAAGAAAGAAAGATCTACAAAACTCTGTGACACATTATTAGGCCTACATGAATCTTGTTAAAGAAATCCTGAATCTGTAATGTGGATCTGTAAGGGTCTTCATACATCAGGAAAAGTCAAGATGGAATTGGATTTCAGGGGACCTTAAATTTCATTTTCATAATGTCGACACGTAGACGAAAAGGTTTAGGTTTGCTTTGTGTTTTCGTGTTTTTTTTTTTTTACTTGTTGCTGTTTCTTTTGTTGTCCCGTGCATGTAATTCATTAACGAAGTTCCAAATGCGCAAAGGTTGGGTTTCGAGATCACCAATCTTTTTTCCCCTGAAATAATTAGTGACGCAGGGTCACGCTTCATCCTACTAAACCACAACCATGGCAACGTCAAAAAAGTTTGACTCCAAACATCAGAACCAATATCCTCTTCTAACTCAGGTATGAGCCAGGTGAGCTAGACTGCCTGTCTGCCAGTTCAGACTGGAGTTACGAGGGGCTTATATTTTTGACAGCCGCACGCGTTTCATGAGAATCGAATCCGCACCCATCCATGCACTTCACCCGAAATTCGTCTGGAGGTCTCATTTCATGTGCGTAGAAAAAGCATTGTGTCAAATTAACTGAGGTTAAACTACCGAATAGATATTGGAGAAGGGGAGTAAGGATTCCCGCCGAGCTTTTGTGATATTGTTTCCTATATGCCTGCTAAAAGCGACGGTCAATTGATTGTTGTAACACAGGACTCGTTAAACGTGAAGTATTGTTTTGTGATGTCAGGTCGAAAAAGAATCTCCTAAACTTGTCTCGCCTTCTGTCACAATCTTTAGCTCCATACTGTAGATTCATTCAGTAATTTGATCATTATTGGCAGGTAACTCATCAGCATAATATGGCGCACAGACTCTGTCATATGGAATTCATTTTTTTTTTTGCTCTTTCCAGAAGGGCAAGTTAACATCTCATTTGAAAGCGCGAAGAAGAATACTAGTACGCGTAGTGCTTTCAAAGATAATCAGGGATCTATTTTTTTTCTCTCTCTCTCTTTCAAAATCAAAGTGGAGAATGATTCATGACTCATTACGAAGAATTACCGCTTTTAAAACGCATGTGTTTTCATGTTTGATGAAATCCGTGATCGAAATGTATTTGGGAGGAAGAGGAGCAGGGTAACTTGCACTTTTCTCAACTATCCCAGCCCCTCCTTCTTCCCCTGATCCCCAATGTCTGTCTTTCCATCCCTACTCCCCCTCCCCCTTTATCTCGATCTTTCCCTCTCCCTTTATTTCATTGTCTCATTATCTGTTCCTCATATTCTGCTCCGTCCTTCGACCAACACGTGCGGAAAATGCGTGCTTCCCAACTCATGTTTAGGCACATTGTCTGATGTTGACTCCTCGGATCCATGAATGGAGGAACGCCATTGATTGCCCACATCGTTGATTTCCTCCAAATACCAAACACCCTATACACGCTGAATTGGTTGGGAGAGAGAGAGGGGGGAGGGGGAAGAGGTGTTATGATGCTGAGCAATTAAGCCCAAAGTTCGGTGCACCAGACACCCGGCGAAACACCTCCATTATCGTGTTTCGTTCCATTTTGTCCGTCACTTTGAGTTAAGGGAGTACCGGCAGGAATGAGCCGTTCTGTTGCGATGATGCACTGCCTGATTGGGCGAGTGGATTTGAAGAGCGAATTCCCGCCGTCAGGATGAACAAGAAAAATAGCATCAGAGAGACACTTCTGATGAGTAATGTGAGAATGTCGTCTCTTGATTTTTCATGTTAAACACAATTCATTTCAGCTGTATTGGGGAAAACCAACAGGGGTTGACTGCGCCAAGTTCTCCGCAAGTTGAATCTCATAAGGGAAGCATTTTGGTTTATGTGTGCTAACGCTTGTACAGGAAGATACTGCTTTTTGAACAAATACCTTCATATATAGAAGAGTCTTATCCGCTATACAACAATTCATGAGGGCGCTGTGATATAATGGATTTGACTCCTGCCTTTCAAACGGAGGTTTCGAGTTCGAGTCCCGCAAAGTGCTTACGTCTACGGACTCAATGCTTTTCACTTCATACATGTCATACCTATACAACGTCCCTCTCGACCCAGGTGTAAAAATGGGTACCTGGCAAGCCCTCTGGAAGAATATTGCTTACACTGAAGAGGCTACCCTGGGTAAATAAGACCACATAAATCCATGTTTGATAATGGAACACTCTGGAGCTGCTTATCTTAAGTGCAAATATTTCAAATCTTGAATTGAACTGACTACAATAAGTGTTTCGGACTCAGGTCAGCACTTTTGGCGTTGATATTCCTCATGTTCCTCGATCATAATTGTTCTGAGCTTGATAAGTTTCCTGAAAAGCAAATGAAAAACATAATACATGTAATCATATTGAAACCTTCAGTGTTTGGTGACACGTCAACCTGGTAAATGTTTCACATCAATGTCACCTGCCTGAGCCGCACTCTCTGAAATTCGAGAAATTGCTCAAAGCGATGACGTTTTGTTATTTTTCTCCTGTCCCCGACAAACATTTTCATCGATTAAAGCCAGTACATTTTTTTAAAGTCCCTCATTTTCAACAAGTTCGGATCCTAGGAGGTGTAGTGAAACCTGAAGAAAATTGAAGGGGAAGAACTAAGATTTAACAAAATATAAAGGAGTGATAAGTTTGAAAGAGTACACCAAACAAACACGAAATGGAACATCAGAAGATGCTATGTTGCTGGAAGGAGAGTTTTATAATTATGGAGATGGTGTCAAAGTTGGCGTCGAGGGCATGGAAGGAGGGATAACGAAGAGGGTGTAATAATGGGTGATGTTCTTTATTCCGAAGGTCAATTGATTCGAAAATGAAAAAGGATTCGTTAATACGAGCATTTTGTGGCGTTATTCCGAAGGTTCCTTAATCCGGAAATGTAAAGACAGTGCGTACTGACGAACCTTCGGAATTACGAACCTTGTTTGCGTTTCGGATTAACGGACCTTCGGAATGACGAACCTTCTTTTTTCTTTCTTTTTTTCATTTTCGGATTAACGAATCTTTGAAATAACGAACCTTATTTCATTTTTGGAATAACGAACCTTCGGAATAACGAATCTTCGAAAGAAGGATTCGTAAACTGGTAAACGCAATGATATAATAATTCTCCCTTCAAACTTGTTGGAAAGTTGACAGTGATGTGCCTCAGTAAAGTCAAATGATAATGCACATTAAACTCAAATGTGATATTGATTACAGCAGTATCAATACATAAATGGGAAGAAAATGTCATTTGAAAGGGATTACTCAAGCGTAGAAACCATTTTGCTGCACTAATAATGAATAGATTTACACTTTGCAAACAGAGCTACCATTGCATTGTGTGTCGTTATCTTCGTGGTGGAGATTGGCTGAGATGAGGATATACTGGGATTCGCGCCCGATTTGCTGTATTGCTCTTCCAAATGGAAAAATGGATTCAGAAGGGCTTACACTTTAAAATTGCAAAGGAAATAATTATGAACACACATAATAACCCTCTCACGGCACATTACCTATCCTGTCCTAATTGCATAAAACGCACAGGCGTGCTAATGTGGAAGGGGGTGCGTCGGCAACACCAGTAAGCGTACGCGTAAATCGGTATTACCTTACGCACACCAATTAACTAAGTGCGTGTTGATTGAATAAGAGGGAGTAAGGGAGAGAGAGGAGCGGGCACCTGTACATTTTGGAATGGCAGTGGCGTCCTGCCGTCGAAGAGTTTTTCTTGCGCCTAAGCATCGCGCCCTATTCCCTAACTCTACCATCTTATTATACTACCATTTGCGAACCTGATACTAGCATTCATCTTTATCCGTGAAATGAGGTATAATTGAGAACGCGAATCGGTTTCCCTGTTGTGTGTGTGTGTGTGTGTGTGTGTGTGTGTGTGTGTGTGTGTGTATAATACTCGCACATGAATTGGTAGCCTCTGCTAATGAAGTGGTGTCGAACTTCGCAGGACTAAAACATATATGCGTGGGACTGAAAAGTCTGACAGACACTGGAATAATATGTCCGTAGAATCTCCCGTTGATACGTCTACCATAGTATCAATTCGCCTTTCGTTCTCTGTGCAACTTATTTACGTAAATGGTTCGGCAAGTGACTCCTTGCTAAAACATCACATATACTTCCAATGTTCTTCATATTCCGGGTATTGTTTTTACTTGTAGGCCTGCATTGCTCTGATAAATAAACATCCGACTCAAAGATTTTATGAAGATTGAATTATACATACACACCTACTGACAGAGATTGCGAGTTTAGTTGAACTGAGGAGAGAGATGACAAACAGAATGTGCTTACAGAAATAGTATCAACGTAAAACGGCAAAATCTATTCATTTATTCATTCATTCAGTTTCCAATTTCCAGCAGAAACATATATATGTATATATATATACATATATATATATATATATATAACAAAATAGAAGTACATAAGTTTGCAAAAACATTTTGAGTACAAGTAAGTATACGAAAAATGCTGAAAATGGGGAGGAATGCTGAAAAAAGCAAAGCTTGTAAGAATGTTATTCAGTGGACAGTATGAAAACCGTATATGAAGTCCATTCACAGCCACTTGCTCGATCTTTCTGCATGACCAACAAAAGAGAATCTCACACAACACACCTCTTAACCAGACGGTGCAGAGAATCGGGGAGCAACTTTCTACGATATCAAGAGTTCCATTGATGTCCTAGTCGTTCCTCCACCTAAAGTTTTTTATGGAGTTTATTCTGCAAGTCAAACCTTTGGTACGCACGATTTTAGCTGATTTAATTTCGAGATGAAAGTTATCCAATCATCTAACTTAAACCTTTTGCGCAGACAACAACAACAACATCATCCTAACCGATTATCCCTGTAGGCCTAGGCAATTTGTCATGAAAACACGATTTCAAAATCTTATGATCTGTCCTTCCTTCCGTGATTACCAAAGAGTTGTTAATTGAAATCAAAACCAAAACGCAGTTCGAATCAGGTCATCTTATGTTTTATTTTTCAGTGTTCGTAATTATTTTGTTTGCTGTAAACTGGTTGTATTTCATCGATTTATTCACTTCTGGTGAGCACCGCAATCTGTACGACATATTGGTGATGGATTACAGCACGCTCTGATACTTCCTTCGTCTTTTGCATCCTACTTGTGAACTCTACTTTTTTCTATTTTCAGGAAAAGGGAACCTTTCAATAGTGTGTGTCGGACTCGGGGCACAGCAGAAGTTTGCGCGCAACAGTACAATATACTTTGAATGCTGTGCAAGAATCTGTGAGAATGTGTGACCTTCGTGACTCAGTCCCGTTTATGTTGATCATGTTTGGAGACGGCCGTGCATAGGGAGAAAACCCCGCGTGCATACCTGAAAAGAAAATTACGAATTATGCATTTCACCTACGCGCACACTCTCACACTTTCAGTCGCTCCACTCGCTTACTCACACACTCAGCTCTCTCTTCTTGCGTGTACCCCAGGCCTCGGCTAGTCTGCTCGAGTTCAGCCTTTTTCGTCTTGAATGTGTGACTTGGCGTTTGTACTCACTTATCAATCCTCCCTTCACAAACACCTTCACACGAACAAAAATCATAAAATATTCACACACGCACACACACTAACACATAATTGTAAAATACATACATATAAAAGTGTATATGTGTGTGTATGGATGTATTATGTTATAAAATACATCATATTATTATATGTAGGCCCTATATATACCAAAATATCAATCGAGATTATCATCGGTCTATATCTTTGTGTCATAAAGTTTATACGTCAATCTCCAAAAGTTGTTACATTCATTCTGAGAATACTGCGCTTTCCAAACTAGCCACTGTAAACGAATCCGTCCCAGCATATTTGGACGAAAAGATTTCATGATGTATTCTTTCTTTATCGGAGAAAATTTGTTTGTTCTGTCTTGTGATTTCGTTTATTTAGCTATTTATTAGTTATTTCTATTATTATTATTATTATTATTGTTATTATTATTATTACTACTACTACTACTACTATTATTATCATTATTATTATTATTATCATTATCATTATCATCATTATCATAATTATTATTATTATATTTGTTGTTGTCGTAGTTTTTGCACAGATGCTCCAAACTATCACATAAAATTTTTTTATATCTCAAAAGTAACATTCTAAAGATTAATGATTTGCATCGTTTACATTTAGGACAGTTTATGTATAAACTAACAAATCATTCCCTCCCCCTTGTGTTTGACTCTTTGTTTATCAAAGGTAAAATCGTAATCTATGCCTTACAATGTAATGAATTTCAATTGCCATTGTCTAGGACCATTTTTACAAAATCTATATACTCTTGCTTGCAGTAAATTTTGGAATTCTCTCGATAACAGCATAAAAGAAACTTTAAGTTTTATTGACTGTACTTTTAAATTATAGATTTTTTTTTATTTCTAAAATGTCACAATGGATTTACATTTCTGAAAGCCGTAAATTTGCTTCATTCCTTTATTTTAATTAAGTTTGCTTGATTCATATAAACAAAACCGTCTCCCTATGTACCTCGATGAACTCGGCTCGTGTGCGTTCACTGCAAAAAAAAAAAAAAAAAATAGGTGTTAGATTTAACACCATGGGTGTTAAATCTAACACCGATCAAGTGTCAATAGAGGACCACACCCACAGGTGTAGAAATTATGCTGTGATGGTGTTGAAAAGTGTTCACCTGGAACTTCGTGGTGTTGATTTGACACTGTAGCTGGTGATATCTTTGACACTGCGCTGGTGTTAATTCAGCAATGACACCGCATGGAGTTGATTTGATATTGCTGGTGTTAATGTCAATGGTATAACACCGTCCAGCTTCAATATGAGACCACACCAACTGGTGTTACTACGGTGTAAATGTGTTCACACCTTTTAAAAAAAAAATCAAGAACTTTATCGGAAAATTCTTGATCGTCTTCTTGAAGTTCAAAATCAACAAGAAGAATAGTAACTAAGAAACTATTTAAAAAAAAAACCCAACAATTTTATATTTTTAGATGACATCCGGAGGTGATAATCTAACACCATAAATGAGCACCGGAAATTTAACACCAGCTCGGTGTTTCATATTTAACACCGGACTTTTTGCAGTGTTGGTATTGACCCTTGAACTCCTCTTTCTTTGCCCCTTTTCCTGTCCTCTTTTTCTGTCCACTAATAGTTATTTTCTGTTTTTTTATTCTTTCAATGAGTGCCCTCATTATATAAGAGAGCTGCTTTGTATTATGCTTGTGTGTGCGGTTGTGCGTATGTTGTTTGTTTTACGTTGTTGATACGTTGTTTTCTTTGCCCTGTCTTCCCATTTTTTTTTCAGGGAATCTGCCATATTGTCCTGTTTGCCAACTACTATCAATTTTTATTCATGAGCGGTCTGCATTACAAGCCAGGCTTTTCAGCATTTCCACCATTTCCAACAACTTTTCTTTGATACAATAATAAGCCCCAGTTCGCCTATTATGATCTATACGATGAATTATCAAATTGAAACTGATCTCCCTTTCAAAAGAAATGAGCTGTATTGATTTCGTATGTATATATTATGCAAATGTTATACTGAATTTTATACTTCTTGTTGGAAATGAAATGAAATGATATAAACAAAAGACTGAAAATTTCTGTCCCTCACTAGGCAGGTATAATACGAGCGTACATTTAAACCGCGGAGACATGCGTGAGCCTTTTACGTAAATAACCCGGAATAATTCATACAAGATGTGAGCAAGAAGAAAGATTGTCAAACCCTTTTTGCGCAACAATGAAATGATTGCACGGAGTCGTCTATTTTTACCTTTCTTCCCCCCTTCGTCTCGTCTTGTCGGCGATCTTAGACGGGGGAAAAATAGACAGACAGTGACAGCTCCATGCCCCAAAAGACCCTTTTGTCGGAAGGCAGAGCCGCGTAGTGGCGGGAAGTTGGAGGGGGTCGAGCAAGAAAGAACGGAAACTGAATCACGAGAACTGGGAGTGCCCGTGCAGAACAGCTTATAGAATATTTCCCCTTTGAAAAATGAAAGAAAATATGTCCTTTTTTCGGGATAAAACCTGTATGATTATCTAAGGATTTAAAAAAAAATACAGGCAAAAGGCAGCATCTTATTATATTCCTGTTTTTAGAGAAAATGGGATATTTTGTCAACGGTATTTGAATCTGTAGAGTTGAGGTGTTCAAATGGATGAGCCATGTTTCGAGTATTTTGAATGATGTCCGTATAATATCCATATTTTGCAAACTTCATTTTCATCATTTCATATATCATAGAATGTCCTGTAAGTTTTTGTGTAACGATGGACGGCTGCTGAACTCTCCACCTCTATGCTCTATGTTTTGCCGAGTAATACAAAACACAGCAGATTCAAATAATCCATATAAGTATAGAGGCGTGTATACTGTCATGTACAGTAAAGTACATAAAGCTTACGTCGCGGTAAAAATTGAACACATTAGGGATCGCGAAAGAAAGAGAGCGTAGTGCTACGTTCACACTGTCGTGCGATCCGTTACGATCGCCACGATTGACCATTAGTAGCTGATCGTAGAATATTATGTATGTCTATCACATTTGCGCCTCTTTTGAAATCGTGGTCTTAATCGTGGATTTTATAAGTCGTGGCGATCTTAAATCGCCAGATGTTATCAGACCTTGAGGTCAGTCGTGGCTCTCGCGTTGCTCGCAGCAATTTTTGAGCCGTCCGAAACTTGTCTACGATCAACGCGATTGCCACGACTGAACTCACGATCTGAGTTGTCTGGTAAGATTACCACGACTACTCCACGATAAAGACCACGAATTCAACAGTGGCGCAAAGTGTATTAGACATACAGAAAAATTATACGACCATATCGTGGCGTACGTAACGGATCGCACGATATAGTGGGAAGATAGCATTACAATTCGTTAAGGACGGGCAATTAACGGCCAAGCAGGTGGATGGGTCGGATTTGAAATAATGGCAAAGTCTCTCTGGAAGACATTGCATGTAAACAAAGTTATAGCGACAAAAATAAGGACACCCATCACGCGGAACATTGTATGCTACTTCATTCTACGTCAACAGTGTGACGTTCCTGTCATATTTTCGCGCATGGTGAGAGATGAGACGTGATATAATGTTACACATGACTACCACATTGAACTTAATCCTGCGTTTAGGAGAGGCTGATGAGCGTAGCCCCGTCGTCTTGACACCGAGAAATTACACGAAATGCCTTATGTTGTGTCTTGCCGCCACGGTGCTATGGATCTACGCGCACACAGTACAGGTGCACCGCCACGCTCACGGGCGTCGCTGTTACGCCACCGGGGCGTCGATCCAATAATGGAGGCAAAGGCGTGGTGTAATTTTCGATGCTCCGGAGGACTTCACACACGTACTCGATTATAGTTATGCGCTGATACTTCCGCGGATTAGTGCATACTTCAAATCACGGCCATCTGTCCACACATTGATGATGTGCCGTACTTACCACTTACTCACGCAAATGGGTGAGATTTGAAAGTGGAGTTCTGTGACAAAAATCTTTGTCGTCAGCAGTCCGTGAAAGACGAGTTGACAGTTCACTCCCTCCCCACCCCTCCCCCAAGTCTCCCCACTCCACCAAAAAGAGATCACATCATGTAATAAACGCAAAGGAATGTTTGAATAATGTAGCATGGATAACATTGTTGGTTAACACAGAAGCAATGCTATCGCTTTGTGTAAACATAAAACGTGAGCGCTCGCGCGCGCGCGCACACACACACACACACACACACACATGAAGATGATCTCGTTACTGTGTTGATCACCAATAATTGAAATCATTCTTTAAGAAAAGGATTTGTTGTTGTTGTTGTTGTTGTTGTATAGCCTTAAAGACAAATGGAGAGATATCAAAGTCCTCAAAATGATGTGTGAAAAAAAAACTCATCACGTGGGAAATCCTGCAAAACGCTATAATAGGTAGAGATATTGTGCATTGTGATCATGGTGATCCAATGCCGATTCCATTGATTGGCGCCTTGGATTCTTGGCTTACAATCCATTGAAGGAGGCAATCACTCATAAATCACCTCCAAACTCCTATCTTACAGGGAGTGGGGACTGGTTGGAGATATCATACTGCCCCATATTGTTCATCCCGTCGATATTATTTCCCGACACCTCAAGATTTTAAATCCCGCCTTTCATCGTGCGTTTTCCGGAGGTCGAACAAATTTGCTAAAAGGTTTACACAATTTTTTGCCCGATGATTGTATGGCTGTATGCCAGCTTGGTGGAACAAGGTTCTAGCCTTCTGGTCCAGTCCGTTGGCGAAAAAAAAAGATGGTAATCACCCATCGATGTATAAAATCGTCTGATGGGGCACATTGAGTGAAAAGTGCTGCAAAATGAAACGCAGATAGTGAGCATTATTCTGAAACATGTCGACACGCACATCGTCACAATTAGTGAAGTCGATCTACTGCCGATCAGTTTTAGTAATTTGACATCTATTAGTAGTTCATACATTCATGTATAAATAACCCATTCTCTCATCAGTTTATCCGATTTGCAGCTTCAAACCCTCTGGCACCCACTTAACTCATACCATAATCAAATCATTATCATTGATTGCTGATGCATGTATTGGTCATCCACGTACATGTACGTCATTGGTCATCCACGTACATGTACAAGGAATTGCCGTCTGAATGTATCAGACATTCTCCGTGTATTAATGGCTTATATCATGGTATGGAATTGGTTTATCTACAGATCAACGTATTGACATTTATTGTTCGTTCTTTTCTTTGTTCACTATTTCATTCATTGGAGAGCATATCACAAACACATAAGAAAACATCTGCGGTTGGGCCAACCGATAGGTCGGCCTTAAAATGCATCGTTTGCCGACCATGCGCGAAGAAGACAACCTTTAAACGATCGAACAATCAATTACGAGTTTACGACGTGATCAAAATATTGATGTATGATTCACACGAAGCCAAGATTATCCTGATAAACGAGGAATGATTTCTAGATAAGTAGACGTTTAAATGAGGGTATTTAATATTGAATGTACTCAGCCACTACATCAATCGCTCGATACACGAATGAATGGAATGATGAATGAATAGAAATTGTGTAAAATGGGATTTCATAACAATTTGTTAGTCTTGTGGTACTACAATGGACGAAACCGGGCAACCTTGTCGATAACCACGATATCTTTTTTGAGACCTGAGAAAGTTGGTATCGCGCATATATCCGACCATCGTTTTGCTATTATCGATTTGCTGGCAACCCGTCTATCCAAGTTACGAGAAAGGTCTGCGGCGGTAGACTACCCACGTTTACCTGGTGAGTTACCTGCGTATCAAGTGACAATTTGATTGACGTGCAGAGCATATTTTCACCGTGCGGGCCTCGCGAGGTATGCACGGGGCCGAGGCATCGCGCAGCATGGTTGCAGGGAAGGCGCTTGCTGGCAGGGACGGGAGATAGCCTTCCTGCACGGACGGACTCAGCCAACCCCCCTCTCTTTGCTAGGCAGGCTCACTGCCGATTGGTGGACGGGTTGTTTAGTCATCCACGGTCGTCACACCCGCGAGTGAGCCAGCACACTTCAACACAAAATAAGAATTTAAAAAAAAAGAAGAAGAAAGAAAGGTGAAAATGTGCAAGATATCACAGAGAAGAGAAAGGAGGAGACAGGGTGATAAGAAGGGAACGAAATAGCATATGGTCCATCATCATTTTGCAGTTGGCTTTCACAACCTGCGCAGGGAGACGGCAAGACGGCTGATGCTACCTGGAGACCCTGTATTATTGTTGTGTTTTTCACCATGACGGACATATCTCAACGAGTGTTTAATTCAAGACAACACTCGCACTTCTACCCTCGCTCGCCACTACGCGGCCTATCACTTTTTTAAAAGCAAGCCGCTGACGCATCGGTGCTCCTTCAGTGGCCCCCTCGCGTGCTTGGATGCATGCTAATTGCCGAAGAAGCCCCGCCAAGCTACTTTTTTTTCCCGCCCCGAAGTCGGCACCCCTTTTTAGCTCAAAGCAATCGGTGGAATTCCAGGTGTGTTCTCGACAGCGAGAAATACAGCCCTCCACAGCAAGGCAAGTGGAGCGCTGCACCACGCGCACATGCACACAAACCCACACGCACACCACTAACCCTGGCGCATATTTACGAATTAAATGCACTTTTATTTGAACAACTGGACGGATACGTACTTCGAAGGGGCTGTATTGTTTTCGGGAGGTTCTGCCTCTACCCAATAACACCTATAGCTTCTACAACGAAAACGAGAGAGAAAGAGAGGGAGAGGGGAGAGGGGGATTATATTCGATTCTCCATCCCACTTGCATTGATGACCGCCCTTAGTGAAGCTCTTCTCTCTGTGATCCGAATAGCAAGCACTGCCGTGAAGTGGGGTTAAAACTTGGCGCCCATCACATGCGACAGATCAGTAATCCGCAGGTGCACATACCATTTTTCTTGCTCTTTCTGAAGGCGGAATGGACGGTGCTGGAAAAGGAGTTATCTGCTCAACAAAACGACTCCTCACCTGCAAAGTGACTATCTAGAAGACTCTTGAAGAGGTTCTTTCCTATGAAGCTCGAAATGTCTGAAGTGCTTACATCTGCCGACGATCTCATACCTGTCATTTTGCGCTGGCAGTGAAGGCCGGTCATCTGAAGAGGAGGAAATCTCTAGCTTTGTTTGACCCTGCGAGCAGGGTTTCCAGGTGTGCTTCGCCGCGGACATCTCGAGGACCTATTCAGGGAGGTGTGGACGAGGGTTATCCTCCTTTTGTTTTGTCGAGGAGGTTTTTCGTTCATCCGGAGAACAAAGGCGGGGAGGGGAACGTTTAAACAACGCCCGCGGAGAACAAAAAAGAGATCTTCGTTACATAAGCCGGGTTATGATGTTTTCAAGAGGAGGAGGGTGTCGAGAGGTTTTGCACAAGAGCCTGTAGGAGGTTCGCTCTTTTTAGAAGCTCGATAGACCCGCAACGAGGAACTTTCACAAACACAGACTCGCGGTCTATTTGGCCTATAGTGTCACTGGACTAACCGTCGTCTGCTCGCCATACACAGTTCGTACGAAAAACGCGAAGGACTTCTCTCATTTTTCAAGAAGAGTTGGAGTGAGCGGGATGCCATCGACGCTTCCTGCTTGATTGAAAATTAAGATTGGAAAAGGAAACTGATTGGCATTAAGGAGACGGAATGCATGCATCGCTCATCCCCGATTTTTCGATCGTCTGCGTTCGATGAGTCCTCAGAACCTTGCCGCTCCTAACTCTCGTTAATCGATGCTTGTTTGTTGCTGTTGTTGTTTTGCCGGGTGAACTTCACCGTTTGGAGGATGCAGTCGAACCTGAACTTTGAGAATCAGCCCAGCGGAAACTGTTAGGATTACTTACAGATGAATTGTTATCGGCTGAGTTTCGCTCTTACTTCCTGACAGGATTGACATGGAATGGTTTTGCCCACTGAGTCTCTGTCGCCACACTATCGTCACACCTACGTTGATATAAACCGTGACGAAAGTTGGGAGTTGTACTATCGTTGCAGAAAAAATTCTGCCAAACTCGGATATTTGACATTTTGATCCACGGATTTTTGGGGAATTCACTGGAGTGGCTTATATTTTTGTCGACCAAACAGCCTATAACATCAGGTGAGGCGCAACTTTGATTACATAGAACCGACGAAATCAATGACGAAATATACATCATCATCTTTAACCCAGTTAATACTATTACTCATATTACATTCATTAACGTTTGAAAGAATGTGAACAGGATAATTACGCAATATAGCATCTGGAAATGTCAAGTTTAAATCGATTCTCTACATATTTCGGGGATGTCTTTCGCTGTGTTCACCCAAGACATCTGTTAGTTCTCACAAAATTCTTTTTAACTAATTCAGCCTATGCACATTTTTGTAAATATCAACAATATCATGCTAAAAAAGAGCAATATACTCAACATTAACATCCGTGATAACATTATTGGGTTCTAGCTGTATTAGATTCATTAGATTGTGATTCATTACCTGTACACAATACTTCAGACGAGAATATAAGAATGAAACACGCCCGAGAAAGTACGCAAAGAAAGCTGGCTAGCAAAGAAAATAGCTGTCATGTCTGTGGTCGAAATCATTGATTTGTCGTGACAAGAAGAATATTATGCTTTGCCATTGTGACGGTCTAGTCATCCACGTTATATCTACAGTTCATCGTCATTATGTATGACCATAGTCCTTTTTTTTACTTTTAGTTCTCACCAGCAATACTATTGCGCTTTTGCACGAAGAGATTTAATCCCCAGGAGAGTTATGGAAACTTGGGCACTATAACTTGTTTGTGATAGATGCCTGGTATGGATTTTATTCCAAATGAGTGATTATTTATATGGATGCCTTTAAATTGCATGTTATATGGAAGAGCAACATTTGAAAACAGAAAGTGTCCAAAACATTTTGAGAGTGAAGCACGTGTACTCTAAACAAGTATGATAACTAACACGGTTATGAGCGTGTGGGGACAACGATTAATTTTTTGATGGACTTAAATTTCAATTCAAGATTTTTGCTTTGGAAGAGATCTCCTTGTTTAACCTCTGCTTGCATGTTTCGTTATTTGTCTTTTTTTTTTCGCTCTCTGATTTAAGTAAAAGAGCAAACTGATATATATATATATATTTTTTTTATTTATTTTTTTTTTTGGTGATTATCATTACCTTCTCCATAGCCATGGCTGCCGTATGTACTTGTCTAAGAGATTTGTTTATCTTAACCCGTTCCATATGGGAACCTGGTGGCCTGTGTATTAAGTCTATGGGGGTTTCAGAATTCAGTATCGAACTGGTTAATTTGCGCATTGCAACTTCTGACAACAAGAAATGAAACCCATTGTAAATTTGAAATGCGTCAGTGGTCACGATAAATCATTATGTATAAGAGAATCCAACAAACCTGAATGCACAGTCAAGTTATAAATCTGTAATATGAATAGGAAGATATATAACCTTAATCCATGCAGTTGTTCGTTGGACAACTTAACTCTTACTCATGTCACCGTTTTCAAAGTTATCACCGTGCGCACTGCAGATGACACTTATTTTTGGTTATAACTTGCATCTACCGTTTATTCTTAACTTTCAGGAACGGGCATACGTGCAGTAAAAATCTCTTCCTCACTATAATATTTCATATCTCTCAGCGGTTAAATTGTATGGAAAGGGGGGGGGGGGCTGGTAGCATAAACTTCCTTAACATGAATTAGAAATCGAGGGGTTGGCGAACACCGATGAGAATGCTGGTACACTTTAAATTCACCAGGGTTTTTTTTTAATGCGAATTGACGGGGGATTATGCTGCCATCTAAAGTAACTCTCGTCATCGCAAATGATGCTTGTATAATGTATGTTATTCGTTCGCACGGCACACAAGGTTATCAAGATGACTGGTGTTTATGCTGATTGGTTTAAAAAAATTCTCAGTACAGTATACCTTGAAAATCACTCTCAGATGAGTGGCACGGTATAATCATTTAATCGCTTTTATCACAGCACTTTCGTCATAGCACTGAAATCAATATCTGCCTGTATGATTGCGCTATACGAGGGAAACATGTTCATGTTTTAGTTGCACGCGGCCATGCGAGTTCCTCGCATCTCCGTTACACGTCAGTGCGGGCCAGTCATTTTGCGACTCTTTCTGTTGCCTGATTCCTCCCTTCTTTTGAGGTCACTGTCTGAAAGCTTTAGGAAAACATGACCGAATTATCAATGAAAGGAGTGAAAAGGGGGAAAGAGGCAGTGCATACTAGCAAACTAAGAGGGAAATGTAGACGGGGAAAGCATCAGAAAAGAGGGAAGAGAAGAGAGAAAGAAGGAGGAGGCACAGAGCATCACCAGGCTCGGATGAGGTGATGCCCGTCGGTTATTGCTCAGCGATAACGTTAAAATAATTTCATCGCCTGCAGCCGGTTGGGTGGCGCGCTCGAGTTGCCAGAGATCCCTGTTAAAAAGTACGCGGTGTAAGGCGATACGCGCAAGGTGGAACGGGAGAGACACAGCGCATCGAACGCCTCGCGATGGGGCCGCAGAGAGCGGAGGGAAACTGGGCTAAACATGGATCCTGGCATAAAATGTCAGGCCGGATGAGCACTGGAAATGGGAGAAAAGAACACCTCAGAGGGGGAAGGGGGAAAAAGGGAGGAAAACAGAAGTAGAAAAGAGAATCTGGACAGAGAGGGGGAAAAAGAGGGGGAGGAATGAGAGGGAACATGATTAGAATGGGAATGTGCAAGGGGGTTGAAGAAGGGGCCGAGAATTAGTCGTATTGTATGAAATTCATGATGAGATACGAGACGCGCACCAACAAAATGAGGATAAGAGGAGAATGAAATGGGAGAGTATCGCTTACCATCACGGGGTGCGGGGCTATCGCCATCATGAACATCGGAAGAGGAGGGTGGGAATAAAATAGGGGCCAGTGCACTTCCACATTTTTCCCCCCTGCCTACCCGGAGCTAATTTGCATATCGCGCATTGATATCCCGGGACTTATTATCAAAAAGAGATTGCCTTCAAGATCAATATCAGTGGTGGCGTCTAACTCGGTGGTTAGATCTGCAGCACATTACAATCACCATCAGATTCCGCTATGTATAGATGCAGGGTCCAGGGTGGTGATACGACCAGACATGTGGCAAGGAAATGAAGAGTAAAATTCCCTTATTGTTTGTAAAAATAATGATTTGTGAAATGAATTAATCATACCATGATAAATATCATCAATACTATTGCCAAAGGCAAAAAAAAAAAAGGAGGAAACGATTTAATGTGTGTATGTGGGGTTTGTGTTTAAGACTTTTTTTCATTAAACATATCTACTACCCATGCAAAGCAAAGCAATCAAGCAAATGGGGCGATATCAGCGAAAGTAAACGCTATTATTGTATCTTTCCAACCATAATTCTAACATTAACTTAACAATGCCTTTGATATTTCGTCTTACTTATACATAGAATAAACAAAATACAACCGATAAACATGACAAATAGTTAAAGTTACATTCTAGCAAGCAATCTAAACTAATGCCCCAAAAGGATACATAAAGGCTAAGACTCATTTGAAGCAAATCTGACGGGGACGACAGGCGAAGGAAAGTATAGCAAATAGAACCAAGTGGCTTTTATTTTGTTTGGATTCTTACAGGAAAAGAGGAACTATTTTTGTACACCCATAGAACATGATGTGTGAAATCTGTAGTCCTCGGTTTGGTTGTGGTATATAACGACGATTCATTTTTGTTTGAAGAGGAACAGCGCGTGAAAATCGTGTTGGGCGCAATATTATCAGGTGTCCATGTATTCTTATAGTCAAATATAAGTATACAATCATGATTGTGTTCGCATATTCTTGCTGAAATTTACATTAAAGTATGTCGAATTTAGAGATACTTTTTCTTGTTTGCAAGATTATTTGGCCACAAATGGAAGGCTGTTGGTGATTCAGGTACTGTATATCATGAGTTTGTCATAATGTACTTTCTTTCTAAATCTTACGGTGTCACGTAATAATGCCGTCGGTTTTCACCATGAGAGTTATATTATAGGAGTTATATTTCATATTCATATTTGATATATTCACATAGTTGTATCTGGGATCTATTCATATCTTTCTCTCGCCCTCCATGATGTATATTGCGTAGTAATATATATCTCATATTCTCGGTATATTTATTGGCATATTTGTCGTATATATATCTCTCCCCTTATTTCTTTTGTCTGTTTATATCTCTGTACTAACATTAGATTCTTTTCAGTTTGTTTACTGAAATTTCACTGTCTTTTAGTTTCCCCGCTTTTGTTCCGCATACACGTACAGATTCCGTACTTTTTGTGTAATAAGAGGCATTTTCATTAAATCGAATGCGGTACAAAGTATTTTAGCCAGTTAGTCAGTGGATCGGTTTTTGTTTTTGTTTTTTGTTTTTGTTTTACATTCAGTGTGTCCACAAAAACAACGATAACAAAATAATGAATGAGAGGAGTCAATTGGTATACCAACCACGAAATTGTCGTAGAGGATGTAATAAAAGGTTGGGTCCTGATTACTTAAAAGGTTCAAATGACCAATTATCTTTATGCCCAGGATGCCGCTTATAAGCGATCAAGGTCATTGCTTTGTGCAGTAATCGATTTAAATCGTAGATAGAGCTCATGGTTAAAGTGGTGTATCATGAACCACAATCAAAATTCTCTCTGGTATATAGGCCTATAGGTAGTGTGATATGCTTAATACAGTATCTCAAGCTGTTTCCAGCAGGATATTACGTCAATGATTCGCATACTGTTTTTTTTACTATATATACAACATCAGTAAGCATTCTTGAGAGTTTTTCTTTTCACCTTCGATTTTGCAGCTGATTCCGATATCATGCTGAGCTTTCCCGTAGAATTTGGCATCCCTACCCCATACTATATAGAGTTGTTGAATATCTGACATTTTACGTGTGTTTCCATGAGTTGCTTTTTTTTTTGGGGGGGGGGGGAGCTGGGGTCGTATCTACACATGCAAATTATACAGAGGTAATGATTATGAAAGAGCATGTAATTCCATGAGGATTTCAATGTTTATTTGATGAAAATTGATTTTGAAATGGCTGAGATATCCAAAACAGAGCAATCCTAATAAAGTGTGGGACCCACATTTTATTACGATGGTTTTGTTTTACTTTGTTTTTGGATGTTTCAGCTACTAGTATTACAAACCCGATTTTCATCAAATAAATTTTGAATTCCTCTTAAAATGGTATGCTCTGTACTACTTCATAAGTGTTTTCTTGGTATCTTGCAAAAAAAGTTAAAGCCCAATTTTCATCTCCACCAATACTGTATCATCCATTTAATAACCTATAGAACGTAATCCACCCCTCAACCTAGTGTATAATGCCAATAATCACAAATAATAAATGAGGACAGTGTAGTATGCAAGCGTGAGAAATCATGATATGTTAAAAGGAATGTAGGAACATGAAAATCCAAATGCAGGAAATGATGATGAAGATAATATTATAATAGTCAAGGCCTTCAAGCATGGAGCTTTAACAACGAGTATAGCTCCATGCTCCAAGCGAACGCACACGGGGTTATCATTGTGGGTTATTCAAACAAAGGACGTGGAGGCCAAACTTACCACAATCGCGTAATTATTATTTAACACACAAAATAATAATGCAGTAATCTGCTTCTATACGCCACTCCGATGTTTTCGTATTACTGAATACGAATACCCCAGGGAATGCGACAGTGACTCAATAATAGGTGTTTATGAGGCTTAGTCACTCATGCTTAATAATTCCCGTGGGGAAAGAAATTGTGATTTTCTTTCCACTATTGATCTTGTCGTTTTGCTACTCTGTTTTTTTATCGTTTTGTTCTTTGTTTATCACTTGCTTGTTCTGCATGTTCGATGGCGTGATAGCATCTTAAACGTGCTTATGCTTAAAAATTACTTCACGCGCGCCCGTTGAGGATGAATTTGCTCGCTATACCCGCTCTCCCTCTCTTTCTTGGAGACCATAATTCTGAGAGGACAAAAACGGAACAATTCAGTATTTTCACATTGAACGTGTTTTTGTTGTTTTCTTGTGTATTTTTTTCAGCAACTTACGTCGCTGAATTAATAGTTTATAGGGGAGCGAAGAATGGGTGGACTGCAAGACTATTTCTTTCTGTCACAATTTTCATGTGAGCCAGGAATCGCATGTATTAACACGATCGCTCCTCCGCCACCGGATATACTTCCTTATTCTGTCGCGGGCAATATCTTGAATGTCTAAAAGCATTTTTTTTTTGAGAGAGAGAGGACGCTTTGTTCTTCAAAACCCTCTACATGCTCAAAGCACGAGAGAAAGAGTGTACTAGATACAAATTGAACCACATAGTTGTCTATATTACATGTTTAGCATTTAGACCGGGGTATTTGACATCAATTTAAATTCGTGTTTATTTCATTCAAACAGATAAATCATTCAGACAAAGGTACATAATATAATTGTGAATTCAAATTGACAATACAAAATATAATAGATTGTGAAGACAGCAAAAAAGACAAAGTATTATGAGCAGCTGCCACCATAACAAAAGCATTTATGATAAAAATCACATTAAAAGGTTAGGACATGGTTTGGCAACGACGCAATATTATTCCTCGATCAATTGTGTTTTCATTATTTTTGTGTAATCATGATCATAGCAGGTTTTTTTTTTTAATGTCTTTTGATAAGTTGGTAATAGTAAGATCAAACAAAATTTTGTAAAGTATAGTTGAATGCTAAATGTAAATAATCACTGTTTATCAATGCACGAGGTATCGTTATCGTTCGTGTATCAGTGTGAATAATGTAATAATTAATTATGATGTTCGACTGCGAGAATTTTAGTTTCGACATCACACCTCCAATGTTTGGAACAGCCTTGTAATACCAGGGACCACCTTCACATGGAAGCATATTGTTTTCCTCTCTTTCTTTCTTCCTTTCTTTCTTTCTTTCTCTCTCTCTCTCTCTCTCTTTGTCTATCTTCCCTTCTCTTCTTGTGTCTTATCCTCCCTTCTCTTTCCATCTCTCCTCTTCACTTCTTCTCTCTTCTCTTTTTTTCTCTTCTTTTCACTTTCCCCTTTGCTCTTGAAGAAGAAAACATGGGGGAAAACTCTCCCCTTTTTGTGTCTTTCTACGCTCTTGCGAAGAGACCGCTTTAATATAATGAGAATACCTCATTGTCCTCGTTATTTAGAGCTTTCACGCAGGTGTGTGTGTTGTGTGTTGAGGGCACATCTCACCTATGCGTTGAAAGTAAAGGAGAAAGAGAATCATTGAACAAGGGATTTGGGGTGGGAAATCGAGAGCGGCCCCGCCAAACTCCCAAAGAGGACCATTAGTATTCACGGCACGAACGTGTGACGTGCACAATGAATTACCGCCCAGTATTAGCGTGCCGTGTGAAAAAAAAAGAGAGAAAGAAAGATCCACTGTTGTATGGCATCGGGCCGAGAGGTGAGAACTCCTTTATTTAGTTTTATCTATTCAAAGAAAAGGCCGGCCCATTATCTGAAAGACGATTGGGACACAAGGTGAAAGAACCCAGTTTTTGACTGTTTACGTACAAAAGGACATCCCTGTAAATCAATTCAAAATGTCAGCAAACCACTAAATTCCATGGAAACCCGAATATTTTGGATGGACGGTGTGAAAGTAGACGCAGGGTAGGATGTTTTTTGGCGTAAAAAGAATGCTATATGGCTTAAAAGACATAGTCCAATGGCCTTTCTTGTTCATTGCTAACGAAACGGTATAGAATATCACCCCAAAGACTCGCCAATTCTCCTGAACGGCCCACAGAGCAAATGTCCTTACACACTACAGTCGATTAATCTAAAGAAACCTAAGACTGGACATTTTCTGTTTTCTGACAGTGTCTGGGTAAAATAGCTGTGATGATTCCATCTGAAAACATATAAGCTGCTATCAAAATAATTGTGGAGTATTTACAATTAACATCCTGCTCTAATCAAATTTCTCCCCTTTTGAAAACATGCATATTCAATAAGAAAATATTATTGATTTGTATCTAGAAACGTTTCACACCCCCTTATATTGATATTATTTTCTCCCCTGTTCTGTAACACACGGCCCTTCCACAAAAACTAGCAGGCCTACATGTAATGCATTCTGTTTGCCTCCTCAGTAAACGCATTCCCACACGTTGCCATAGTACAGACCTCTGCACCCAACATTAAATAGCGCCATCACTGGTCGAAGATTCCTACGTTCAAAAAGGCTCTGTCCATGTACAGCCCGTATGTATACACGCATGATCTCATCGCATGACACCTTGTGTTATTGCAGAATAAGGAAGGCGTGACTCTGAAGACGTTGTAATTAGGTCGGCTATCGAGACAGACGGTCAGATTTTCGCGTTAAGAATGGAATGGACACTTTCTTTACCCATACGATATTCACCACGGTGGCGAAAGCTATTCATTACTGCACATAATTCGGGTGATTAATTCGCAGTCTGACAAGCTGCGCGGCCGTGTCCGAGATTTTAATCATAGGCGCTTTACGATGTTCTGGCGTGTCTGGACTGTGAATGAGATGAATCAAACGATAATGTGCTCAAAATCGAATTCTACTTTCATTAGGCGGTTGCGGGCTTAATTGATAAGTGCAAAGAACTTAGATTTAGTTATGATTAATTCATTGATAAATTTGCAAGATAACAACACAGCCAGACAAAATGATCAAAATAATCTCGCCCGGGTATTTAAAAAAAAGAAAGAGAGGAACGATTCTACCACGTAACTACTACATGTACAATAACACTAATATTACTTCAACTACTCCATTTAGTCGTAAAAGTAATGATAATGATATATAAAATCAATAACATTGTTCCGATAATATTTCTGTAATGTAGGCCTACCCTGAAATATTATTTTTGTGCATTCTCATGTTTATCTATAGGTATCAGTCTTGTGATTTCCGCTCTCGTTCTGTGTCTGTGCTTTTCTTGAGTTTTTATTATCCCACAGAGTGTGTTAAAAATAAATAAATCTCAAAAAAGGCACAAACTCTCACTAGCGTTGCGAACCATTAGAAACTCAAAACAATTTAGGGCCTACATGCGTTATTCTCTAGTCACAAAAATAAGTAGTTCCATCTTCGTCCCCCCCCCCTGTCTCGCTCTCGTTATGTTTGTCATAATCATGCGAAGGGTGGTGGTATACGACATTCTCCGCGAAATCTGCCGTTTTCTTTAATTGCCTAATTGGCCGCTTTTCTCGCCTGTGTATCGATCGCGCGTGCGTCAATCAATTCGTCCAGTTGAAGGGTCTAAACTGAGGGAGAGGCACTGTTTAAAACGCGCACACCTGCTCGCCAACCAAACGCGGACTCATCTTTTCCTACCATTGAACATAAACATGAATAGAGCGACCTACGCCTCTTGGTTTCATTTTCACGCGAAACTTTAATCCCCCCCCCTTATGTCCCTGTAATATATCGAATTACCGTCTATCCATCTTATCTTCAATTCCCTTTGTCCATTTGTCTTTATTTCATCATACATATATATAAATATATATATTTACAAATCATATATATATATATATATATTCATATAATGTATTATATACTATATATATTATATACATACATTTGCATATATATGTACGCATATGTATGTATGATATATATATATATATATATATATATATATATATATATATATATATATATAGTACACTAAACTCACGCGTTTTTATATGTATAGCCTGCTAGTATTCATAACGAGATTGTACTGGATGTAATGTTCTAGAAGGTACTGCTGCACATTGATTTCATTGATTTCTTACGGTGGTTTAAATGCCAATCAGGTTAGTGTCACTGGCATATTAAACGTTGTGCTCCCAGCAACTAAGTTTGTCTGTCTGTGACTCAATTTGCTTTTTTTGTTTTCTTTTTTAAAGATGATCTAATTTGACTGAAATGATTAAGTATTTTTGCAAAGCGAAGTTCACAACTCTGCGTTGAAATGAAAATATAAATGTCGTAAGATATCGGTAGCTTATAAATTCATTTAGTTGCGAAGGGAGAGCGACTATTTGATTGAAATTATTTGATGTGAATATATTCCTTATTCGGAATATTTAACTCTGATGATAAGAATGTTGATCAGCGTTTAGAGTGTCGATAGGATTTGGAAACATCAAAGGCACCGTTACTCAAGTCAAATGAAATGATCCGTGCAGAGTGTGATGTTGGAGAGTCATTTTAGATTCTAAGCAACAACACGAAGGTCCCAAACGCTGTTGAGCGCAAATTACGGCTGTCATCGCCGTACTTCGAAAATCGAGCTTGATAAAGTTTGCGACCTAGTCATGTGATGCGCTCCGACCAATGGCATTGCTTATGCGAATGAACAGCATGCATAATTAATCATACACAAAACGTGGGTGGTTTACACACATTCGAGTGCTTCGCTCCCTACTCGGTCTCCCACAAAATACTATGCGCGGAGTGTATTGTAGTATTGTAGTAAATACGCGAAGAGGGAGAGAGGTGCATAGGTGACCGTACACAACACGCCGATCGAGAGTGGACGATTTAGGCGAGAAAACGAATGTCAACGCATCTCTTTTCGCCCTGCACGACGGAAATTTGTTTGAAATGTAGGAGTTACAACTGGATATGTTAGATATGTCTCGTCAATCAATGACAACATGTTTATCTTGGATTTTATTCTTGCAGAGAGGACTATAACGTCGCGAAAGTGAGTGTTTACGACAGCGAAAACTCAACGCTGCAGTGTCGGGCATTGGAGAGGGTCAACACCCGGTTCTACGAGGGGTGCCAAAATGGCGACCTCCTCCTCGCAGATTATCCGATGTTTTAGCACGGTTTTGGTCGTCTGCTGGTTGATTTTGGATGCCCCAAGCAAGGTGTCGGGACAGAGTGCTCTCTGCCCTAGAGAATGCTGGTGTCTTGGATCCCTGGTTGACTGTAGCAAACGACAACTTCGGAGTGTTCCGACAGCCTTGCCGACGTGGGTTACAATGCTGTAAGTAAACCGAAATTTGCATTCCTGTGTGAAACCCTGTGTGCAATACGAGTGTAGGTTTCGCTCAGCGGATGGCACACAATGAACGCCATGGTTAGTGGCAAGGCTTTTGACCATGAAGTGCATGGTCAGTGTCAATGCCAGTCGCCTGACAATGTCACACTGTAGATTATCTCGTTCTTAGCAGAAGCGGGGGTTGTGTAATAAAAGTTCAAACTAATTCATCTAGGGCCTACATTGAGTTCTACACAGTAAAGTTGGTTCTACTTTGTTACTAGACATCAACAATACAACATGTTATAACTTTCAAATACTCAAGTAGTGTCAGGACGTCAGTGATCAGTGATTGGATCTTACTTCAGTTATACCTCCACACCCAACTCCTGTAACTTTCTTGTTGACTTGTTGTAGTTATACTAATAGAGTTCTGTGTGAGCTTTTTGTGTTGTTTTGTTTTTGTGGTTTTTTTTTTTTCTGGGACATGACTTGACGAAACCAAACATTTGATTTACCAAAGTAGCAATGTAATGCAACCCTGCTAAACAAAACCCGCACCAAAGTTCGACCTCTCATGCCAAAATTCAACCACACGCAAAAGCATCAGGTTTACATGTAGCTGGCAGTCAAAGTTTGGATGGCGATATGATAGACTTATGGGCATCTTGCTTTCAATACAAAGTTTAAAATGAATCTAAACCAAGTCAAGAATGTCAAAGAAAGGGAGAAGGTTATGCATGTATTCAAAGTACAATGTACTCGAGGAAATCTGACTCCAACATATCTACATTGAGTAATATTACTTCAATGCAAGAGTGAGATACAGGCACGATACTAATTGAGTGCAGTCACAATTAAACAAGTAGGCGCAAAATGCAAAGATCACATAAAATGGGCTCTTCGTCTCAAGTGTCTCAAAACTAGAGAGAACGATGAAACTACTGCTACTAGCTAGTAGTTTTGACATGCCACCGAGCCGAGTTCAGTGGCTACATGTACTGTATGTATTATCTCACCAAAAACAACAACATCAAGACTACTTGAGTCTGAGATAGTATTCTTTATATCACCAGATGGCTTAGAGGGTACTTTTATTAATATTGCAGAAGAAAGTACTTTTCCTTCTCTTCATGTACATTTGTATTTGTTTATGAAAACATATTGACATACATTTTTATCAGTTTGTCAGTCAATTATGTTAATTGTACTAATTTGCAATGTACAACTTTCATTGTGAGAACCAGCATGTGTATAAAAAAAAAAAGAGAATGTGATAGAAACTTACCCAAAAATTGAACCTGTCCTAATTAGGTTTCTGTCACAAAATTTGACTATGTCTCCATGGGGCATGAATATAACTTTGTGCCTTCCTGGTGGGTTTTCTTTGTTATTATTTGTTCATGAAGAATTTTCCTCAAAGTAATTGATATAATCCTCTAAGATTTGAAAAAGGGTCCTGGATATCTAAAATTTTAACTGGAAAAATCATGGAAAAATCATGGAGTTTAATTTTGTAAAAGGTGCAGGAACCCTGACAATTTCTCATTAGATATTTGAACAGAATATTTGTGAAGTTACAGTGATTTCAGTGGTTACACACTTTCTAATCAAGAGTCCTTCACTCAAATGAAATCCTTATAATTTTGCATGGAACTTGGCTGCTGAATATCAAAATGTATATTTGTGTTTAATGTCTTCAAGAATCACTGTGCATGTCAAACAGCATGTGCTTTAATACAGAATATACATTTTGTAATAGACAACAGGAAAATGCCAACATTTGCATGACTGCGGCATTTAGTAGTTATCATTTTTTGACATTATGTGCATTTTCATAATTCATTGTAGATGATGCAAAGTATGTTTAATATATATGTGAAATATTGCTCAATTTACTGTTAGTAAAATCTCTGTGAATTCAAGTGAGTTCAATGTTAAATCTTCTTTGTACATGAAAAGCATTAGAAGATTATGAATATTTCAAGTTTTGGCCCTGTGTTGTACGTGGCAATTATCATTTTGAAGATTATGAGTATACCATGATGTGTTGGCCCTGTGTTGTAAGTGGCATTTTATCATTTGATTTTGGAGATCAGTGCAGCTTTCTGATTCAAGAGAGCCCATCTAAGCTTGTCTTTTTAAAATAATTGTTTCCATAAGTATTGACAAACCATTTGTGGGAGAAGTCAGCCAAAAGGCAGTAAGAAGACCAGATATGAAAAAAAGAAAAAGAATAAACATCTTCTGCAAATGCTTTTTGGAATGTAATAACTTGTGGAACATTACTGCTGAGTACTGTGAGATTCACACAAAACATACTGTACGTACATTCAGGATTGATTATGCAAAGACTGTAACACTGCTTGAATTTGAAATTGAGACATTAGTGGGAATGGCTTGAATGTCTTATTAAATGATAAAAGATATGAATGGTAACTGTATTATCCATGGTGACAAGCAAGTATCGATTAGAGAAATGTTGTGATTGACAGAAAGTGCAGTCACCCTCTTTGCCAAAATATGGCATCATTCTCTAGAGCATTGATATGGTCATATCTACATTGTAGAACAGAGCACTGGCCCAGTTATGGCATGCATCGATATGTTGGTCATCATCCACTTGCTTCTAAAGTCTCAAAGAAGTAGAAGAAAGGTTGGTCTTGCCCAAACTGAAAGATGTTATGATCAGATTTGTGTGTTTGTATTCATATTCCCATTTTTTTAATGCCTTTTTTGCTCTACCATCCGGGATACTGTGAAGCCAAAAATGTTTGCATGCATTTCATTTTCATGAATTTCGCGAGAGCCAAGATTCGTGAAATTAAAATGCACGCAGAAGTTCTCGTCTACATGAAACGCATTAAATGCCAGTGGCAATTCACGAAAATTTCATGCTGCGAAAAAGGCTGTCAGTTCCAGTTCGCAAAAATATCTTGCTTAACAGTAGATTGATTCATGGCTCCCTTTGGTGACATCACAATGTGAACTCCGCAGGAAGTGTCTCTTCACCTCTGACCTCAATGTGTCTGATTGGTCGTGTGCATAATTTGCTTACAAATTTGAGTGTTCCACTGGGGACCCAGGAAATGCGCAGTGTAAAAAAGAAAAAGAAAAAGAAAAACAAAAAAAAATGGGAGAGAGCTGAAAGTCAACAGCAAGGTCATGTACATGCTAATGCCAGTGAGTTTTTAGAGATCATGTCTACAATGTTATTAAGATCAATTACTTGTACATCGTAAGTTCTCCAATGCAATCTGTCATTCGCAAGTTGTTTCATGGAATCGTGAGTAGAATGTGTAAAAAAAAGAGAAAATTTAAACAAATTAAACTGTAAGATGAGTTGAGGCCTACGAAAAAGTAATATTGAGAAATCGCTTTCATGATTCAAGGATCTAATCTAGATGTATCTGTACATAGTTCCTTTTCACAGACATTATAGTAAAACATTAAATTCCAACTGATTTATCATACTTCAATTTTTGGTTGTTGTTTTTATAAACTTTTTTGGGGGGGGGCAGAAGAAGGCAGTTTTAATTCCAATTTTGCATGAAGAACAACTTGTGCAGTGGAGTTTCAGGTGTCACTTCTATAGAAATTGCAATGTAAATATCCTTGACCATAAAATGTTAACTTCTCCATTGCAAGGCTTTCATTTTAGTATTGATATAACCTGCAACATTTACACTGTATCTTTCAGTGATATGAAACGTGATGTGGAATCATGAACTATGTAGTAGACAGTCACTGAAACATTAGAGCACACATGAGTGTGCATCATAGACAGAACACTATTGTTGCCCAGTGTGAGGCGACATCAATTATAACGAAATTAACTTTTTGACATTATACATTACCTGTATTAGTTTTATTAGTTTTTTTTTTTCGTTCTTGTGTTTTTGTATACAAATCAGGGCAGGTGATTGTTATTGAGTTGAGGTCTGAATTATAACAAACAACAACAACAACATAAGGTTAGATAGTTGGGAACATGTAGGCCTACATGTATATCCATGTCTTTATAGTCAGTTCTGATGTCAGTGTTAAACAACTGAACTTGAAAACTACATGCAATAGCTCTGATTAGAAAGTTAAATGTGTGTGTGTTCAAAGCAATGATTGACACTTTGGAGAAATGATGGTCTGCCTACGCTCCAAATTTTGTGCATGAAAAGTGTCCTTTGATTGCCAAGCAAACAGGCCTTCGCATCACGCAGAATATTGGAGCAGTGTAAATAACCTCCCTTTTTTTACGTTCAGGTTGTGGGCAAATTTACATCTCACGCCAAATTATGAATTGCAATAGCATCCTGAGTAGTTCTCTGTTTCTGTGGACTTTGGAGTTCTATGGGAGATTAAGCCAGCTCAGGTCAGCTAGGATCAAATTAATGAAATGGTATGCCAGAATTGAAGTTATCTTGTTGAGTAGAGTAATTCAGGATGCTATGTTATTAAAAGCAACCACAGGCAACGACAAGTTTCTGTCCAGTCATATAAATTTACACTGTAGTTTTAATACTGCAGTGTTACAGTGTTTTGTCCTGCACTCACATCATATCAGATCTCCGGTGGGGGGTAGAGGACCAAACTTTTTTTTTTTGATAATGACATTGACTCTTTCTGCATCCCAATATTGCAGATTGATGTGTGTAGAAGTTGTATGAACAGTCTGGGTATTATGAAACATTGCACGTACAATGTAATGTGTAGGCCTATATAATGGAGAACCAAATGATAATATGATGATATTGTCAGGATGTAGATAATACAGGTTGTACCTCTGACCATGTCAGTAGCATTGGCATTGCACAAACAATAATAATGTTGAAAGTGATAATAACGGTAACTGGTACACTTGATAACAACTAGGAAGATACAGTACACAAATTTGAAGCACTGGATGAAAATTTTGAATCTCTCCAATGGGAACAGTCTTAGTGGTTACAAACACAGCGTTCATGTTTGTCCGCCCAGCGACTCCTGCTTGAATACAAAAGTGTGGTAGGGGTGCGTTAGCGGGGGAGATTAGCAGAGCTGTGGTCCCTCTTGTTCTCTACCCCCGTACAGTTTGCAGGTGTAAGAAGCCCAATTTGCGCACTCGTCCTTTGTTGCGCTGTGTTTGCTCCCGTACAGAGAGCCAGGTTTACATTTGCCTCTGACCTCTGTAATGGGCAGCAGATTTTTTTTTCTTCTCCTTCTCCGCAGAAAGGCGTGACCGAATAGTTAAGACAAGAATGTTGCCCTAAGCCAAAGCACAGCTTCTACTGTCTACTTACCCCCCCCCCCCCCCCCTTCTCTTTTTCTTTCTTCCTTTCTCTCACCTATGTGCATGGAGTTGGGGCATATTTGTCCCTGTGGATTATCAAAACATTAGAACTCTTTTTGCCCTCCTCCAAAGTCATGCCATGCTCTGTTGTTGGTATACCAAGGGGGGGGGGGGGGGGGGGGGGAGATGGGTGAAATCCCTTCTTCTGTGGTTTTAATATTCGTCCCTCAACATGGCTGCGAGCTGTCGATGCTTCAGATGAGAAAAAATGAAACAGCAATAAGTTGGGCCTCCTCATTCTTCTTGCAGATGGAAGTATTGTGCATATCAAATTTCACATGTAAGATGCTCAGAGTGAACTGCCCTTTTGTATAGAAATCTTGTTTTTTTCTTGGGGGAGGGGTAATTAGGATAGGTGGCACTAAAAACTTATACTCTCTCTGCCACATTTGTGGGACTGGGATGTTTGTGAAGTGAGTAAGCCAGGGGGTCAAGTCGAGCGTGTACCAGAGTTCTGAGAAAAAGAGACAAGGAATCACTAATCCCTATTTGCATGTAAATGCAGCACACTGTGTGCATTGGTAGTGCTACATAGGCCCCCCTTGTGTCTCTCACACCAAGGTTTACAAAATGTACGCAAACTGCAGCGTGCAGCAGTGTAATCACAATGTAGTGCTGCAGAGTGGCGTACCTCTGTGTCTAGATGCGTATCCTCTGATATAGTATTGTAAAAGGGCTTTGCCTACATGTACTGTACATCAGTGAGTGTTTTCTACAACGTACATACATGTACATGTACATTTGTATGCCTACATTGTACAGTGGGTTTTTAAAGGTTGTGGTTGTAAGTCGCCGTCATCACAGAAATTCTCTTACGTCACAATCCAGGAGTTGTATTACAGTATATGTACAAATGTATCTTCTCAGAATGCAGAATTATTGAGCGTGCATGAATTCTCATGTGAATGTGAATGCTTTAGCATAGTGAGTTGCAGAAATTTGTACATGGAGTGTATGTACAACTGTACATAGCCACACATGTACATGTAGGCCTAATTGTAAGCACTGAAATTCAATTGTTAGTTGACTTGGTAAGTGATCTGCCCGTCATGGATGTGCATTGTTATGCTGTTCATAGCACTGCTATAATCCAATGTCTACCTCAGAATATTTACCGTATTCATGAGAGCAACATTGAAACTATCTTAGCATTCAGAATAAGTACATTATAAGTGACGTCGGGACTTTATGCACAGCTATAACTTTTATGTGCCAAATATTTTTATGTGTTAGGATTTAATAAACACAGATTTGTTTGCTTGGTCAGATTTGCAAGTTTTGCTTGGTCAGATTTGCAAGTTTTGCTCTACAGGGAAAAAAAAGGACAAAATGTACCAACCTCTTATTAAATATTTGTGCAAAATATGATTTCATTGTAGTTTTGATTTTCAGTATTTCTAAGTCAATTTTTTATTTCTAAGACATTTTTACAATATCATTTTCTTGGAGTTACATTTCTTACAATAACTGCAAGAGGCAGTATCTTCAAGAGTTCAAGATCTGCAGATACTAAAACAAAATATTGATAATATGTACATTAATATTTGTTCATAGTACACAAGTATTCATATAACTAAAGGCTGCACTCCGAGTTCAACAAGAGGAAACTGATTTTCTAGTGTTAGTCGGAAGTGGCAAGGGCACGAAATGGACGCTTGATCTTCCTCCATGAACCTTGGCAAGAATGACCTGTGTAGAGGAAGTGTAGGATTGTTGTGTCATTGTACTTATCACAATTCTTTCTCCCTCTCTCTCTCTTTCAAATTCAAAACGGTATTTCGTGGGTGCATGCTTCCGCAAATTTGTATGTCAGTCTACATTAATATACTACAACTTCGGACATGTAGTGAATGCCACCACCACCACCACCACCAAAAAAGAAAAAAAAAATGAGAAAAGATTATCACCATAAAAGTCATAATGTTTGCTATCATAAGCCTTATGTTATCGAGAATAAAGTTTAAAATCATCTTCCACTCCAGATTAATGTTTAATTTTTTTGTCAACATGCATACTTGAATAACCAGGGAACTTGATGTAGATTTGCCAGACATTGTAGCAACAACTTGTTTTTTGTGCCTCCATACTGCATTCCATAACTACTAGTATACAATTGTAAGCCTATAAATTTTTCCTTTTTTTTCTCATTTATGTCTTTATTGACATCTAGTCTGCTTTGATGTTTTTTTTTGTGTAACTATCCATCAATCATTCTACCACATTAAAGAGAGGAAATACAGGTATAACAGGTAGGCCCTACATAACAGAAATAGATACGATTAGAAATCACAATATTCCATAATAATACTGTAAAAGGAGGGGGAAAAAGAGGAAAAAAGAAAAAGAAAAAGAAAAAAAGGTGGGTACAGTATCAAAACATTAAAAAAAAAATATTGTGCATTGTATCGCGCATAATTGATGGATCTTAGAATGAACAATATACTGTAGTCAGAATTCCACTTTGATTTGAACTGGTAATATTGAGTGAGTCTGCTTTAAAGGTATTGTTTACCATTGGGAGCAGTAATTTAAAAAAATGTGCGAGTTATCACATTTGATGCATATGTACAAGTATGCGTAGGTCAGTTGTATCATAAAACATCCTGGCGTATAAAAATTTTGCAATAAAGTCTAAAATATAAGGAGATATCACCATTTTTCTCACTAAACCATAACTGTAGATGGTTTAGTGTAGAAATAATCTTGTAACTATTGTTCACATTTTGTGTATTGAACATTATCAAAATTTTGAAATTGGTTGTTTCTGTCCCAAACTCACATTTCAGAATTATTTTGAAGCACTAAAGCTGGGTTTTTGTTTCATCTGCGAATTGTAAATTATGCCTCTCTAACCTGCTTCAAGCTGCCCTTCAACATGAACAATACTACTTACTGTAAATGTAATGCATGTATTTCCTCTCTTTGATATGGTAGAAGGATTGATGGATAGTTATTATACAAAAAACATCACAGCAGACTAGATGTCAACCCTGTGAATGAACAACCTACATTTTGAATTGTGTACATGTACACATTCCATGCGCTGGATGAATTGGTGTGTTATTGTACAGAGGGTTTAGTGTCGAAAGCTTACACTATGGAGCTAGCAGTTCTATGCTTTGATACATGCTGCATAGCCTCCTGCACACTGTGTGGTGCAGTGGGCTTTTCAAGCTTCTACCCGTACCCACGGCTCTAGCTAGCCGTACATGTCAGTCAGCCCCCCTTGGCACACGAGTGTGACTGTGGAGGTGTGCGAATGATTGATCATCCAGCGGCCTGCGAGGGCTCTCTGCGGAGTCCCCCGCCATAAAAACAGGCCACTACAAAATAGATTGTGCCACTTATGATGACGGCTTTCAGATTGGACAATAATTGCCCCTGCTTACCGCTCTTGTTCCCTTTTGCACGGGCTGAATACCCCTGCCCTTCCAATTCAATGCCTTCTCTCTCCTTCTCTTTCTCCCTCTCTTTCTCTATCTACCTCTCTTTTTCTATTTTCTCCCTATCCTTATCTTTTACATTACAAGCTTGCACCTGTGTTTTGTACTTAGTGCGCTCAGCTAGTTTGGGATTTGCCCAGTTTGTGGTTTTTCTTCTCTGTTCTCTCTCCTCTCCCACCCCCCCCCCTCCCCCATTCCAGTGGTTTTGGAGAAAATAACTCGGAAGAGGAAATGGGGGATGTTCCAATGTAGTTGTCACACAGTTCATGGAAATGAATGCAGGGCTACACAGATCAATAGGAGAAAGGCATCATGGTTCAATAGGGGTGCTCTGTACCAAGAGTCAAACTAATGATGTGTAACATATGCATTGGCAGCTAGATTATGAATTGGTACACAAGTGCGTAAATAACACTGCCCAGCTAGAGTATGCATATTCCGTTTGAATATGTTCAAGATATAAATCTTGTTGATGTTGAATAGTCAGGGCAAAAAATGTATTATATATAAAATTAACGCAGTATATTAATTATCAAGTCTTTTGTAACTAAAATGAGATTAATCCTTTCTCTCTCGCTCATTTTTGTTAATCATTATCATTTTCTTTTTTTTTTTTCAGTCATAAGGTATTGATCCCTTCCTTTAATACAACATTTTCTAGATGAGATTTGTTGTTGTTTAGCTCAATTGTAGATACAGTGCATGTGACTATTGCCAGAATTTTTGGAATTTATCATGTCTTCATATGCTCTCATGCCAGAAGCTTTAAGTGAATTTAGGAATTTCAAGTTTTTAAAGGATGTAGATTTATAGTGAAGATGGGTTATTAATCATCACAACACCTCATTGAGGATATTCCTTGTAATTTTGGAACTTGAATTTTTGTGAATAGGCCCTGTATCTTAAATCATTTATATAAAAACAAAGATTAAAATCATTTTGCATACTGTTACGATTGAAGTACAAGATTTTCTGTAATCTAGTATAGACCTACATGTACATACATTTTCCTTCTTTTTCTTGTTAACAATTTTTCACCTGTCTCCTTCAAGAAACAACTCGGTGTAGTCTTTGGAGCCAGGCTTTTCATATCTTACTGTATTTCTAACCAAGCACATCCTCACCCTCCTATTTTCTGTGCATACAGGGAGTTGCAGTCTAACCGCATTTCTAGCATTCCGGATGGCACCTTTGACGGCTTACTACATCTAGAACAACTGTAAGTTTAACCATGTACTGTAACATTATTTTTTTTTTCAATCAAATGACCAAATTTGCTGATAATACGAAGAGGATTCACGGTGAGGATTCACATTTAATTTAGATTGCATGACACGCGTGCTGAGTTGTGTGTGTAGCGTGTTGGCCCTCCAAACTTGCAAGATTACATTTTCTGCATGATGGATAATATTAAACATACATAATGAATGTTCTCAGTTGCTGTAAACTTTGAAACTGCCTTTCAAATGCACAAACATTGTGGCATTGCTTAGTCTCATAACGTAGTAAATTATCTTATATATATTTTTTTTTTGCATGAATAGATTGGCATGTAATGTACCCTTGGGATGTAAATCAATAGTGGCCCAATGATGCAATGTAATCTTGTATTAAATCTCCACAAAGTCCTCTGGTATTGAACGCGATGAATGCAAGCACGAACACAATTTGAAGCATGTTCACTTCCTGTACGCAGTCTCAGTAATTCAGTAATGTAACAGTTTGACATTTATAAGTGAAAGCTGAAGATTTTATCTACATAAATAAGAATTATCTTGGAAGATAGCTAGTGCATTCATCTGATTTGGTAGCCTTTCGTAAGCCCATGTATTATAGAATTTTGGTAACAATGTTTTCCTGGGAATAGTGAACTTATAATTTAAGTGAATAATTTTTCTTCAAAGGGTTGAATATGAGATGCTAATTTTCATATTGTACACTTTAATATGATTGCATGAATCTGAAAATCCTGTGAAGAGTGTATGAGAACTTGCTTCAACCACGTGAACAGGAAATATGGATGTGGGATTTTATTTATAAGAGATAAATTTTTGTGTTTGATGGATCAAATCATGATATATCGGCATTCAGTTACAGGATATAAATTTTTGTATCAAAGCTTTGCTTGCATGGATGATTCCTCATATCAAGTAAACTTTAGAGAAGAATACGGTTTGATCACTTCTGTTACGATTTTTATAAAGGTATATTCTTGGTTTGACATTGGTATCTAAAAACAACTATCTAATTCCCCCTGTTTTCATGGCAAGATGGCCCCATATGTTACTCTCTCATTACTTTGCATCGCAGTTATTGCAGAATGTTCTCCTGACGGCATTAGGCAGTCCTTGTTAATTGATGCGCGAATTTGTGTTGCCGGTAAAAAAGCGAGGTGCGCACACGACCACTTTGCTTCCACCCATCACACTGCGTGACTGACAATCCGAAAGGCAGCACGCAAAGTGCTTATTTCCTCCCAATCCAATTAGCACATTTCTCCTGCATTAGTTAGGTGCACCCGCCACAGTGGATCGTTGGGTATTGATCGGCGACACCGGTGTAGCGCGGATTTGGAAATTAAATGATTGGCGAATGCTCTATCATTTCCTGGTTAAGGGTCTTTGATTGCTAGCTAATTACGTGTGTTGCATGGGGGCAAAGCTGTGTACAGGAAGGGGGGGGGGGCTTGCTGAGGGAAAGTACATTTTGGGGTCAATGCTCGGTATTGGAAATGGTGAATGCTGCCTTTTTAGATGGACAATTGGTGTGTTTCTGTCCATTTCCGATTTTTGGTTAGGTTTATTTTTTTTTTTTCAATCTCTAGCTAGAACGCTGGCAGATTGCTCATTATGGAGGTACATTTTGTATGATTAATCACACTGATGTAGGGTGGCTTACAGGAAAACTGTCATGGTGCTTTTCTCAGAAAGGAATTCGGGCTGGATTTGTGTGTGAGTGTGCGTACCACATGTCAGAGAAAAAAGGTAAAAGCAGTGAGGGATTAATTTGGTATAGAGAGATTAGCCGTTGTTTTGGTGTTTTGACATAGCTCTAATCTGTCTTTTCAATTGCTCGTGCATTCCTTAACTGATGACGTTACGTTCCTCTTGACTGCAAGGAATTTTACACAAGGTGGGGGGGATGGACAGCAGGGAAAATAGAGAGATTGTGATATTTTGTCTTCGTACCCATAGTGTCGTGCAGTTACATGTTGTTTTTCTGTTTCCTTGCATAAAAACTGTCACAACAAATAAGTCTGGTAGAGGCATACTGTCAATGGAACACTATACAGTGTATGTATGTGAAGTGTTCTGATTTATGCTTTTCCACTGGTGTTTTTTTTAAGATTTTTGCACAATCTGATGAAAATGTGTTTGCTGTGTATGTTTTCTTCAGCAAACATCCTATGCAATCCATGTGCCAAAGTGTACTATGTACAGTTGTAGCCATGGAAATGAATCGCAACATTTCTGAAGGGAATCTGCCGATGCGACTTGCAGAATCAAGCTCACCGGAGGTACCTCATCTCATGATGTAAAACACAGACACACAGAGAAATTAATATGATGTATTGAGATGATCTGCCAGTATCTCACTACCACATAATGGGGAATGTGCAGTGAAATGTACCATTTGTTTGTATTTTCACGGCCAGGTAGAGGATGGTGTTTGGTGTTTTCGTCTTTGACATCGTCAGTTTCGGCAGGATTCCTTTTATCCGGGGGAAGCCGCAACTCATGTTGCCTTTAATGTGTATATGCGTGTCTGTGGGGAACATCACCCAAATCGCCAATTCTGGTGATAAATTGCCTTGACCGCAGACTAATGACTCAGCGAGTGTGATAAATGGTCCTAATTCCTGTGATGTCTCGAAGACCTAATTGGTAGCGCTAATTATGATCTCCCCAGATGAACTTCGGGTGCTAAGTGCCTTGTAATGACTTAGGCGCTGGATCGTGCCGCTTTGAGGTGGCAAACGTGGGTTATGCATGCACAGCAGAGACGCAATGAGGATTGTGCATTCATACCACAGGCAGGTTTGGGAAATGAATGGACCTATGATATGTATATCATGTGCTTTCACTTGTTTTCTGCCTCTGTGATATACAATTTGGTCCAAACAAGACTTGGTATTCTTTTCCATACACTCACTGGTGTCAGTGATATGCTCAAGTTGGGTACAGTCGGTAACAATGGTGTTGTGAGTGGGTAGACAGTTTTGAGCATTCCTTGCCACAGGTAAACCAAGGTGGTGAACTTCAGCAGGTTTTAGACACTTGGACAGAAAGTGAAGGCTAATGCACCCCCCCCCCCCAAAAAAAAAAAAAAAATGCTCGAGTAGTATTGACTTGTGCACAATAGTCTCACTATTAAAAACTAAATTCACAGCTTGTGTGTATAATATACACCTGTGTTCATAGAGCACCTTGGCATAGTATTTCAATTTAAGTGCTATTGAACTGCCCCACAGTTTTCGAAACTGATTTTGTTCCTTTTTATTTTTTAAGTTCAGCCACTCCATGTGTTTTGATTATTTGAGTAGACTTGAGGAGACAAGTGCTTCTTGATTAGCTTCATTCATTATGAACAAACAAGTGTCGGTGCAATCTGTCATGTCTTAACCAGCCTTGGACTCGCTCTCTTAGGACTCCGTGAAAATCGCACCAACTCTGATGTCATGCGCAGAGACAGCGTCAGACAAGACGAAATGAGAGAACCGTAATTGATTAATCCCCTTTATTGTTATCTGTCTTTTCCCGTTCGTCTGTTGTTTTTTTTTTTTTTTTTTTTTTTGTGTGTGTATGCTAAGTCTGTCATGTTGCTGTGGAGTCGCTGCCTAGTAACCTGATCTGCTGTGTCTAGCTATCTTCCATCTTTAGAATTATCTGTTTTTTAATACTTTTTAATAAACTTGACTTGATAGGATTATACATGAAATGTCAACAGTTAACAGATGAAAGTTGTTTCTTTATGATTGTGCAGCGGGTTTTTGAAGAGTTTTATTTCATCCGTCTTTGCTGTCCCTCCCAAATGCAACCCAGCGAGTACGTGTACATGCATGCATGTCATAAAACCCCACTCACACCACATGATAATGATCCTCTTTGGGGGTCCCATCTTAGCCTTGTGTTGTGATTGTTTTTACACGCACGGGCTGATCAATGGACGTAATATTTTTATCTGCACATCACAGGCCACTATAGGGTCAGGTGCAAAAGCTCTGGTTGCAATCAATTTATTATTGACTGTGAGACTGGCAGGCCTGTCAGCTCAGCCAGTGTGGATGAGCGAGCAGCGAGAGAGAAGAGAAGGAACGAACAAAAGCGCAGGGGGGAGCGAAGGAGGAAGGAAAGGAGAGAGGGAGTGTGCATTTGTAAGGAGGGGGGGGTTGCTGGCACTCATGCTTAGTGTGAATGTGTACAGTGTATGTGTGTGTGTGTGTGTGTGTGTGTGTGTGTGTGTGTGTGTGTGAGTGGGATATACAAGATATGAATTCATTGTGTCAGTACTGAATATCATGCTGACATCATTGATAGTCACAGCAGGAATTATTGTTACCAATATTGTGATTGCTATTTATCATGCTGTTGATTATATAAAGCTGGCTGATCATGACGAATGATGACACCAATATTGGTTATTGTGATATTTGGCTTTTTTTAAATCGTAGATACAACAGGAAGTAGGCATATGCCATTGTCAAAGGTGCAAACCTTGTAATAATGTGATCAGTAATCATTCACAATATCTATATAATTGTCTGAGGTTGAAAGAGATATTAGTGAAGACAGCGCTGGAGAGAAAATCAAGGGGATCATAAATTCATCATACCCTCTCATAATGAAATCATAGAGAGACTGATTCTAATGCATTCTGGCATTATTACCATGTTCACACATTCTGCGGTTTGATCTCGAAAGTAGGTGCAGGGTTACATTGCCACAATGACATTGCACACATGGGGTGTGAGGGTTATTTTGGAGACTTTTATCTCTGAAGTGGAAAGAGCGCCTTGTAGGCGTTGAGACAAAATATCCTGTTTCTGATACACGCATGCATCACTAGATCCCAAAGCTCCCTTCCTCTGACGGAAGTTGGCCATCTTTCTTATCACAAATGTCTCCTCCGAATTCCCACGCAGACTAATGGGTAGGGATCATTGTTACAAATGTATGACACATTGGTTCCAGCACATTATTTGGGATGTATACAATTTCAGTCCTCTACTAAATGACTATCAGGCAAAATTGGGCTATTCAAAATTTAATCAATGATATGATTCTAAGATAAGTCATAAATCAATGTTGAAGCTATCTGAGTTCAGGAAAATCTGAGGTAAACTATCCAAAGTGGATATTTCAAGAAATGAAATTATGCATTCAAAAATAAAAATAAAAAGAAGCTATTTGCTTTGATTTGCTTACCTTTGGAAACAACTGAAATACTTAAGAACTGCTTCATCCTTTCATCGAAAGCATATGGAGATGTTATGTGTGTACAATAATTTACCAAGCTACATTTTTTTTCTTTTTGATCTGGGGTGTTGGATAACAATTGATGTCACCTTTTGCGGTCATGTGGTGGCACGGAAACAATGGTGGCAGCTTGTAGTCATGTCTTCCCTCCCTGTATGCAGGCCTGTCATCCATATCCACAGTCTGACATTACCGAATGGGGCTAGGAGGGGAGCGCAGACAAAATGTTACGAACAAGGAAGGAAAAGCAAGAGGGAGAGAGAGAGACAGCTAGGGAGAGATAGATAGGGAGAAAGGAGAGCGAAGAAATGTCTTGCGTGGGAGAATTCAGTGCTGTGGGGGGAATGCAGGCAGAAAAGGAGCTCATCGCTACCCAGTCCCGGGCGAAAGGCTTCCATCAGTGGAAATTGATAGCTTTGCCCTGACAAATGTGGCAAGATCGAATTGATTATGCGCGGGAGGGAGAGTGAGAACATTTGTCTGCGTTACCGCCGCAAAAAATGCGCGGATTGGGAGATATGCACGGTCTGCATGTGTCTGTGTGTGTGTGTGTGTGTGTGTGTGTGTGTGTGTGTGTGTGCGGGCCGTGTAGGTGTGATATTGCGACCTAGCAGGCGCTTAGGGCCAGCGCTTGGCGAGAGGGGGTAGAGAAATGTGTGCAAGATGTACAATTGTTATCATTCCAAGTTAGACATAAATGTGTCTTGTACTAAGTAAGGAATGGTGTGCTTCGCAGAGTACTTCCACATTTTGTGCCAAACATGAGATCGAGATATAGAGAGGTGGAGTGGGGGAGAGAGAATGAGAGAGAGAAGGGGGGAGAGCAAAAGAGAGATGCTGGGGGGGGGGGGGGCAGGGGCTGTTGGAGCACCTTGAAGCATGCTATACGCAAGCAATATATCCAGCAAATATGAGCAGAACAAATGCATGTCTGGCTGGATGCTAGGTTGTGTTGGCTCATTCCCTATGCTTGTGACATTGACAATTGTGTATGTGTAATCGGGAGATCCAAACGTCACTCAATTATGTATGTATGTGGTCGTAAATTTTGCAGTTCCCCACCTCCCCCTGAACAAGAAAAAAAGGGGCTATATTGTGGATTGACTTTCGTGATGTGCTTACCTCTCCCTCTCTCTCTCTCTCTCTATCTCACCGCCTCTTTTCTGCTGTAGAAGAGTAATTCCCTCCCTTTTTTCGTCCCATTCTGCTGTGGCCAAGGTTATCGCAGTCTTGATCGACGTAATCAATGCGCAGCCCCAACACTTCCCAACAAAGGCGGCATGTATGGGTGCTGGCCAAAAATTGGAGCAACTCACCTCTCCTCCCTGCATTTTTCACAGCTGAGAAGTGCTAAATAGGCTTACACCCCGCTGAGCGCAGCCTTGCCTCCCGGCAGCTCCATGCCTGTATGCTGGCTGCACCAGGTTGGGTCACGTTCGCAGTGTGTTCGTGGCCATTTAATGCAGGCTTCAGTACTACTTTAGATATTAAGTATCTCTCTCTCCCCCCTCATTCTCTCTCCCTCTCCTGTTCTACGTATCATTTATGCTTTGCCCGGCCCATACCATGCTGTACTCGTATCTTGCAGTACTTCTCTTCGTTTGCTCTGAAAAACAAAACGGTGACAAAGAATCAGGCATCAGAAAACGGCTTTTCAGGTCATTCGATGGCTCTTCTTGTCACAGGACTTGAAGTGTAGAATTATCAGCATACTCCATTTTGCCAGTAAAATTTGATAGAATATTTTTGACATGGGGAAAGGGGCCTTGGTGTTTTTGGTGTATTTGTTCTTATAAGGAATTGAAGCATTTTATTGTTTTTTTTTTTAGCAGGAGGCATAAGCCTGGAGTAAGCATTCCTGCCCTTACTCCATTTTCTGATGTTACTAGGTTCACATCAGCCTGAAAAATTGGATATCGACGAAGATAGGATCTTTTCTCTGACCAGTTCATTTTGATCGTTTTGTGGGACTTGGACAGGAAAAAGTGATGTGTGCGAAAACATGGTTTTCTGTCTTGTCTTATTTTCACTGAGGACAGCAACCTGGTCACAGTGTCCTGCAATTACCAAATAGAATAAACACCTAGATTTGATTAACATTTGTTTGAGAACACAAATGTAATGGGCAGTGCTCATAGCAGGAGGGTAAAGAAGTCATTTCACATGAAAACAAAAGAAAGCTTTTTCCACCTGTGCGTTGTTTGTTTACAAGTAATGTTGCCCATCATATGTGTACAACCGTAGGAAGAGCCGAGCGGAATTTATGATGGATAAAACAAGAGTGTCGCTTGGGTGGTCAAACCACAACAGGAATACATCAACAACCGGAAATAAATCACGGCATCGTAATGGGAGTTATCGTCCGTAAATTGCATATCGGGCGAAACAAAAAGTGGAGATTAATATTCCTCCACGCCTCCGTGACTTTCCCAATGAGCGGGGAAAGGAGCAGAAAACAATGTCATTTTTCTCAGCCATCGTTTCCTGCTGTTTATACCACCAGCTGCGCCGCCGAGATAATTTTTTGTCAGTTCCGAAGCTGCGGCTATTGTTGGACCATTGACGGCGGAGCTAACTTTTGTGGCTGTGAAGAGGGAGGAATTTTTGCAGTTTTTGTTCCATTGATGGACACAATGCAATCTGTTTAGGACCGTTGAGACTGGGGCATTGTGGAATAAGTGTACACAAATTTCACACTCCAATAACTCCCCTAACATCAACATTATGACCTTCCTCAAAATTCTCCTGCTCTGGTGTATGTGTGTGTGTGTGTGTGTGTGTGTGTGTTTTTATCATCCCTCTTTTATGATAACTAATGTTTCCTCTTCCTCTCCTTCATTTTTATTGGCAGTTTTATAGTCCGGTGTCAGAAAGAGAATTCTATGTATAGGCACCTATGTGATTGTGTGTGTGGCATGTGAATGGAGGAATAACTTCTTTTTCTTTTTTTTTCAATGTTCTCTGGGATAAGCACTCTATAGGGCTTTTTACACTTGTAAAATTTTGCTTAGCCCCGGACCAACGGTGGGGCTAAGGGGGGGCCTTAGCCCCACCGTTGGTACGGGGCTATCCTTAGCCCACTTTCTGTTTACACTCGTTTTTGCCAAAGTGGGCTAGCCCCACCGATAGTACGGTACTATCTGGCCCTGCAAAATAGCAGGGGTTAGCACCGCAATTGCGGTGCCAAGCAAGTGAGTGTAAACAGAACGAAAAAATAATCCTGGGCTAAGCGACGGAGACGAAGTCCGACCCTCACTGACCAATCAGAAACGAGGTAATCAAGTGCTGCCGGTGCGTGCGTGTATGTGTACAGTACACAGCGTAATTATGAATATTCATGTGGTTTGGAAAGTCCGGGGCTAAGAAATACGAGTGTAAAAAGGTCAGTTTTCTCCTTAGCCCCGGACAAGAGATAGTACGGGACTAATTGGCGAGTGTAAAAAGCTGAAAAAATTGGTACGGGACTAACGATAGTCCTGGGTCAGAGAAAGTCCGGGGTTAAGAAACACAAGTGTAAAAAGCCCTTACGACGAAGTCTGTGAGATGGAGTCACAACAAGTGTGCTATCGTTGCTGATGTGATGAAGCTGATTGTTTTAGCGACACACTGGCATTCAACAGCCAGTATCCTGCCATGAAAATTGTGAAGGAGACAGGGTCTGTTGTGAAGACCTTTTGCAAGGATGATGATCTGTTGTAGTAAAACGTAAACTGTAGTATTGGAAGTAGGGAATACTGAGGAAAGTTATTATGAAGAGGGACCCTGGGATTTGCATATTTTGCTTATACCCATCAGATACCTTGACATATCAGTAGCAAAAAGAAAAAACAACCTGAAAAAAAAGATAACAGAGGAATTTGTTCCATTGAGACCAAAGGAAAGAGGTTGCTCTGCCAGATATTAGCTATAATATCAGGTATCTCTGCACCTAGTTGTTACTCTGCTGATCTTTTGAGCTAGAGACATTGGTGTGGGATGCATTGGGTCCCATGCGCAGATTACAGCCTGGCCGTAAAGCAGATTTAACCATGTAGGCTTACCCCAAACAGTTCATGAAAAATGGGGAAATCTTGCTTTGGATGATGAAGGTCTCTTTTGAGGTATGGCAAATTATGGTTTCTGTCATTTTTTTTTTCCTCTGCAGATCACATTATTGGGGTAATTTGTAAGCTCTTGTTGATAGTATTAACATGCATAAACTTATTCAAGTTATAAAAAATAGAGATCATGTGGTAGATATAGTGGACATTTATGTCATAGAGGGCTGTAATAACTTAACATACAGTATTGTATTGATATACAACCAATTTTGTTACTTCTCGCCACATTTTCAGTTGAGGTTACAAGTATTAAAGTAGCGCTTCAGTATAAAATGAATGGACAGTTCAGAACAAAATGCTGTGTCCATACACTATAACTCCTGCAGTAGTAAAAACAGAAAAATGAAGAAGGCGTTGGGGGAGGGATGGGGGGATGGGGTAGGGATCACATCTGAAATTTCATCCATACAGTGTTTGCTGCCACTGGGTTGGAGGCAAACAGTGCGGGAGTGAGTACAAACTCGGGAATCGGGCGAAGATCACGCTTCGGTGTGTACTGTCATGGTTCATCGTTCCGTTCCTCGCTTGCAGTTCTGGCCGCCCCCTTCGCCGAGGTGCAACTTTCGATGCGAAACTCACACAGAAGAACTCGTGAGTTTGTCGTGTGGGCAAGGCTGTCTCTTCCCACTTGTCTGAATTACTCAGCATAAAGGAGATGGATCCGGGAGTGGGAAGAGGGGGCAGACGGGGGGAGCTCACTCAAGAACGATTGGATAAAAATTTGAAGGGAAAACACGGTGGCAGAGAGAGGATGCAGGACTATTTATGGCGCGAGGGAAAGATGAGAGAAAGAGCATTGTTCGCAAGCATGAAGCATCGTAGCACTTGGTTGGAAAGTAACATTTGGAAGTGTGCAAACATCGCTACTTCTATTGGCAAGCAAGGAAGAGGTGTTTGAAGTACAGCCTTTTATTTTTGTCCTGCCGTGCTCTCTCCTTGCTCATCGTCTTATCTTCGTCTCTGGCCTCCCCCCTTTCATGCAGGAGCTGCTCCGAGAGGAGGCAAAGCAAAGCAGGGCTGTGTACACAAGACGGACGGAGGGGTAGTTGCCTTTAATGAATGGCAAATGAGTGAGCCCTGTCAATCCGCCCATTGAAGGAGAGCGCAGTCGTAATTAAAGCAAGGCTTTGATCAGTGCCAGATGTCAAATATGAGGCATGAATAGGCCTTTTTCTCCTTTTCTCTTCACAAACAACACCCCCATCTCACCCCTCTGTTCCCCAGCCACTGCCCCCCCCCCCCATAAAAGCTGACAAAACGAAGAAGATGCTACGCCAGAGAGATAACAGGTTTAAAAAGCTATTTTTGTACACTAGCCCCAAGAAGAGTTTGCAATGTTTATTGCTAATCACAATTTTCCAGTGCGGCATTCTCGGTTGCATTATTCAAACCACCTAAAGAGAAGATTCCTTGCAAAAGCTGTGTTTATGTTTGTGTGTGAATGTTTGAAAATTACTGGACTACATTGGAGTATTGAAATGAAGTTCTTGTTCTCTAATGAATGACTACCCGAACTGTTGTTTAATGGCTATGCCAAAACAGAGAATAAATCCCAAGTCATGCTGCAGTTTTCAAGATGCTAATATCCTATCGTATAACAGGTTTGTTTTTTCTTTTTTTAGACATCTAATCGCCACCATTCGGATCGATCCACCAAACAGCTCTCAAAGTCTTTATTTTTAGGAAGTTGTTCCTTATAAGGCTTTTTAAAACAGCATCAGGATCTAAAAGCAAAGCAATTTGAGAGCACTGTTTACCCACTTACAAGCATGGCAAGTAAACAATTTTATTGCCCAAATAAACAACATTTTAGAAGAATAGGAAGAAGAGGAGGAAAGGGGGGGGGGACCTGGTAGGAGATGTGGAATAGTGAAAAAGACACTCCCATTATTAATATTTATTTGTCTATTCATCTCTTTGGGAAAAGATAGTCAAGCTGGTAATCTAACTCTATCAACATATTCAACATTTATATGTACTTGTACTCTCTTATCATTTATGTGGTCAGTTCAAAGGGTCATTTTTATGCTAGTAACCCTCCCCCCCCCCCCCCCCCCATTGTCATTTAGCCCTCTTGGTGTATGTGTCAGTCAAGGGAAAAGAAAGATGGTCAGCATAACCTAAGAAGTGACATGCACCTTTTCATGTGTTTTCTCATAGCTCTCTGTGTCAGTGTTAGGCCTGGTAACAAATGTGATCTCTGCTGCCCCCATCCCCCCCCCCCCCACCATTACATGCTCACTTTTCTTCTGCCAAAAACCTAATTTTCAGATCACCAGATAAAACCACAATGCATAGCCTTAAATGTCTGAAAGACATTACAGTGTCTTTGCTAAAAACTACTACAGTTATCACAGTCTGCATCGGAAAAAAGACATGGGAAAGAGAAGTTGAGTCAGATTGTCATGTTGAACATTGCTAGAAAAGGTCAGTGCTCTTTCCAGCGCCTCGATTCGATGTGAAGCTGTTTTTGTTTGTTTTCTTTTTTAACTTGCCCAGACATAGCACGAGGCAGAGCATTACCCCCCCCCCCCCCAAGTTTTGTCTGCTCGTCAGTCAGTCAAGTAGTTTGAATGTGCACATGGCGTGCTGCCAGTCGAAGGGGATCAGGGGCAGGGAAAACAACTCTAATTAGATTAAAGAAGGGCGGAGTAAAGGGATAATCCCCGTAAAACTGATGTGCTGTGATTAGTGCCAATTAAGAAATGTGTTGGGAGGAGAAGCGACACTTCTACGTACAGGCAGAGTAGGGCTCGGAAAGGATTGAGGGCTTATGTGTCATAAACGCAATAGGGATCGGCACGTGAGCTAGTGCTGGTTACATCATACCTTCCTCTTAATTCATAAGGGTGATGGGGTCCATTGGGGGTCTTTTAGCATGTATGGAATATAAATAGTTGCTATCCTCCGTATATAACCCAAATATTTCTAGGTACCTTTATTGGATTGGGGGGTTTGAATTACATTCTGGAACCAGCAGCAAAATCGATTTGCGGGAGATTTCGTTCAGATTCACCTCGGGGATCGAATGTGGGGCAAGCTTAACTCAGCACACCAAAGGAAGACGTGCGCTTGAGGCATCATTGTTGGAAGTTAGAGGGGAGAAAGAATCCTGGTGCTCCAGAAAGACTTGGTTCGAGATTTGCGAGTATGAATGTCCTTAGTTACCTAAGAATGTGCCCGGCTGACATTATATTTATAAGTCCTTGTTTTCATTTTTGTCAAATACAGTGAGCAAATCGTTCCCAGCCTTTTTTTCCCCACCAAATAAATGTGTGGCTGATTGAAAGTAGAACTGCACAAATGAAAAAAAAAAACATTCAAAAGTAAAACCAACCTGTGTATCTAGGCATTTGCCAAATTTTGCCCACCCCCCCCCCCCCCCCCCCCATGCTCAGCTCAGGAAAGTTATCACATAAATTTATTGATGCAGAGTCCTTGCATAGATTGTAAATTTGTGCTCACAGATGCGATTCGATGCGCACAGTGCAGAAAATTTGTCCTTAGCCAGTTATAAATAAGCCATTTGTTGAGCCATGATCTTCGGACTATAATCTTCTGCAATATAAAATTTATTGCCAGCCATCAAACTGGGTCTCAAATTCCAAGTACCTTTTCCTGCTCCAAGCAAATTATGCTCTGCTGCTTGCTTCTATGTGCTTGGGGCTTTCTCAGCCTGCCTCTCTGTCTGTGCCGAAAAACTTCCTCTCGGCCAAAATGAGAACCAGTGGCTGATGGTGACGGAGCGCATCATCTGGACGCTTCCTTCTTCTGTGATCCCTTCCCTTATCAGGAGTGGCAAGTCTAATGATCGATGCATAATGCTCCGAATTACTCCTGTGCCCGGTTGGCCGCTTGCGACCGCGTACGGGAACGCGTACGTTGGTGCGAGTCGCAGTGGGCAAACATCATGGCCGGTATTTATACAGGCGAGCAGGCTGCCTAATGTGCAAAAATTATTTCTCGTGCCTTAGTTTATTCCCAAATTTTCTGGCACGCTGGGTTTATTCCCATTTTTACGTTTTCATTTAGCTTCATTATCTTTTTCCCCACTCTCTTCTCTGTATGGCCAGAGGGTGTTGTTGACAACTCCATGCCTCTATACCATTCCAGGGCAAAACAAAGAAAACGGAAAAAGAAATAGATTGGTACAATCTGGGCTATGTATGCCAGCTAATAAGTGAAGCAGCAGCACATCATGTGTGTCTGAAATTGAGTTTTGATCTGTAGTTGGGGGCTGGTGCGGAGGTGAAAATTTGGTGGGTAGCGTTGTGCGTGCGCAGTAGGGAGGGGTGTTGTGTTACAGGGTTGGTATGCGGCAGCGAGGCGGCATAGTTCACACCTGGGGTCTCCGTAAGCAGGCAACCTCTCTCCTGGTAGGTCGTCTAATTCTTGAGATGAGTGGAGTTATCGTTTTTCAGCCAACACATCTATAATATAGAAATTGATGAAAATGAGATGTTGATATCTGCACCTCAGTTTAAAAAAACACACACACTGTATGGGTATGCAATTGATGCGTGTTTAACTGTGCTTTGTTTTTCAGTCCAAAACAATTGTGATTTCTTCCAAAGGTTTTGGCAATGGTTTTATATTTGCAGTGTAATTTAAAATTAAGTTGAAATTTGATGATGATTTTTAACCCTTAGAATTCCATCATAGTTATTCTGAATGGCATATAAGATGAATATGAGGCAATTGAGGGTGTGGCCATGGTTCAAATCCTGCATACACAAGACAAGTGTACACAGGCAGGGCTTTGTCTCCTAGAAAGTTGGAGGAAGTGAGGGTTAATTTTTATCTTTGAATGGGGGCAGAGGAGAGACTGTCTTCAGTTTTTGTCTAATTAATGACACTCTCCACTTTCATTAAGTTCATGCACGAGAATGAGTTGTAGTCTTTGTTCCAGACATGTCTCAATCAGCTGGTTAGCAAACTTGCTTGGTGCGAAATCATTGTGTTTGTTCTCATTTGAACTGCGGTCCAGGGTTTTTAGGTCGCTAGGTAACCTGTGAAGTGTGATGCCATTTCGTTGGCCCTCATTCCTTCTGTGTCTGGCATAGTTTCTCTCTGTGATTTTTATTTTTTGAAGGTGATGTCTTGTTAGTCTACTCTGCTGGTGTGTCTGACGTTAGTTGCTAGGTAACCAGAGCCCTTCCTCAGTGTCAAATGTTGTCTGCATCAGTTTTGAGTGGTGAGTGTTGAGTTGGGCATCACTCGTGGCAGGCCACACTCACATGCGCGATGAGATCAGTTGCTAGGCAGCCCATCCATCATATCATTGTCATCCTTGATTGGTTCTCAGATGATTGGCAATGGCAGTAGCCGTGAACCAACATCAAAGGGAGTTTGGATTGCTACCGTATGAGGAGGCTGTATTCCTGAAACACCATTTTGCATGCGGTGCACGTGTGAGGGCATCATGCAGTTTGATTCCTGCACTGTGGCAGTGATTAACCACCAGTGAACTGCATGTAATCTCTTGAAAGTGAAAGAAAAACATTGTAGGACATCCTGTAGTGGCAGTATTAAAACAGTAGAGTAGCTGGTAATGTTCTTCCATGTTTACATGGCTCTGTTGCATTCATGGATGTTGCAGTTTGTAAGCAGTCTGCTACATGTATGTAAGGTTGCTTTGAATTGAATTCTGAGGGTGACTTCTTTAGATAAAATGGGGCCAGTATGTCACATTTAAATACTCAAGGCTATGCATGGTGTCATCAGAATTGCAACTTAATAATTAGTTGCCAAGGACAGTAAGGGAATGTGTGCTTGTTCTATGTCTGTGATAGTGTGTGAGATGCACATTCACAGTGCACATATGTCACTTGTTTGCACATCAAAACAAGTCGCACATTTCTGATTAGCGCAAAAGTACAATGGAGGATGTAACTCAAATGGAAACACAATAACTCCCAAGGAGATTCTGTTGAAGTGTTGCTTCTGCGAAGGCAGTCGTCCAGCATTTATCATAATCACGGCGAGCTCATTTAGACTTTTGTGCTCAGTTGCCAAATCACAACTTTGCTTCATCTCGCCAGATTTCCTGAATAGGATGGATGATCCAGGGGCTTTTGCTACATTCACAATGCAAGGTCACTTCATTCTTCGCACATTTGTAACAGGATTTTGGCAAATTTTCCTGTCGGAATTTGTCAGCAGTCTTTGTTCACCTTTGGGGAAAGTACACCAATCGCATTTTTACATTCCCCTCAGACATTGGCAAACTTTCCAGAAGTGTCCAGCCAGGGGCATGGCACAAGTTTCATTCTCAATTTTCCAAGGGAAGAACGGAAATGTTTATCTCATTCAGCGAGGTGAGAGAAGCAGACGAAGGACAAAAGAAAAAGAAATAGTCTTCCTGAACTCAAGTATCTCATGCCAAGAGGCAGGGTTTGAAATGGGTAGTTGCATTTGATGCCACAACAAAACTTTGTGCCGATGCATTGACTTTTTGTGAGCGAAAAAAGCAAGAACTGTACATGTGATACGATCCTCGTGATCTATAGTATGAAAACAAGAAGGATAACCACATCAGGTTATGTAAATTTGGTCCAAGAATCTGGCTTAAGAAAAAAAATGAAATACAATTTGAGAGAATTTAACTGTCTTTTAGTCATGAGAAAGTGTTTCACTGATTGGACTGTTTGCAGTATTTGTGAGATATTGTTTTCTACCTAGAATCATCAGTTTTCTATCATCTCATGCTTATTTGTATGGCAGGGCAGGGCTCACTACTGTTATGCTGCTGTAAGTTACATAGTAGTATTGTATGTATTGTATTGTACAGTATGTGTTTGTTTTTTTAAATATTGGGGAGGAAGGGAAGGAGTTAATCATCTTTATGATAATAGTGGTGGGAAATCAAGGCAATTTGTAATACTAAGAAAGGATGTCGTTCGCTGGGCAAGTGAGATCTGTCATTTATTAAGTTGGATATTGATACATTTACTGTATGAATGTTTGACTGAGTTGATAGATGTTGGGTGATATGTGTGATCATTACTCGCCTCGGACTTGTCACTTTGGACAGCCTGTCATGGGAGTTGTCTCTAGTGCTATCCATCACTCATTGATATATCCCTGACATTGGATGGCTATTAGCCACGGAGGAGGCTTTCCAGCTATGGGGAGTTCTTTGTGCCAGTGCCAGAGCTGTGGAATGCATGTCGGGCCCTGTCAATGTCGACTATGTGCTGCATAATGTGCTGGGGACTGTACTCGTTCCCCTGCATGCGTTTCGCGTACCAGGGCGGCCACTATTTTTGGCCGCAATTCCTCATCACTTGCCAGCTAGCCCACCGCTCCAGCGCTGCATCTTCCCAGGCTTGGGTTCTTTAGAGTGGAGGACCCTCCAGGATCATCTGCACCTGTGCTAAACTCTTCCAAAAGCTGTCATCATAGACACCTTTTGTGTTTTCATGTCGCGCCAGGCACCAACTTCACATCCACCAATTATAATCATATTCCTCTCTACCACCTTCCCCCTTCTTAGCTTTCAGGTTTGGAGGGGGGCAGCTTCGCAAAAACAATGTCTAATCCATCCAATTTCTTTCCTCCCTGTTTGTGGTAGCACCGGTCCGTATGTGTCTGCCCATCCCCCTGTCCCGCCGAGGTGCTGTGTGTTAAGGGGTCGGCCCACACACATCATGGCGGGGGTTGCACAAACACCGTGCCGTAATCCATCCTCGCTTAATATGATTTTGGCAAGTGTCGGGGAGAGAGAGGGGAGAGCGCCCGCGCACAACTGTCGTCAAATTCAATTTGCCGAATGCCAGGAAAGTGATTATGAGGGACCCACGCCGTCCAGCGGGTGGCTCTACGGCACAGCTCCTTCCCCGCCGCGTCGGTGCAGTCACCGCGCTCTGTTTTTTTGGGGCCGGTGCATCTCTGCTTCACATCCTCTCTAGGTGCTGGTGCATGGCAGCCATGTGAAATGTGCCTTGGGGGAGAAGTGATGCACACATCTCCCAAGTAGGCTGGAGGGGGAAAAAAAAGCACAACAACAAAAAGGAGAAGTTTCTGGGAGATGAACAGAACGATGTGATGATAACAATGACGACAAGAATGAAAGTATGTGACAGACCAGGGCCCTGTTGCATAAAACCCTTACTGCTGGACTTACCGCTCCTTTCTAGCGGTAAGTCTTCAAATTAGCGGTATATATTATAATCCTTGATGCTGATTGGCTGTGATGCCTAATTTTGACGGTAGATACCATTGAAATTCAACGGTAAGTTTTATGCAACGGGCCCCAGAGCTGCACTTGCATGCAGCCTTGAGTCATTCATTGCAACCAGACGAAAGTTTTGCTTTGTTGTCGGTTGTGCAAGGATAAACAAAACAAGACAAAACAAAAAGCGAACGAAATGGCAGTATCAAAGTGTAAAAAACAGTGTCATGATAATTGATATAATAAACACTTAATAGGTCTATACATAAACCACCAGAACTGGAGATCTGTGTGAAGACTAGGCTTGGAAAAACCTGTTAAATAATTTAAGGAGTATGCCTATATCGTAGTGTCATGAAATGATGGACACAGAGTGGTCACCATGTTATTGTCAATGGCTCTAAAAAAATGCATTGTTTATAATGCCATCAGTGCCACTGCATATGATGTGATTTGAGTGTGTAGTTTTTAGGTTCAAACACCATGAAATATTGATGTGAAGATGATATTACTGTGTAGGACCTATACAAGAGATTATACCTTCTTCCTGGATGTAGATATATTTGTTACACGATTGGATCAACGTGACAGTGACGCAGATGCAAGTGTAGATTAGATGATTTTATTAGGCTAATGACAACATCTGATTCACAGATGCAACCAAAACAGTGCCCCTTCCATACATTCTAGTTGTTGCTTTTTTTTCATCCTTCTCTTGCCAATCCCCTATTCTATGCTATCCCAGACAATACCATGTACATGTACTTCATAATGTGCTTTCCACTGAAATCAATTCACACAGACTTAACCCCACTTCATTACACCAACCCCCCCCCCCCCCCCCCTTTCGCCTTTACCTACCAATGTCCCATCTCTTCCTGTGTTCGTTCCTCTATGGAGGAGTGTAAAGCCCCATTGTGTGAAGCCAGTTTATTGCGCATTCTCCCTCAGGGGGGAGCCCTTTGTGCCGTTTGATCGTCTTTCGCACCCCTCAGCTGAGCCCACCTTTGTTGGGCTGTTGGCCATGAAAGGAGCCCTTTAGTGCCGTCCACAATGGGTGTTGTGAAAAGGGGGTCTGCCCTCATTGTTAACAAGCACTCTGTCTCTACTCTGATGGAATGCCCAAGAAGAAGAAAAAAAATGGGGGGGGGGGAGGAGATAATGGAAGGGCAAAAGAGGGTGAACTGAGGAAGGAATAGAACTAGTGGTAGTACAAGGAGAGCTGAGTGAGGAATGAGTTGGTGCTTAGAGTAATGAAGCATTTCAAAAGAGGGGGTGGGGGAGAGAGGGGGAATTGGAGAAAACTCAGGATGGTTGGGAAATCAATTGTGCAGTAGATTAGGGAAGGACAATAGCCTAGGCCACTGTGGACAGGGAACTGCAGCTGTGTGTCAGGATCCGGGTACTCAGGCATGGATGACGTTCACAGTCGAGCACCCCCCCCCTTTTTCTCCCCCTACTGGTGCTATTCCTTTGCCCTTTGCCAAGCCAGTGTTCAAGAGAGAGGGAGAGGTGTGATTAATTAGGAGGAATCACCCTTTCTCCCCATTCATGATCTTTGGCCCAGTCATGCCACAACCATTTCAGACTTCAGTAAAAAAAAAAAAAATTGTCAGTGACGTGGATATAAGCCTATGTATCATATACTATAGGCCTATACTATATAAAAATGCAGGCAAAATGTTGAGTGCCTTGAAGCAGATCAAAGGTGCTTTATAATCTGAAATGACAATTGAGCCCGTCACACAACAAGATTTCAAACCTAATCAGACTAAGAGCAGTAAAATTCACATTTCTAATTAAATGTCCCTCTGTTCTGTACACAGACAAGACCAAATATGATTTCTTGCAGAAATTGATTTCACGGTTCAATCTTCCTCTGTACTGTAGTAGAAAAGAATAACAATAATATTTCACAATCTTCTTCTGTAGTATAAAAAGAAATAGCAATAATGATATTTAATTTATAAATTCCATTTCATCATTTTAAAATGAGTGAGGAATATTATGCAAGTGATGTTGCAGTCAAGTGACGGCAACATCTTGTTTTACTGTGAACGGCAACATCACGACACTTTCTTTGGTTTTCACTCCATTTTAAGACCTCTCGGTATAAGCATAACCAGGGAGGTGGGAAGACCACCTCCCTAGTATAACAGTTGTACAGGTACAGCCAAAATGTCAATAGTGCTATAACTAAGTACAGTCTTGTTTAATGGTACATTGGTTCAAACAGCGCTGGATGATGAGAACTGTAATCTACTCAAGGGGCATCATTATTTTCTGCCAACATTTGTCAAATCCTGCAATTAGATTTCACTTCTAATAGGCTGTTTATGTGTATGTCTGTGTTGGGGAGGGGGGGGGGGGGGTGTAGAGCTTTGAATATCAATCTCTCTTATGCAGCTCACAAAAAAAAAAAAAATGACAGCTTTTGAAATGAGAACTCGCCCATCCATCTGAGTATTAAAGTGGCATGACAAAATTGCTACCTTAATTTTTGCTCATCCTCTTCACTAATAAGCCACTCTGTGACTCTTCACTGTGATACAAATACATGACTCTAACACGTGACCTTCACCTTTTGCCTTCGGATCTGCTGTACTCCTGAATTCATTAGGTATTATGGATGCCGATTCCTTAGAACGGGATTCATTTCATGCATAGACATAGGCATCACACACTGCCGTGATCCAGCCACCTCGGTAGTGCAGCAGCGCAGAGGAGAGGTAGCAACGATTTGTGTCTCGTCGCCGTGTGTTCCTCTTGTTCTTGCCTGAATTGGAGCTGTTGCCTGGCGCAGCGTATAGGAGTGTATTTGGCATTTATACTCGCGCGTTTTTACATTCAGCGAGAGACGCAGAGAGAGCTAGCATCCTATTATGTAGCCAGCACATTTCTGTAGTGTACCATCCGTGAAGGGGGGGGGGGGATGAGGGAGGTAGCACGGAAAAAGACAGAGAGATGGTGATAAAAAAAGAGAGGAAGAAGGGAGAGACAGACAGAGAAAAATCCATAATATCTGTTTTCTTCCTCGGGCTGTTTGAAATCTGGGTATGCAGCTTGCTCGCCAAATTATGCCCGTATTGAGCCAAGGCAGACTAGGCCTATACGCAGGCATTCGATATGCACCAATCTAGTTAGTGGGCTAATGCTGATTAAAGTTCACGCCGTGATGGGGGAGCATCTTATTTTTCTTCTTCTCGCCGTTTCCCGGGGTGTATTTCGCACCTGTCCCGTTGCCTCTTATTAATCTGCCTCTGCACTTGGCACGAGAGGAGGAGGAGGAGGAGAAGAAGAGAGAGGGGGAGATAGGAATAAAAGAGAAAGAGAGATGGGAAGATGGATGCGAAGAGACAAGAGGGGAGAAGAAAGGTAAATCGCTAAGTAGAGAGGTAGAGGTATTACTCTGTGTCAGTCAGCGGGCGAAAGTGGACTAAAGCTGGCCGGGAGGTGCATGCGAAATGTGATCCCTGCGGAATTGCACTCGGTTCTGTTTCCGATTTGTACCCAAGACTCTTTGCACGACACCTCTGCTTACATGCAGCTCATTTTCTTGCCCCCTCAACCCCCCCCCCCCCCCTTTCTTGGAGGGGTGCATTTATGGGCCCCCTTACATTACCCTTCCATATCTCTTTTGACTAGTTATGGCTGAAAGATGGAAAGAGAGGATACTAGTACATCTCGTTTTGAACATTGCCTATCATATCTCAAGGCAGCAGTAGGCCTTATTTGGTCAGCATTATCAAGATTTTTGGTTCTTTTTGTGAAGAAATGTGTGGCCAGCTATTAAGATGATGACACTGGACATCATAATGTACCACCAGTGGTCAGTGATTACACGAGATATTTTTGCGGTGCATTTATCAGAGAAGTTGCAGAAGTGAGGCAGATTTCGTATAACAGATTTTATATGTAACAAAGCAATGGCAGTCAGACTGCGATGGGTGCTGGCTGCGACGGGTGCTACAGATGAATTTTATGGAAATCAGTTGTGAGTTGGGCTCCTGCATGAGGGGAACTGCTTCTTATGTGTCCAAAGACAATGGGCGAGTACAGTGTTATCGAAGGCTTTTTTTTCTCTTTTTTAAAGGTGGAGTGCGTGGGTACAGGAATATAGGCAAAGGGGCAGGGTCAGAAATTCGGGGTACGGTAGGGTGTGCGATAACCAGGTTCAGCCGGGGATAGGATTTCCAACGTGGCACAGGCGCGGGGGATTAGCGGGGCATGTTTTCAGAAACGGGGGTGATGACGGGTACGCCAGCAAGGGGCTGTGGCGCTGGTTTAGAAGTGCAAAGCGCAGATTAAGTTGGCGGAGATTAGGAGGGATTCTGCTCGACCCTGAACTAGGGGGGAGAAGAAAAATAATGGCAAGGTGCCGACGACGCCGACTGGATTCCCACACTGCAGACCTATGAGAGAAGTTACAGGGTTAAGGCCGGGAGAGAAAGAGGGAAAGAGCGAGAGAGAAGGACAGGGAAGAGAAATCATAGAAGCAAGGTATTACTGCCTTGTGATTGGCTAGGACGAATCTTTGCTAGCCAGACCTGACATGCCAGCCATGCCAACGTACAAATCCCTTCCCTTTCATAATCACTACATTATGTGGTAGACAAAGATTCAGACAAAAAGAAAAGTGAGGAAGAAAAAAAAAAAAAAAACCTTCCTCCCCCCTCTCATTTCCCCTCCGAAAAACAGAAAAAATAAAGGGTAAAATGTGATCTAAAAGGGGACACAGGCAAAGCAATGGAGCAAGCCCAAACCGTAGCAGTTTCCCTGATTATTTCTCTAGGATCTTGGGTTCAAACCTGCAAGCACATTTGCAGCACGATCTCAGAGCTGTAAAAGATTCATCTTGTTGGATTGCCTTAAATTCAATGATAATGTTTAATTCGGGGGAAGAAAACAAGGTGAATTTGCTTTATTCATTTCCTTAATTCGCTTGAAGTGTAGACTTACTCGTCCTGTGTGCTAAATGTAACCACTTTAATTGATCATTTCTGAATGTCAAATAGATTCAAAGTGTTCCTGTTCCAATAAGTGATTAATATGTTACTTATCAAAGAAAAAAAAATGGTTCAAACTTGTGATTTGATGAATTGTGGCAATGTTGTTGTTTTATTTTGTGGCCATGCACTGTCTTGAACGGGCAAAGCCAGTGAATGAAAAGAGCACTGGAGCAGTTTCCTGGTGCTGTGGGTTTATTTAGTCAGGTGTGCCGAACGAGAGCCTTCCCGTGTTTACTCACATCTAGAATGAATCAGATATGTATATAATACATGTGTGTGACCCCAGCCTTCCTCTGTTTGACGTTCCCCTAGCTATGGAGTCGGTGTGTGCGAGGGCGATAAAAAAGTGTGAAAATCGTGTGTTGGGTGTCACCTCCCCGTAAGACGAAACAAAGGTCTGTTTTTGAAAAACACAATCAGATTAACGGCTGTTTGAACAGTCGCTTTGTGTTTGCTCGGCAAGTCATGTGACCAGGGAAGACAATCTTTTGATAATACTTCATTACTTACATATTGGGTTGAAGGGGGGGGGGGGAGATAAAACTGTGGATAGATAGGTGCACGAGGCCATGATCTTATCTCAATATGGCTGATTGTATAGCCCAGTTCAATTCTCAATTATCACCATTTAAATAATCGTGTACGGATGGGAAGGACGTGCTGATATGGCGGCAATGATTACAATTAAGAAGTCTTCTCACCTGTTGGGGGGGGGGGTCCTAAAACTATACAGAGGAAAGGCATAACCAACCAACGGAATGCTAGTTGTAAAGATTTTAGGTGTGTGTTCCTTTGCACATTTCACTGTAGTCTATGCTATTGTTCAGATTCTGAGAACTTTAATATGCAAAGGTGACCATTTGAATCCTGTTCCTCCATTTCGTAAGCATTTGTTTGCCCTTTATATATGAGTGAGAACAGATCACACATGTTGAGTCATGGCTTCAGTCCACTCATTACAACATTCATGTCAATCTGCATTTTTAAAGGACAGCTATAAACCTAGATAGATGAAAGGAAGAGATCAGCAGAGCAAATCAATCATATTGTAATTCTGCAGCCAGCATGCAGGTCATTTGTTATCTCTCTTGAATGGTTCTTATTCATTCAAAGGAGAGTGTACATTATACTCTCAGGAAGCTGCTCATAATTCCTATTGAAAGTACAGTAACCAAACAAAACTGATATCAGTAGAAACCGGTAGAAAACATGAAGATGAGGTAGAATCGTGTCTTTGCCATTTGAGTATAAAAAGTATCACCCTTCACTCTTAAGATTTAGTCAAGTTCTTGAGGTCAAGTGACTGACAGTTTAGCAAAATAGGTTCAAATTGTCTGATAATGTAAAATGCAAAAGGTTGCCTGAGAATCAGTGAGATATTTACTATATTGAATGCTTACTTATGCAGTGCTATTGATGACACAATTGAAATTGCACACTTACTTTGAAATTACGGGGTCATTTTGCCCGTTTATTTCATGTCATATCCATCTTAATTTTGTTGAATCCTGCACTATCTATCATTAAGAATCTAAGCGTCTATTTGTGTACCATAGTGATTGAATTAAGTAAGATGGTAGCACTGTAGACTTTGTACACAGGCATATTGACTATTTTTATTTTTGACTGCTGATAAGTTTAGATGGCTGTGTTGATGTCCGATTACACAACCTCCTTTATCATGCTTCCAAGTTTTCTTATCTAAATCCTCTAACGCTTGTGATATCCCCCCTTATTATTAACCAGGTTTGCACAGAATGATTGTGTGAAGATCAGTGAATGTTTTTAATGCAAATCATATGTCCATTAATGATCATTTCTTACCTTTTCTTTGTGTCGTTGCAGGGATTTGAGCTACAACAAACTGAGGCGCCTAAATTCCACCGTTTTCAGTGGGCTGACCAGACTCCAACAGTTGTAAGTAAAACATTACAGATTATTTTAGGTATTGATGCACACGCTTTTTAATAGCCAGCTAGACATCCTGATGTGAATAAATCAAAGTATGATTACTGTTCTTGTGGTTGAGCGTCATTCCATGTTCATAGCGTCTGTCGCAAACATGAATTTAACACAGCAAAATTTTTTTTTTTTTAAAATCCAATGTATTTTTGTTCTGGGAACAAGATGCATACCTCAGGCAGTGATGGTTGATAATTTGGAAAAAAACAATCATAAAGAGGGGAAGACAAAAATCTGCAGTTGTCACATTTGTATGTCCACCACATTAGAATTGAGAAGTAAAGGCCTGGTAGAACAGAAATACTGGTAGCTGATTGCCTGGACGAAGTTCTAGTATGAGCGATCAAATACAAACATTAATATTTTTATTATTATCAATATATATTCAACCAAATAAAAGAGCATATCATTAAAAGCACTACAGACATTAAACAAAAACTAGAGTGAACATTACAAACGGATACACCGTACTACATAACACAAAATGAAAGAGGTATAGATGGTGACAACATGCGGGGCGCAAATTTTGTGAGGAGCCAAGATTTGCAGTTAAAGGACAAGTTCACCTTCATAAACATAAGGATTGAGAAAATGCAACAATATTAGTAGAACACATCAGTGAAAGTTTGAGGAAAATCAGACAATCCGTTCAAAAGTTATGAATTTTTTAAATTTTTGTGTTGGAACCGCTGGATAAGGAGACTACTACAGCTTGTGAGTCATATGCGTACAACAGTATAAAGAAAATACAAAAGAAAATTCAACATATTTTCACTTTTTTCGCATAATAAAAGAGCAATTGACTTGCCTCTTTCTAAAGGCAGGGGGAATAATATTACCCATATCATTTATCGGTAACGAGTCAGGGGAATGTGTACTTTTTTCAAAAGATGGAATTTTGTGAAATTCTCTTTATATTTTCCTTATATTGTTGTACGCATGTGACATCTAAGTTATTCATACACTGCAGTAGTCTTCTCATCCAGCGGGTACTGCACAAAAACTTCAAAAATTCATAACTTTTGAACGGATTGTCTGATTTTCCTCAAACTTTCAATGATGTGTTCTACTAATATTGCTACATTCTCTCAATCCTTATGTTTATGAAGGTGGACTTGTCCTTTAAGTAAAATGCACATGAAAGTTTTTTTCTTCTCAGTGCATTGAATGCCAGTGGCAATTCACAAAAGTTTCATGCCCCGAAAAAGGCTGTTGGCTCCAGTTCACAAAAGTTTCATGCAGCGAATGTTTTTGGTTTACAGTACATGGTTTACAGTACATTGCATTTCTGTCACAGGAGGCAATCTTTTCGCGAGGTGTTGTCTTTCGTGAATATCAGTTGACTCGGGAAATTCACGAACATAAACATAGCGAAACATACGGTGTGGACAGTATGTGCCGCGTGATCTCTCCTGTAGACACAGTGTGAGATATCAATGTGTTTCATCATATTGAGGATGATTATTCAAGATATATATCGCTGTCGGGGCGATACAACCTCGTATCTCACAAACGTCAGATGGTCAGGAGAGCAAAAAAACATGGCACCTGAAAGAGCTAAAACATTATGGAATTGCCTTTCCTGTGACATGCCATGGTGGCTTCATTTTTTTGTGGTAAGACAGCTAGGATTTGGACAGGACATCACTTCACTGATTATCTGACAATTCATCAAAATAAGTGATTTTCACCAAAATTTGAGATCGCAAGGTCTTGTCACCCCCACCAACATGTGCAGAATATGGGTTCTATAGAATATTATTTGCAAAGCATAGAGACATTCTTTAGTAGAGACATGTACACGCACACACAAATGGAGGCAATTGAAAGCTTGTCCAATCCTACTGATAAATCTTTCTCTTTTCCAAAAAAAAAAAAAAAAAAACTTTTACTTGTGATTTTGCGTTAACCAGCATGGTCAGAGGTCATGGTTTCTGTGGAGAAGTTTGTGTATCTTGCGCCACGAGCCATCACCCATTCGATTGCAGGGTTTTAGATTGGCGTCAGCAGGGGGAAGCGCATAAATCACGCGCGCACGGGAGTAAAGAGAGTGCGAAGGGTAAACTACCTTGTTTTCTTTGCCGTCGCAATGGCTACAGAAGTCATCATTCTCGTGTGCGAATTTGACTCGAGACAGCTCGTACTGGAGGAGAAAGAGAGAGAGAGGGAGACATTGCAGGAAGATGGCAGGATGTACACCTAAATACTGCAGGAAACTGTAACAATATTTATATTGTTTATTATCATATGAGGCTCCAGCTTCAGATAATTCAACATTTTCCTTTGCCGGATGATGAATTGTAGCATTTGACCCGTGCGGTCGTGTCGTACAACAAAGCCAGCCAGCACGCCACCCCCTCGTTCACTCTCTCCCAATTCTTTCTCTCGTTGTTGGGCTTGCGTACAATGCCGTGCGCTCTCCGCTTCCCCTCCCCCTCCCCTCCCCTCCTCTCCCCTCCCGCTCGTCTCTCTACCCTGGCTGTCTCTTACTTTCACCCGCTCGCTCGCATGTCACTCAGTGGTCCTGATCACATATCTGTCGTGTTTGTATTGGGGCAGCCTGGGCTGATGCCCTCACCATCTCTCCCTGTGCTCGCATATCTTTACTTTATTGCTCCATCTCGACAAATGACAGTGTTAGGTGTGTGTGTGTGTGTGTGTGTGTTTGTGTGTGTATGTATGTCTGCATTTATTGGGAGGGGGGTAGGAGCAGAGAAGGGGGTGGGGTTAATGCTTGAATCCTTGTCGAGGAACCGCTGACAATCTGTCTTGTTCAGGGGTTAAACGACCAAGAATAACTGATAGGAATGAAAACAAATACACTGGGTCCTATTCGGGATGTCTTCCCGTATTCAGCAGTGGAGAATTACCGCATAGAGATTCTCACTCGGGTTGCCTTAGGGGGGTTACGAGGACTAATGTCTTTCACACATACACAGACACGAAACGGCTAACAGAAACAAACAAGGGTAATGGAGCACAGAAAAAGTTCTAGAAGAAGAAGGGAAGCAAGTTGAGAATTTCACTCAGTTGCACACAGAATGCTTTCCAAGTCCTTTAAAAAGAAGAAGGAGAAGGAGAAGAAGAAAAAAAAAAAACGGGTCATGCCACATTTACAAGCTGGGCCTGTGAGGGATGGGAAGGGCACGACACAAATTAATAAAACGAAGCCGTTAAAATTGGGCAAGGTTTACGATGTCCCACCCCGCAGCTGGTATTCATAGTCCATTGTATGAGCCACAGTGGGGTTGTGTGTATGCTCTGTGTGTGTGTGAGGGTGGATGTGTATGTGTTGGGTTTTGCTTTATTTTTATCCATTCACTCCCCTAACCTTGGATTACTCTCTGCTGGAATTTTCCATTTTTTTTTCTCTCTTCGCTCTCTCACTTGACTATTGAATTTTTGAAGGTGTGAGTAATCCCCCTTGTAAAAATAAGCACAGAATAGCAGCATTGACATTCCCTGAGCATCTTCCCCACATCGGGAGGCTGCTACAAGGGTTTTCGGTACGGATGCAAGAATCTACTCCAAAGCAAGTCATTTTGAGGGGAAACTGATATACACTAATGCAGCAATACAACTAAGATTTGCGTGAATTATGTGACATCGGATGCAAATGTTGAACATGCTGACTATACTTTAAAATCAGCTAGTCAGCGAGCACATTGTCCTCCATTTAAGCCGTTATGATGTTCGTTAGGTAGTGATCTTTGTCTTTGTTTTTGTTTTTTATTGTTCATGCTTATTTATGTCAGTGATGTGACTTTTCAAGATCCATGTCATATGACCATCTACCGGTCATGTGACTTGCATTATTGTCAGATGTAGCACTTGTCTTCACCAGTCTGCTTTCCTTCAAAAACTATGGACTTCATGTGGGCAAATTCTAATTTGTTCAAGGATTTGAAATAGATCTGTCTGTTTTTCTGTCTTTCCCTAAGACTGCCACAATATACTTAGGTTTGTTACATTTGCTGTTGCAGGTGTAGTTCTTGGGAGAAACTGTGTTGAGATATCTTTTTATAACATTCATTTCTCTTCAGTGTGATACAAGAAAAATAACTTGTGAGGGTAGTGCTCTATCATGCTCTATAACCACCAATAACAGCACATAATTTAACCAAAACTTTAAAAATTCATCACTTTTAAATGGATTGTTCGATTTTCGTGTAAATGTATTTATGTGCACTACTAATATTTCTACGTCATTCACTGAATCCACATACAAATATATTGTGGGGGTAAATGCCCGTTTTCATAGGACACTGTTTTCTTATCATTAGCTCTGGAGAAATGAACGTGAACACATTTTGTGATTTCATACTGTTGACAAATGTAGCTTGTCTGGCCTTTTGACCCCAGAAGAGATAGGGCTCGTCGACTGATACTCATCTTGAAATAAGAACAGAGTGCTGGCCACCTCTCACTCTTGTGCTATGCACTCTCAGATTTCTCTCATGGGTCCAAGGTGTAAGAAATTAGATCCCCTAAGGGCTTTTTACACTTGTAAATTTTTGCTTAGCCCCGGACCAACGGTGGGGCTAAGGGGGGGCTTTAGCCCCACCGTTGGTACGGGACTATCCTTAGCCCACTTTCTGTTTACACTCGTTTTTGCCAAAGTGGGCTAGCCCCACCGATAGTACGGTACTATATGGCCCTGCAAAATAGCAGGGGTTAGCTCCGTTATTGCGGTGCTAGCACCGCAATTGCGGTGCCAAGCAAGTGAGTGTAAACAGAACGAAAAAATAATCCTGGGCTAAACGACGGAGACGAAGTCCGACCCTCACTGACCAATCAGAAACGAGGTAATCAAGTGCTGCCGGTGCGTGCGTGTACGTGTACAGTACACAGCGTAATTATGAATATTCATGTGGTTTGGAAAGTCCGGGGCTAAGAAATACGAGTGTAAAAAGGTCAGTTTTCTCCTTAGCCCCGGACAAGAGATAGTACGGGACTAATTGGCGAGTGTAAAAAGCTGAAAAAATTGGTACGGGACTAACGATAGTCCTGGGTCAGAGAAAGTCCGGGGTTAAGAAACATAAGTGTAAAAAGCCCTCTAGATGCATGAGAGAAAGTGAGGGGGTTGGGTGCTCTGGGAATGGGTCATGACTTCAGAACATGCTGAAGCTAGGCATCATGAGAGAGAGACCCTGACTCAATGTTGCCAATTTGACTACTGTGTTGTAGGAAACAAAATAGAAACACTGATGTCAGAAGATGGATCTGCTGAGCGGGGGATCATATACCCTCACCAGACCCACTGGCTTTCATTTAAAAATTCTCACTCAGGCCTTAGTGCCAAATTTTACCAGTCATGCAGTAACTGTAACTGTAACCGTAACCGTAACCGTAACCGTAACCGTAACCGTAAACATAACCGTAACCGTAATTGTCACTGCTGTGAATAGGCTACATGTATGAAGAAGCGGAGCACTGCAGGTGCGACATTTTTCAAGGGATTCTGTGCTAGTGAGTCTTCAAGTTCATGAGGAGAACTTTTACTAATCACTCAGTGACAGAAATGCAAATAATCTTATCATTATTTGCAACCATTTTTACTGCCTCTGTGATATCAATCTCAAATGATTATGACTGTACGGGATGGTCTACTAATTCCGTTGTGTGCTGTGACATTAATGATGATGTGATAATGTTCCTCTTTTCCCTTTGTTTTAAACCTTCTTTTGTTTTGGTATCTTTTCTTGTCTGCAGAAAATTGGCATCCAACAAACTGACATCCCTACCAGTCCTTGGACAATCGGCCAGAAATCTGACCCAGCTGATACTGTGAGTATTTCAGTGACTAACCTCGGAATCATTCCTGAGTTCGAACCCGAGAGGGCTAGGGAGAGAGAGAAAAATAGTGGGAGGATGAGGGTTTAGAGATAGGAATCACTCATGGATCATAGCAGTCCTCCCAAGCAAACCCTCGCAATTTCCACCAAATTTCATGCCAAACATGATACACATGTATTCTCGTGTTTGTAAGTTGGCCAGGGGGATTGGGAAAAAGGAGAATGATCTGCCCCATGTTAACTGAAGCCATCCGGGGTTGGGCAGTGACTTTTGTTTCTAGACGTTACACGGATGTCCTCCTCATTCTCTTTGTAGAGTATGCTTGGGCAGCGCAAACTGCCAGTCATCTTTTGAGAAGATATGCAATCAGCGTGCCTGAATGGGACATTTTACTTTGTACCCCAATACTTCATACAATGTAACTGAGAGATAGTTGGTAACCTTGCTTTGAAGCAATGACAACAAATATAACATGTTAGAGAACATGAATTTTTCCTTGAAAGAGTAATCTCCATTTTGTTAAGATTTTTTGTTTCTTTTGACTTTCCTAACATAGATATCTTAATGTTGTTTGCACATAGGGCACATTCTTTTTTAGATCAAAGGAATGACTACAAGATGGATATCTTGGCAGTTCCATACCAGACACGGGCAAAGTCTGTTTCTTCGTTCGTTGTTGTTGTTGTTGTTGTTTTGTTTGTTTGGTTTTTTTTTTTTTTTTTGGGGGGGGGGTATACAGAGCATTGCAGACAGTGGGCGTATGCTGTTTGTTGGGCAGAATGAGACAGAACACATGATCTCTTCCCTCCATGATTGGCACTTGTCCTCTTTTGTTTGAGACACATCGTGGCCATGTCAACCTCCATCGGGCTCAGTGTCTTCTTCATCGTGTGTCACATATCGCTGCAATTACCGTGCTTAAAGAACGAGTTCACCTTGATATTCATATGGATTGAGATATCAGCAAATATTAGTAAAATACATCAGTGAAAGTACGAAGAAAGGAGGACAATCTGTTTGCAAGTTATGACTTCTTTAAGTTTCTGTATAGTCACTGCTGGATGAGAAAGACTACTTCAGTGTATGATGTCTAAATGTGTAGAATGATTATAAGGAAAGCATAAAGAGAATCCCGCAAAAAAAAAAAAATGTTTGAAAAAAAAGGTGCACATTTCTTCGCCATGTTACTGATGCATGTTAAGGGTTAATATTAATCCCCTACTTTCTGAAAGAGGCAAGTTGAGTACTCTTTTATTATGCGAGAAAAGTGAAAATCGGTTGAATTTGCTTTGTATTTTCTTTAAGTCATCGTACACTGTGACATCACAACCTGTAGTAAGTAGTCTTCTCATCCATTGATGGCAGCAGCATTGAAACTAAAAACTTCATAACTTTTGAACTAATTGTCCGATTTTTGTCAAACTTTCACTGATGTGTTTTAATATTGCTGCATTATCTCAACTGACATGTGTAAAGATGAACTTGTCTTTTAATGCCACCAACAGAAGTCTTGTTGCTGTCACTGAAGACTTTTTGTCATGTGACGTCAGCCTCGTTTTGAGCTGATGAAATGGAAAGGGTTAATAATCCAACAAACAGATTCGACCTCGCTACGCTGAATCTTTGCAAAGACCCTGACTGCACTTAATCGCAGAACGCTCATTTTCCTTATGCGTGCGCAGTGCGCTTTCAAGTTTCTGCAAGAGGATTACGCGGCACTCACTGCTCTGAAGCCAAATCCAATCTTCAAATGAACTTTGGAGGGAATTAGGCAGTGGGTGGGGGGGGGGGGAAGAAAGGCTACCCTCTGACCTTGAACAGACTTTGCCAGTGTAAGCGCAGCGTATACATGAGCCCTAATGTCAATACATTGAGAATTACATGTGATCAACCTTACAGTGAGATTAATATTTCATACTAATGTATTTCCCCTTTGCCCCCACTCCATGTGATGTGTATGAGGAAAAAAAAAACAGTAGAGAGAGAGAAAAAAAAATGCAGCTGTATGGGATAAATCAATTTCTGTGATTGATTTTATGACTGGTTTGGTGATAAGTTTGCCAATGGCTTCATCTGTACTGTAATTATCTATGCCACAAAGACAAGAGTACGCGTCACCTTTGTTGAGGTCCTGCTTTGGTTGCAAGACAAAAATCCCCTCGCGCAGCATCCGCACAAACGTAATGCAAATATGGGTTATGATGTTATCTGTTATTGAAAATCTACCGAAATGAAAACAATTGCTGTTTATGTAGACACACTCAGGATATTTCGGGAGGCCCGTGTTATTCTTGCTAGCAAGGTTTAATTGAAAGAAACAGGAAAAAGGAAAGAATGGTTTGCGGCCAGTATGTAGCATCTGAAAAGTGCAATTCTATTTCTTTTTATGGTGCCACTAGTTTCACAAAACACACTATGTACAAGGAAGGAAGTTCGGTGATACGGATCGAACTTTCACCATCGCACTTATCATTATATAAACACCCTTCTTTATTATCTTTCACAGAGAATAGAAACGAGTACATGTAAAAATTGACTTTAACATAGAACAAAAAAGAGTACACTTGAAACACAAGTACCGATAGAATCATCAAACATGTGTCTATTTAAAAATGTCTTTAAAAATAAGAGAGGGTATTGATAGTTTGCATAGAGCCTAGGATTTGTCAGTAGCGCAGAGTAGATAAATTTCTACATTCTTGCACATTTCACATGGGCAAAAAGAAAGATCACATCATCAAACCTTGACATTGAGCAAAGGGTAGAAGTGTCACCACTAGCGCTTTTGAGAGCTGATATTTGAAGATGGATGCAAACCCATCTCACAAAGGCAAGTGGCACTATTATTCTTCCCCATTTCCACCCCTCTCTCTCTCCTCTCCCCTCCCCCCTTTCCTTTCTACATCCCATGAATGAAAACGAGGCAACCTATTAATCATCTGGCAAATCAGGCGACCATCATTTGTCTTTTATCGGTTGACCCAGTCCCAAGACGCTCATCCATTCATCAACGTGCTCACCACTTCATTCATGCTGCAGCTGATCATTTTCTTTCCTCCCCTTTGTTTTCTCAATTGTTTTTATTGACGTTGTTGTATTTGTCACCCCCTTTTTTTTTTCTTCCTCCTAATTCTTTACTTAAAACTGCATGAGTATTCTCGGGGACAAGCCTCCCTGGGTTCGATTTGGCATGCGTGAGGCACATATGCCTCGCAATTTCATGCACAATATCTTTAATGATGTATGAACCCTCATGAAAATGCATAGGGAAAGGCAAAGGAGAAGAGAGAAAAAGAATGAGAGAGAGAGAGAGTGAGAATAGGTCCCCATACTCTATTTGCGGGTAAATTAGTGGTGCTATGAATTTCAATTACGACGCGTGATGCGGGTTGCAGATATCTCGTCGCTCCAGTGGCGGGGGCTTTTCCTCAAGATCGACCGATGGCGAGATTCGGCGGTATCGAATTCGGGGGAACAAATGCGCATTGCAATGGCGTGTGACCCGAATGTTGCTCTTCTCATTACGGAATGATTTAATAATTTAATCTCGTAGGTCACAGTTTCTCTTTGCCCTACACTTGTCGTGTCCTGTCCAGTGTTGTTGGCCAGTGCAGTATCATAAATCCAGCAGAGAGAAGTCTGAAGATTTATTATTGCTGTCTTGATTAGAAACTGACATGCTACCTCTCTTTGGAGTCAACAGTAGGATTATAATCAATAATCAAAAGTGTGACACCTGCAATGATAATAATAATGATTTGAACAAGAAAGTGACTACTTTACATAATTGCAAAATCTGGTTGCGTTTTAAAAACTATATAGGGGATTGGCAAACAGCTTTACAGTGCAGCAGGAAGTTTCCCCTGTGATCTAACTGACACATAATAAATTTTGGCTGTTCATCAGATTTTTGACAAATTTGGTAAAGAGCAGTTAACTATTAATTTCACAGTTCACCCTGACCTTCATCGAGCAGGTTTCTGCCTTCCTGTCTAGAGTTTGTGCTGTCTCTTCATAGGAAATGCCAGCGATAGACAGTCTGGCAATTTTTTTTTTGCGAAGTATAGCAAAAACAAGTCTATTTGTGATAGTTATTATGAAAAATAATCCAGGCTTGGTATGGTGAAAACACCAGCAGAAAACATTTGTACAGTTCCCATTCTATGTTCGAGTTGGCTTTAATCCTTGAAATAAATGACTGAAACCTCGTAAAGCATTGGACATGAGATAACATACCATGGGTCTTTCAACGCTCACAAAGCAGTGAAAATCTTTCCGAACACATCTATTCAAATTAGATAAGATGATGGTGTAATTACTGAACAAGTCACTCATTTAACCTGCACATAATTCTTCACAAGATTTCCGATTGTGATGTAAGATCAAAAAGAATTGAAAAACAAAACTGCTTGTAGAATTCAGATCAAGCTATTGCTGTTGTAACCTAACAGTAACGACTTTTAGGAGAGAGGGGTTGTAGTTGTTGAGACTATCAACCAAGAATTTGAATTTCATGATATCGTTAAAAGATAAATCACTATTAGAACTGTGAGGTGATGACATTGTCACATGTAAGTTGCATAGCATATGTGCCTTCAACATTATCACTGCTCTGAGAAAAATGAAAACATGAAAAATCTAGCAATCGAGCAACTTGACCATTTCATGTCTAATTGAATTAAAATGTCTCCCATTCTCTTGGTTTGATTTTGCTCATGTTAAATGAAGTTGGCTTGAAGAAGTGAGCGCCACTGCTGTTGAAATTTGAATTTGGCCTGGTGAAGTTTACTGGAAAGGACATGAGACGCATCCACAATGTCATGGAGTTTTTGCTACATGTTGCCATCATGTGCCGAGAGTTTCCCCACACATCAGTGAAAATAAGGCGTGGAGTATAATAACTGTGCTGTTAACACAAAATGTCATTCATATGAGTCACACAGGAACTATTTTGGGGAGAGAAAAGGCAGAGAGTATGTACATCTCTTGTCTCTGAGGTCCATGTCATGAATAGCTCTGGGCACCCATGGTTTTATCACCTCCATTCTTTTCTCTAACTACTTTCTGACAAATGAAAACTGTGCGTCCTTGACCGTGGTAATTGATACTCGCTTCAGTGAAATTGACAAGCAGATTGACAAGAGAAACAGAGGATCTCGCCTCATTCCTCCTCAGCAGCTTACTGTCTTACTTTCCTATCTCCCTTCTCGCCCCATCCTTGTAAACGCCAGATTATCTGCAGACGGCGTTGATTGATGCTTGTGGCAGGGGGGCAATCTTTACCATTTTGCAGTCAGCCTCTTCGTGTCGTCTGTCACAAATGCCAGTCGAAAATCGACTGGAAATCGCACGAATTGTAACTTGCACGGATCGACGACAGTTATGTGAAGGGGCGGAAATGTTCAGTAGGGTATAAACATGGTGATTTGAATGTCCAGCAGAAATCTTTGTAGGGACCAATCAGCATCTTCGCTCATCCCCCCCCCCCCCCTATAAAGACCATTATTTCAAAAGTGGCTGTTGTATTCCACACAAGCATTCGGCCGTTGACAAGGACAGATGTGCTAGAAATATTCATTATTTCTAGAAAGAAGCATATAGTGTGTATATATATGTGCATATGATATGTGTTTTTGTGTGTCTGTGTATGTTTGTGTGAGTGTGTGTATCCTTCCTCTCAAAAAGAGTTAGTTAAATGAAGACATTTGCAATACATATTGATTACACTTCAAGATATGGATGACAAAATTTGTATAACTTGTCATGGATATTTGCATTTCTATACAGATTTGATTTGATTTTTTTTTTAATAGGCCTGTTTGGGTGGGGGAAGGCACAAAATGCACTTTAGCATAGATTGATATGGTAATGTTACCCACTTCACGTTTGCTGCACATGTAGTGCAAGCAAGGACATTCCAGACCAACATGTAATTCATGTGGGGGAGCTCCCTCGTTTGACCGTCAATTAAAACGGTGCTCGAGGGTAGCGCCCCTGGTCCTGAGACTTGTCCGCAAATGGCTTGACCGTATCGAGAGCATGTTTGGACCATGGAGGTAATTGTTTGGACTAGGCAGGAAGAGAGAGAGCTTGAGTATGAACACATTTGTGGTAGACATTGAATAAAATGTTTGAAAAAGAAAGGAAAAATATCAAGAGGAAGATTGAAATCTGACCAGGGGAAATGGATATCACCTAGGGAGAAAGAGAAGTGAAGAGCAGGAGTGTGAGATTTGGAGAAACACGGAGTGTGATATTTGGAGAAACAATCTCTGGAAGCTGCCTTCAAGTTGACCTGGCCATGGGTATGAACTTGTCTCTTGACCTACCACACTCAGTTCATATGTATCATACTGTTGATATAGTCTCACCTTTCTCTTCAACCCTGCCCCTCTCGCACCCGACCCCCCCCCAAAAAAAAAAAAAAAAAAAAAAAAGAAAGAAAGCAGGAAGTATGTACTTCTATAAACCTCCACTGCCCAATCCAGTCCAACATAACCAATCTTTCCCTGTGTTGGCCAGAGCAGCTACAGTTTAAAAGCACAATATCAACCACTCTGCATAGGCCCTGTAATATACATTGTAAATTTGTGTACCAAGCAACCAGATGATGCGAGCTTATGTTAGGGGAGGGGGGTGGGGGGTGGGGGCCTGGGTTGGGGGTAAGGGTAATATAAATGTGCTTCTTATTAGGTAATGGTATGCATTATTGCTTGTGTTCTTGCAATTAGTGTAGCTGTAATAGCTATAATCATAATTTTGATACAAATCACCAAATTGTGTGCCTAAATTAGGCCTGCTGGAACCCAGTCTGGAATGGTCGATGGGGTTTGCAGAGCAAAGAATAACAACCCCAAACTGTCCTCTGATGCTGCCCGCTGCAGCACACACCCCCAAATTCACACTTGGCTGCAAAGATGCCCCAAAAGTGTATCGACTTAATTAGGGGGGAGTGAATGACCTCTCAGTGTCTAAGAAGTGAAAGGTGCGCTGTCTGGCTGGCGGGGCGAGAGAACATTCCATCTGTGTGCCCCGAAAGGAAATCCAATCCCAGCCGTCGCTGGCGGTCCCGGTAAAAGTCAGCACCTTCTTTGATCTGCTCCTGCAGTAGGGGCAGCAGCATCATCATCATCATCAACGGCTCTACCATCTTGTGGAGGAACACCTGAGCTGATCACTGCCTGGTATCCTCATCAGGCGAGGACTATCCCAGAGATGCTAATTCTGTGGAATGCCAGTTGAACTTGGTTGTTCTCCCTCAGCCCGCATCTCCCTCCCCTCACCCCCACCCCACCCCCCTTTTACTCACTCTCACCCTCATTGACACTCTCTCTTTTTTTTTGCTTTCATACCCCCCCCCCTCCCAATCTTTCTGTCTTTCTATCTTTTGTAGTTCTTCTTTCTCGAAGTGCATGCTTCTCCACCCCGGAGCATTTCATCCTGTCCGTAATGTACCCATCCACACGTGCATTCACACAAACACATGCACATCCACACAGACGCAAATGGCACCCACGGTTGACGCCCGGCGAGTGCATCTAAATCCCCGCTGACTGTGAGCATCTGATAAAAAGAAGATGTTGTGGGACTGTCTGCCGCTAAAACCACCAAAAAATTCACCAAAAATTCACCTAAAAATAATTTCCTTCCTTTCAACAAATCAAAGTGCCATGTGGATAATTTGCTCACCTGGTCGTGCACAAAGATGTGTTGAAAATCTATTGCAGGTATACATGAGAAGAACTTATCAGGTTCTAAACTGCTGCAAATGCTCCATAAAGTTTTGTTTTGAAGCTTCCAACTTTTGACAGACATGAACGAAAGCTTAAACACTGTTTTCATAGAAAAAGGTGGAAAGAAAGAAGTAGCCAACCTGCGAACTCTTCATGTAGTAGGCCTACCTACCCCTAGTCATCTGGCGTGATTGTTATTCCACATTGTTTCAACTAGTGTTGGCCAGTGATTTCTGTATTGTGTCTTCTGTACATGTATTCATTCACAAATCTCATCTCAAACCCACAGCATGGAACTCAAAACGTAGCATACGAACTGCAGCCATCAACTTTTTTTTTGATTTTGGGAGGTTCTGCTCTCCTCAAAAGCGAGTCATGGTTAGGATGCAAGAAAAGTAGCAGTCTCATTCCTTTTCTCCGTCAGTTCTCGTCAAATCAAATCATCGTGTCAGCGCATCCAGACGATTCATGTGTCCAATAAAATGCCAGTGTCATCGTATATGTCTCAGTAGCTGTCACCTGCACACAAAGGCTATCATACCGCTTCCCCATTGTGTTGCCTGATCAAAGGTTTGAACGCAGATGCAACAAGAACCCCTCCCCCCCCCCCCCAAGAATAGAAAAAAAACAAGAAAAAAAGATGTTGGATAATGGATGCCACATGAAGTCAACATTGTCCATGTTTGGCCAGGAAGCTTGGGTGGATGTAGTGTGGCTGCCAGTCACCCCTGTCCTAGTCTCATCGTCAGAGACCCATAATCAGTGGAAGGCTTGGTCGTTGTGGTTTGTTCCTTGTTTTGCGTGTGTGCATAACATGTCTGTTTTATGCCTTATTTCCAGTATAGTGCAGTGGACGGGTAATGCACTATATATCTTGTTCTCAGCACCGTTTGAGATGAAAACAGTCTCAAATCGTTCCTCTTTGCTTGTTGTGTAGAACCTACATTGGTGAAAGTTTGTACTTTATTGGATGCAAAGGAAGAGTCTGGATCACGACTCTGAGGTAGTCACTGACCTGACATAACCCTGTGTGGTGATGGGGGGGGGGGGGGGGACTCTCTCTCTCTCAAAAACTCCCATATTCTGTTTCTATTAGGAGTGCCCTTGGTATTATGGGAGACATGCAATTCTTTTGTCTTTAGTCCCATGCCATAGGGATTTGTGGGGTTGTTACCATCTCCTCTTCTTCACTGCAGTGCAACTCCCAGAGGGCGGTGTTTCTGTTTTCCTACACATTGTAAGTGGGATTACTTTGATCCGTAGAAGGTATGTTCCTAGCCATCCATGGCTCCCTTGTTCTGTTTGATTGGATCTGGGGGGGGGGGGGGTGCAAAAGGGACTCTGCATTTTGACCAGAATAATCAAATGGTATGTGTTGTACCGGTATTTGATTGCCATGTTGAACTGCCGGGGTGATTAAAGTTTGGCGAGCTATGTGTAATGGAAGTAACGTTAGAATACAGCAGTGCTTGGAATTGGAGATGCGGAGAAGGAGAGGGGAGGTGTACTGTTCAGAAACAGGAAGCTTGGGAGGCTCGACATGACCTGCCCAGGCCATCCAGATCTCCGAGCGCATTCCTCCCCGCGAGTCTCCCTCCCCTCAAAAAAAAAAAGACTTTCATCCTCTCCCTCTCTCTGGAAGTGACCACCCTCCGGTCATTCACTTTGGCACTGGAGTTTTCTCCTTTTGAGTGGCCTGTTTGGAGTGTGTCATTCAGAGCTCGGGATTGAATAATGCATGAGTGCCTCGGAAGGGAACAGTACTGGTCCCCCCCCCCCCCCATAACCTTCCGACCTTTGTATAGGCCAATTGGCCAATTGGAGGGAAAGGACCTATGAAAAGCACAAAGAACAATTTGCTCTCTGGGCTTTGTAATGGAGGTGTGAATGTGGCAGGCTGAATTATGCCCTCGCGCGGTAGGCAAAGGGGGTCGATCATAACAAACGAGGAATGACCTTTCTGCTTATCCTTTCCTGGAGAATCTTCCAGTTTCTATTTATCCTCTCTCCCTCACCCCCTTTTTTCCTTATTGTCTTCTTTGTGTGTGCTGCTGTAAGGGTGTTGTGGAACATGATAAGTAGTTATTTGTGTGTTTGCATGTCTACTCCTCTAAAAAGAGGTGCGTGCTGTGGCATTGCAGAACACTAGAAGATACGAGGTGTATGTGTGCTGTAATGTGTGCCTACCCCTTTGAAGAGATACAAGGGCTTGGTGTTCAGGACCGCTGGAACTTTCAGAGATTTTTTTTCCCCCCTTTATGATGACATCATTATTCAGTCCTTGGAGCAATTTGTCTCATTGACTTTCAAACGACATGTATGTAATGCAGGGGCACTCCGTGTGTGTCTGTGTGTGAGTGGTATGTGCGTCGTGTGTGTGCGTGTGAACGACACAGTGTTGCCCAGCTCTCTCCATGCAAGGGGGCAGCTGGGCACGGGCGCACGGGAGGGTCGCCTTTGAGTGAGGCAGGAGAGATTCGGGGGAAGAATCTGGAGGAGCATGAATAAAACAATAACAGGAGCTCCATTAGATATGGGCAAACACAAGTGGACCGGTGCCTTATCCTTTTCTACACTTCATTCTGTTTTTCATCTGTAAGACTTCACTTGTTTAAAAAAAAGAAAAAGTGTTATCCCTCTCCCCCACCTTCCCCTCTCTTTTCTTGCTCCTACACTGTGGACTCTCTGCCCATAGCTCTTATCTTAGGCCATTTCATATCAGATCTTTGTGAATTTGTGTATCCTCTGGTTGTGAATGTTTCATTCTGCAGACTCAAGAATCTCTATAGATGCAACCCTCAGTTCACTTAAAGTACTCCTTCTCGCGCGACGCATTGCAGTTGTTTTGTGATTGGCCTGAATCAGATTGTATTGCCAAGCATCCATAACTCCTTTGATGGGAGGACTCAATGTTGGTACAAAAAGAACCTGTCAAAATTGATTGGTCATGAGACTTAAAAACAGAACAATGTGAATGAGGCTCTGTGTATGAATGGTTTAAGTACGAGTTATTTCTGCCTTTGAGTGTATTGGTGTATGGCAACCATTTCATTGTAATCAACTAGAAGAACACACCTTGTGTGTGGGGGAAATGTATTCCTATCTTCTGTGGTACAAACTCTTCTCTCTGAATATTGAGAGAAAGAGGATAGCAATTCAAACAAATTACCTAGTGAATTATTTGTCGTCTTGTGCATTTCCGCAGCCCTTTTCCTTCCCTCTCTATCTCCCCCCCCCAAAAAAAAAAATCTCTATCACTCTGTCATTTCTCAGCTTCTGTAAATGAGATGGATATTGGTGTACAAATTAAGAGTGCCACAAGCTATTTTACAGGTCACACCAGCGAGTCTGCTCGGGCAGACATGGCTATTGGCGCTGAATTCCACCTCCTTCCACTGGGGAGAAGAATGGCTGTCATCTTGGAGACAGCTGTGTATCTAACACCAATATATCTTCAGATCCCACCCCATTTTATACCCACCCCCATCCCATGCTCAGTTTCATGTTGATACCCTTTTTCCAAATCCTTATCCATAGATCTTTAAACCCCCCCCCCCAAAAAAAACAAAAAAAACAAAAAAAAAACCGAAACAAAACAAAAACTTGTGCCTCTTTTGGAAAACTTCTTTCTGTCCTCCTGCTGTTTTGCTATGATAATGCCTAAACTGCATGCCATGTACGATCGTGAATGAATATTTTCCTCTTTTATTCCCATGTCCACACATAGGACCAGATTTTTCTTCATCTTGCCCCTCGCGTACTATGATAGATGGGGTAACTCCAGTTTCTCAGGAACAGTATCGAGAGGCAAACGTTTTGAGGACTTACGCTGTCAGCGCAGAACTGCAGAGAAGCGTCATTCAAAGTGACATCATAGTCATGTGGCGGGAACAGCTATTTATTTTTATGACGCCTGTTGTACGTCATAACCAGCTGCAGCACTTTACATTCAGATGGTCATTGCCAGAATCCATTCAGGTCACCCAATGATTGTGCACTTATCTTTCACTGCTTCATGAAATGAAATCAGTTTCTCATAGAAGAAACGCCTCTTACCATAAAGATACTACGGGCTGAATACTGTACATCCCAGTATCCGACGGAGATGATGATGATGCGTGCATTCGATAAACTCCTACCTGCCAACGAACGAACGTAGCCAATCGTATGACCTCTGTTGGAGCTGGTGTCCTCTCCTCACTCTCATAGTAACTCTCTCCTCCCCACCCCCCCACCATCATCCAGTCCAATTCAATATTGGCTCTATCACGGGCCACTATGCCTACGTTGTCTACAGTTCATTGTAAAACTGCCCCAATTTCTTTTTCATCCCCATCTCGTTTCATTTCTATTTTCTCCACATCCTCTCCTCAATAGTGGTCCTTTCTCTCTCCCTCTCTTCAATCTCTCAATATACCTCTCTCTCTCTCTCGTTTCTTTCTTTCTTTCCTTATGAGTCTTGGGGGTTTCAACTCCCGTTCATTCCTCCCCCCATTATTTGATCCACATTCTGGGTTTAGGGGGGAGGTTTCACTTAGCAGTCCTCTCCCGTTTTCTCCCTCATTTCTTGTACCGCCTTGACCCAGCTTTTAGCCGGACCTTTCCCTTATTTGCAGTTGTTGATTGCGATGAGTGATCTTCATCTGAAGTGACAGATCCCAAGGAGGTATATTTCATCTCCACCTCCCTCCCTCTCTCCCCTTCTTTCTCGCCCTCCTCCCTGCCTCTGCCTCGGTCTTCTTCCTTCTTTCACCTCTTTGATTTTGTCTGCAGTGTTGGTGCATTCATTTGGAGGGGGGGGGGCAGTCATAGTAGAGCTCAGATAAGTGATTCACTCTTACTGCCCGCAATTGATTAGAAAGGGAGAGGAGGAGATTCAAAAAAGAGGGAAAAAAAGTAAAAGAGAGACTCACCTTTGCGCAAAAACAAAATTTAACCAACCACAACAACAACAACAACAAAACCCTCACTTACACAAGCATACTGTACTTCTTCAATGTAGAGTCTGTAGTGGGTTGAATTCACAGATGTGATTCAGAGCTGTATGAGATGAGATGTACGTTTGGGATAGAGAAAAATATAAACCTATACATACATACATACATACATACATACATACGTAGGATGTATTTGTTATAATCACAATTGTTAGATGATTGTGTAGGGATAGGCCTTTTTGAGGATTGTCTATATTGCGAGTTCTTCATTGGTCATCTTTCAGGCACACAGTATAAGTCAATTAGAACAAAATTCACTATGGAATTAGTAGTGTTCGGCACAGGTGTCTTGGCGATGTATGAATGAAGACCGCCATGTTCCGTTGGGACCCTGCATTTAGTTGACTGCTTTGTTCGGGAGTTCGCCAGGGAACGAGGGGACTTCCCGTAGCGGTGAAAGGGTTTAATGGAAGTCTCTCACTGGAATTCCTTCGGCAGCAGCGGAGCCGTATCAGGCCTTGTTGAGCCCTGTGACTCACGCTTCCTGGTTTTTCTTGTGGAAGCTTTTTTTTACGTGTGTGTGTGTGTGTGTGTGTGTGTCGTCTTGGGCATTGCACCACTTTACTCGATAGCATCTGCTTAAAGGAAAACTTCAGTCTAACTTTGTTGACTTTTGGGTAGACGTTGTAGGAGTCATTTTAAAACAGTGAAGTTTAGAACCTGAAATGCGATGTGAAATAGGAAAGTTATGGAATTTCACTAATTGACATATTTTCGCAAAACACCGATCATTTTATGGAAATTCTGTGACCCCATGATGTCACGGTCTGACTACTCTCCTGTTGGTTTTTTACTTAAAATAGGCATGGTTAAATTTAGCATCCATACTCTGCCTTTAATGAGTCAATTCTAGAGAAATATGATTTTAAATGATTAGATGACAGGTTGCAATATTTTCTTTGATTCATCTTGAAGAAACAAAATAAAGAATCGTGCTGTGAAATTGATGTCATGTGTTTTACTTTAATTCTCTCCCTCTCCATCTTTCTCTCTCATCTCAGCTGGGTCCCTATGCCATATCTCAAAGAGACTCATGCCTGTTTTATGTGCATGAAAGCCGTGAGCAGTGCCCAACATAAGGAGGGGGGGGGGGCATTCATGGTGGACACAGGATGTCAAATTCAAGGCCTGTTCACACTGGATAATAGGCATTCCAGATCCATCCTCTACATATGACCTACAGTCTACTTGTTATTTCATGAATACTGACCAAAAACCTGCAATGTTACTGCACTTGAGAATAGATTTTTTGCTCGGGAACATGATTGGCAAAGAAGGCTGCACGTAACTGTAAATGTTACACAATGGAAAGCCTTGCCAGCAGGCTGCGAATAGCGTTTTATGCATGGCTACATGGAGTAATCCAAATATTACAGAGGAATTGAAAATTGTCAATTTTTTTTGCAGTGAAGGGTCATCGCTTGTAAAAAATCCTAACAACAAAACTTGCACAAAGAAAAATGCCACTCCAGTGTTGTTTTGTGGTGGTGTTTCAGGTGGCTCTGCCTCACATATACTGCAATGTGGCCAGCTCTGTTCAATCATAATCTGTCATTGTCAGTGTGAACGGCTCCCCGGTTAAGTGTGACTGCCCGAGATTGCCAGATTTCTTGTCGTGTCGGGGCATTCAAATCCTGTGATGCCACAGGTTGGTGTGGCATGCAAAGGGGCACACAGAACCTTATTCAGGATCCCAAGTGCACGGAGGGTAAATGAGGCATCTCCCTTTCCGTGGAATTTCTCATCCGCACTTTAATTAGTTCTCACTTGTGCCTTTCTGTTGCTTTGTCATACAAATTATAGTTTTCTTGTTTGTTTTTTTACCCCCTACCACCCCCTCACGTATAGTTTTCATTGTTGCTAAAAGATAATATTGATGATAGGTTTGTTTTACAGTGCAGAGTATAAGGTTGCATTAAGTATTTATCTTCACAATGCGTTTAAGACTTGATACCGCAGCACTGTCTCAAAGGCTTGCTCTCGTTAATGAAATCGCCATCACCATGCCGGGGCTATGACCTGAAAGAGGAAATGCCCTCCTTTTGGAGGACATGACAAAGTGAAATGATCACTTATCATCATATTTCTCTCTCATCTTTCTTTCTTTCATTTCCCCGCCTCGGTATTTAATGTCTGTCTGTACATATGTTGTTCTCTTTCACTTTCCATATTTCATTTCCCTTGATGTTTATTTTTTCTAAGCCCCCTCTGTAATTATCAAGTTTCAGGATGTAGCTCTTCACAGAGGTATAGAGTGTGAAATGCAATATTTAATAGCATCTTGTGCTCTTCATACATGCTGGCAGGCGAAACATGCCCACATAGTGCATGTTGGTACCCATAGTGTTTTTGTGGTGTAAAGGGCTAAAGTCAATTGGGTGTGAAGAGTAGATCAAAAAGAAATATTAACTTACATCCTCCTCAATAACCCATCTTCTCTTTGAGCTTATACCGTGCTGGTAGATTTGTTCTTAACAGACCTGGTTCTTTTAAACAATGTGTTAAGAATCATGTTGTAGTATACATGTATTTTTTTATTCATTCAGTTGTTTTTGTATTTGTTTTGTTTTGTTTTTTTTTTTTGGTGTGGCTGATGTTGAGTTTCATGAAGGGAAAACGTGAACAAAATTTGATATGTGATGATTGTAAGTACATATCTTTCTATTTGTCCTCATCCTTCCATCACTCTCTATCAGGGAAATTGTGATAATTTCATTCATTGACAAAACAGGTACCATGAATCTTAAGCATGCTCACCGATTTCGGGAAAATACCATTCTCTGCATTCTACAGTCGCAAAGGGAAAAAACGAGCATGAGGGATGACTGAGCGTGGTGTGCTTTAATATGGGTTTGATTAATCTCAGGTTTTTCAAGGTGTGAATTTTGCTTTACGTGAGAATTGTAAATTCATTGGGGGGGGGGGGGGGGGGGGGACTCGTGCGCCCCCCACCTTTTGTTCAAAGCAGCAAGAGCATGGTTGTTAGATACTGTACATGAATGGGCTCATTCAGCCAAGGATGTCTTTTATTATGAAGGCACTATCATTGTGACCTTCATATTTTTTCTGTAATCTTCGCTGTCTTCCAAAGGGATATTTGCATAAAGGAAAAAAAAGGTCCTTAGTCCGACCTGTAGTATGGGAAAGAGAAGAATTCCCCGTGTGATGGGAAGAGAACTGTCAAGATATGAATGGAGATAAGGAGTGAAAGGGGGGAAATCTTCAGAGACACTTTGCGAGGGGGAATGCACTTTGCCGCCCCGGCTGGCCGGCCGCTCCGCTGCAGCGCCCTCGACTTGGCAAACTTGTTATCAATGAAGAGGAGCGGGGCTTGAGCTAAATACGAGGAAGCTTAGTCAGATCTGGTTGTCGTCACTTTGTTTACATCAATAAACGGGGCGAGATGAGGATGCTGCCTAGTTTTGTAGGACCCCCCCCCCCTTTTTTTTCGTTTCTCCTCATGCTTCGTACTTTGCCATTTCTTTGCTCACTTAAATGCAGAGCCAATAGGTTTGTGATTCTGTAAAGAGTATACAGCCATGTTCCATAGTCCTCGGTAGTCCATCTTTGGCATCCCACCCCCCCCCCCCCCCCCCGAAAAACAGAGAGATGACAAACACAAACTAATCGTGCACAGCATTCTGATGACGAAGCAAACAGTCCATTTTCCTCTTTAAAGGATTAAACAAAGATAAAAAAAGAGATGGCATTCATGTGTCATCTAAAGAGAAAACAAGGGAGAGAGAGAGAGATGACACAAAATTTGATTCTTTGCATGTATCCAGAGAAGAGAGAGAGGGAAAAAAAAAAATCATCTTGTCATGTCAAGATAGGGATGAGGGGAGGAGATTGTTGAGACATGTCCAGATTTAGAGAGACTCTAATCACGGCTTAGTTAGTACCTCTCTTGATTAACTCCAGTTTGTCCACGCTAAGTAGTCCCACATGACTGCTGACGGGCGCTCATGAAATAATTTCTCTGCGATATGCATCTGCCAGATATGATTTTGAGCCAAAGTAGGGGAGGATTTAGGTTTGGGGGAAAGGGAGGCTGAGGGGGAATTTACGCAAATCCCAAGTTTTGAGCTCCGAACACACCACATTTTCGCTAATCTCTGATTCCACACAACTGTGCTCACTTGCGCAGACAGGCACACTCATGTAGACACACACATAGCGACACACAAAAACATGCACAACTGCACATGCATCCTCTTGTGCAGAAAGTGATGTAACTATTCCTCTTTTTTTTTCTTGTTTTGGTAACCATTTTTTGGTGTTCATCGTTTCTTTTACTTTCAGGTTGTATGCATTTGCTGATATTTCTGTTATTGAAAGGCTGAACAAGGAGTATGAAAGAGAAAAAGATTGAATGCCATGTAGTAGTGTAAATATGCATTTTGCCTACGTGCTAGTCGGCACACATTGTTGATGTATAACATTCAAGTGTGAATCTCAAAATTGACTTCTTTTGTTTTTCTTCATGTGCTTACGTCTTTCAGGCATCATAATCGAATCACAAGCATCAGTCCGGCGGCACTACGCGGCTTGACGTCATTACACATGCTGGACCTAAGCTACAATCGCATAGGACAGTTCAGAGCGGGCACATTTCCACCGGACAACCGGCTTCATCTCTTGTAAGTATTCCATCACCACCACTGAATTAGATGTTGAAAAGTGCGAGGAAAAACCAAAACAAAATAAACAAAGCAAAACGGTGCAGTAAGATCTATATGGGCAGACAAACAGTGACTGTACTACTGAAGCAGAAACTATTACAGTGACTGTCACTGAAGTAATCCCTGTGGTAATTCTTTATCACTATATCGTCTTTTGCAAATCATCAGAACTCTGACATTGCAAGGTTGTGGGTCGCTTTAACCAAAATCTTGCACTATGTTACAAATTTGAATGTTGGTTGAAGTACTCCATAGGAACTGAGCAATCATGCTACAAATATTTTGCTCCACGAAATGATCGTCCAACACAATTTAAAGTTTGGAGACGGAGCTGGTTAATGCAAGCGTCCGAAACAAGAGTTGTTGTAGTTTGTGTGTGGCCCCAGATTGGGGCACGGGTCAACTTTCAACAGGAGGGCCTGTGTCAATAATACGGCTTTTGTTACTGAAGGCACTCCACTCCACCAAGTTCTCCGTCAAATATTTCCATCAACACGGCAGAGTGGTCCCCAGCCAGCTTAGGGCGGACGTCCCTTTTCCATTTTCCAATCCATTTTTATTTGCACAATCCCATTTCGGGGCAGGCTCACCTTCTTGCAATCTCCTAAATTGAAGTGCTGTTTTTAGAGCATCTCTGGGCAAAAGAGGTGGGAAGGGATTGTAGTATAAGGGCCGGAGGCAAAAAGGGGGGGGGGGGGGTGCGAAGGGTAGGAAGGGGGATGTTGGATGCAAAACACGGGAGGATCGCATCAGCCAGTCCCCGGCGGTGATGGATTAAAACGCTTAGCTCTGCAACTGTTTGTCTTAGTATCACGATTGGTCACCTGAGCATTAAGTCATCCAGTGCTTTGAAAACAAGGAGAGAAACAATAACAAAAAGCAAGATAGTAAGAAGGGACAGATAATGCCACAAATAAAGGCCGCCCCCCCCCCCATATCTAACTAAAAGGGAGCATTATGGAGAAAGTCACAGGAGGGGAAGTTATGGTGTGGGAGGGGGAAGGGAGATGGGTAACAGTACAACCAGGTCTGGCAATTAAGCTAATGCACGACATGGACACGCAACCACACCTCGCGCATTCACTCGCTTCTCCACCTTTTTCCTTGCTTTATTTTTTTTTTCTCTTCATTATTTTTTTTTACCTCCTTCCACTGGAGTCCATTTGCCTGGAGGCAGGTGAGGCAGTGCACGCTGCCGACGCTGAAAACTCCCACCACGGAGGAGTTTCTGAGATGTATGACCCATTTCAATCATTGCTGAATATATGACTCACAATCCCGACCTGATTGCTAACATTATTTGTGGAATGTGCGGTGCACCGATATCTGCAAAAGAGCTATACGCAAAAAAAAACAAACAAAAAGAGGAGGAAAAAGTTCTAGAAAGAGAAAGAAGATGAAACCAAAACACCCAGGAAAGAGGCTGAAAGTGGAACACAGATTAATTTAGTCATATACTTCAGAAAAAATGAGAATTACTTTCTAAAAATGCCACAATTTTCTTATTTTTGTCCGTATGATTACAATCGGATGCCTTGGGTTCGCTAGAACTAATGGTAATGTCCCTGTTTCAGCAGAGAGTCTTCCCAGTTCTCGGCTGATGCATGGCATGCCTCTTTTCTGCATGACCCGTTCCATTGATATTCCTTCACCCCCCCATTTCTTTACTGTCGGTAATATCTTCTGGTGATCCTAACCCCTCTGGTTGCAGGACAAATTCATTATCTAGACAAGGGAGAATACATTTCTTTTTTTTTGGGGGGGGGGGGGAGGGGGGAGGGAAGGAGTTGGGAACAGCCATACCTGTAATTGATGAGTTAAGGAGGCACATGTCAGATTGATGAGATGTGGCAGACAGGTAGCCAGTTTCCATGGCAACCAAGGACTAGTCATCTTTCAGCCAGCCATGCAGTGAATGACAGTGAAGCTGTCATCAGCCTCATCTGTGCATCCTCTCACTCAATTAAAAAAAAAGGAAATAAAAGAAGGAAAATCTCTTTTGAAAGTATGCCGTAGGAAGAAAGCGAGTTCCCCCTCGATTAAGACTGCTTAAGCAAAGCCGTTGAATAGTGCCGTAGCATTTTGACAAGACCCCCAATGTGTTGTCTTGTCGGCACAGCCCGCTCACATCAAACACTGAGCGCCATTCCCAGCGAGTCCCCATTAGGCCGAGTGTGCAGCGCGCTGTGCATACCAAAGAGAAATTCACTCATGAAATGCTTACGTTGAATTTGCTGTTGATGAAGAATTCCTTTCAGGCTTGCCGACGGCTGAGACTCCGTGATGAATTGTTACTTAGGGATAATGACAGGCATTGTTTTGGGATTCAACAGCACTCCTTAATGATTCATTTTTCCTCCTCCCCCCCCCCCCCCCCACCAATATTTCTTTCTAGGCTATGATAAGAGTCGTACTGATTATGATACTCATGCAGTATATTGTGCAGTTAAGGAAAAACTCAGGCAAGACATATTGTATCTCATGCATTGAATGGTATGCAAGTTCTGTTTGCAATGATCCGTCTCCTCACATATATTCTTGGATTCGGCACAAAGAGGGATGAATGAACTCTGTAGAAGTAGCCATTGACGGTTCTACATCTCACTTAATGTATACCCAAGTTGGGTGTATTTTCTACCTAAAAACATTTCTCTTGGTTAAATTCATCCTCTTGAGTATCTTCAAATCAAAGTATTGGCAAGAAATTGATGGCGCCCCTTCAGATATTGACTCTACCTCGATTGGCTTTCCAGGGAAGGTGGACACGGTGGTAGAGGGGTTAATGCGGGGTGATGTGCCTAAGTGGTTGGCAGTCAAGTTGATGCGATCGCAGCGATCAACACCTGTCACGGGAAATGGTGGGGGCAGTTTAACTGCCATAGATCCGATCCCTGCCGGTCGGTGATTGAAGACTGGTCCCTGAGACTAATTGAAGTGGTTGTGATGGGCAGGGCGGACAAAGATGGCAAATGAAGCAGTGACGTTTTATGGGGGGCGGTAAAAGAAGCCGAAGGTGACACGTGTCCGTTGCCAAAGATGGTCGGTTGTTGCAGCATCCTTTGCCGCTCCTGTTTAGCAGGAGTGAGCGGTAGTGGGCTCAAGTCAGGTCTTAGAAAGAGAGAGAAAGGAACTCCGATATGCAGAATGGCAAGTGTGTTTCAGAAAAGAAGAATTTATCTCCAAAACAATGTAACATAATCACAATGAAGTGTTTCTTTCAGTCAGGAAATTGTTGGTGCCATATTGTTCATTCTGCTGTCTCCTTTCTGTTCTGAAATGATTTAGGACGGTTTTAGGGCAGAGTAATCATCCTATGTGCCACAAATGCAATGATTCTGCTTTTTGTCGTTTGCTTGATTTGAATATGTACCAATGTCAGGCATGTCTTAACAATATTTTCATGGCCTATGACATGGGTTGACAATAATGTAATATATGAATTCTCTTTTCTCTTGTTGTTTTCCATGTCCTTCTTTCTTTATCTCCAATTTCCTTCTCTGGGTGCCTTCTCCCCCTTCCCTCCCCCTTACCTCCCCTCTTAATTCCCCCTCTTATTCCTCCTTCCTTCTTTTGTATCTCGTCTTCAAAACGTCGCCAGATATTTGGAGAACAACCGTATAAGCAGCCTGCAGGAGAGGAGTCTGGACTACCTGCGATCTTTGGAGGTCCTCAAGCTCAACCGCAACCGCATCGCTTCCCTACCCCGCGATCTCTTCACCCACCTCGAGAGCCTGCGACTACTGTGAGTACTACATTTTGCATGCTGTGTAAACCCTTCCCTTCCCCCCTCCCCCTTTCCCCCTGTCTTGTTCTTCAGAAGATTTCATGATCATAAGATATTTCTTGAAGAGATCATATTGCTCTGTTCATCCATTATTTTTATCGCGACCTTTGCCATACGGCCGTCTCCTGTGTGAGATTGGAAGTAAACATGAGTGATTCCTGTTCTTTTCCTACTGCTTGTTTTACTTTTTGTGTATTTGTTTGTTTGTGTGTGTGTGTGTGTGTGTGTGTGTGTGTGTGCATGTTATTATCATATCCGAACTTCCTTGTGTACAAAGTCATTGGTATATTGGCATGGTAGCCCTGGGAGTGTTAGTGTGCACAGAGGAAACCACCAAGAGCTATTCTATGTCATGAATATGCATAAATTTGTAAAAGTAATAATGCATATGTATGAGACTGATGCTACAACCTGCGATAACAGTCGCCCCCATATTTGTAGTTGGAGGAGTGAGAAATGTTGGTCCGCCATGAAGTTCTGATCCAAAGTTCTGTGTGTTGCTTTGATTTTTATTCACTTCTTCTGCTGGACTGGGCTCATTGCTGCATTTCTAGATGGTTTGTAGGATGGTGCCATATCTGTGCTTCAATATGGCATATAATAACAGAATTCTGGACAGTGCGTCAGATTAAAGCTTACTTACCAATCTGTGTCCATGTAGGGAGCAAGAACCAAAAGCTCCCTCGGAAATTCTGGCAGATTTCATAAGAATATTCACCTCTTGGGGTGCTAAACCAATTTTGTTTTTTCTTTGTCCAGTTCCACAGCGATGATCTTCTATTCATTTGCTCATATAGTCTTCTATCCACGTGTTGTGCAAGAACAGGACAGCCGCAGCAAGTTGCCAAACAAATGTGTGATACCAGTGCATCAGGTGTTTTCCATGAAAGTGCCAATTCACTCCAAAGAAACATGTGCTTTTTCTTGTCCTCTCTTTCTGGGTCTTTCTCTTCTTTTTTTTAAAATTAACCCTCAGGTTCCTGTGCCAACTGCTTGTTGATGTAGAGGAAACAAGATTCCCTTGTTCTCCATGACACAAAGTGTACACAATGAGAAAGAGAGAGAAGGCTGCCCGTCTCTGAGCAGTTGTTGCAGCCCTGTCAGTCTTAATTGCAGGAAGCATCTGATTACGAGGCCCCTCGTTATCCTATGATTTGGCATTTCTCTTTTTTATATTTCTGTCTTGTTCTGTTTTTCTCAGGATTTCTATTTGTTGTTGTTGTTGTTGTCGTTTTGATAGTACCTAGAAATGGATATAGGGGAATGGTAAATGGAAGGAGGCAATCCAGGTGTGCTGTGGGCAAAAAGGTGTCTTTATTTTGCTACCCCTTTTCCTCAAGGCCGGAAATGGCCATTTTCGGCTTGGCACCTGATGTCAGAGGAATGGCTGAGCGAGAGAAATTGAGAATGAGCCAAAATGTCTCTGAGACTTCATTTTCATTTTCTTCTTTGTCTGTTTATATTTTGTTTGTTTGTTGTTGTTGTTTTTCTCCTGGCAGACACACAGTACAGAAGATAGTGTTGTGTGTCTTTGTCTAACTATGTGTTCAAGTGAAGAATAACTGCACACACAGAAGAGGATGAATGGATTGTGAACAGGATGATGGTATAATAGGACATCAGAGACCACAGACGTGTTTTGCGGTTTCAGTTAGTTTGCATCCGTATTCCAGTTTACATTTAAAAAGAAACCCACAAAAGCCAAGCTATGTCTTTTATTTTCATCAGATTCTCTTTAAAAAAAAAGAAGATTTCAGATATATTACTCTGTTCAGGTAGAGGCTTAGACAGGGAATTTATACTTTATCCACTTTCACTGACATCCTTTTTCTTACCAGGAAGGAAGGGAACATGGGATTGATTGTCCGTCATACCCCCTTTTGTGTTGCATGCATTTACGACAGCAAGTTTGAGTACCGGTACATGTATGTCTCATGGATTTTGGTAATCATCCAATACCGGCCTTGTGTTTGATCACGGCGTGGCAGAGTTTGTTGATTCCTCATCTAAAAGCTCGCTATGTGAGTAAGGATTTGGAGTGGGGGAGGGGTGCTGCTCGGACGTGCTGTCACAAATGTCAAAGTAATTTGTAGAAAAGGTAATTCGGCCTTGTCCAGTGTGTTTGCGAGGGACGGCGTCTTGTCGGGGGGGAAAGGTTTAGTGCCACCGGTCATCGCTTGACAGGTGATAGCGTGGAGTCCTCCCTCTGCCACCGTTTCTGAAGGCGGGGAGGGATGCGGGCGTTGTCTCCCCTGAGATAACTGCATTACATAACCCCAGGAAGTGCCTTAGTGTCTACTCATCGTAATGACACGCGTGGCGACTCCCGTTGATAGCATCGTGTCACAAGGGTTGGCCGTCCTGTTCCTCCCATCCACAGGACCTTCATCAGGATATTGCTGCCAAAAGGTAGTTGTTGGTAGCCTTCCCTCAGAGTCCTTCTGGATTTCCTGGGAGAGCCGTGTGCAAGAGGACAGTTGGCAAATGAAGATTGCACAAATCAATTTTCGGTTCAAGCCGCTGCCCTGGCATAGTCAGTCCTGAAAAAGTAAATTTGTTGTATTGAGTCGACACAGCTTAACGAGTGCTGCTAACCACATAACTTACAAAGTTCCTCTGCTGCGTGCAGTACCGATCACTGGTCAGATGTTTGGGAGTGATGTCAAGCAATTTCTCGTCAGATATCAGGGCTGCATACAACATGGCTAAAAGATCAGTCAGTATGCAAATACTACAAAGTCTGCACTTATGCACATACAGAGTATATGTCTGGGTTTCACTAGAAGCAAAGGGAGGTGGAAGAAATAGTGTAGTGATGCTTGACAGGATTTGGGACAAGTTTGTCCTTTTCATCATGAGACTAGAGAACTGCCCCATCTCTTCTCTATCCCCCTACATCATTAACTCCAATCGATGCTTTATCTTTTGTATGATTATTCAAGCAGTGGGGGGGGGGGGGGGGGGGGGGGGACTAACACCTCTAGGCCCTCTCACCTCCAATCACAGAAATTAGGGCATATATAATATGTAGAAAGGGAAATGCACAGTAGAAGATGGGAGCATTGACTAGGACAAACAAGAAGAACACTTCTGGTGCGGGGGTGCCATGACGTCTGTCCTAAATGTCACAGCTATCCAACATGTCTGCAAGTTTCTTGGTTGTCCTGGTGTTGTTGTTTTTTTCTTTTGCCCTTCTTCTTTTTCTTTCCTCTCTCTCTCTCGCTATATCTTCTCTTTTTTTTATTTTTCATACAAGTGAATGTACGTCCCGGTACGTGTTGACTTATTTTGTAAGGCTATACCCAGCCATCTCCCGGGAGTGTTTTGCAAAGTGATGCGGCCAATATTGCCGAGATGACCAGGAGGAAGGCTGGAAGTGGGGATGGGAGGGTTGTGGCTGAAGAGGAGGGGGAGGGAGGAGGGAAGGAGGAGCACACCCCGAGAGTGAACTCTTGTTTTGGCGACATCCCGCCCGAGAGCCGTGGGTTCTCCCGTCAGCAACTTGTTATGACACTGCAGCGAAATTGATAACAAGATAACAATATCCATCGTCTGCGCCTGGTGTACTAGAGGACCCTGGATGCGCGATCCTCCTCCTGTATACATGCTATCCCTTAAACGAGTGGAAGAGAGCGAACAAAATGGTGAGCACAGTAGTGTCATGTTATGACTGAGCTCTGCTGTTGGGCTCAGCTTGTGGAGGAAAGTCCATGGATTGGGCTCTATCTAGAAGCAGCTGGTAAAAGTTCGATATTATGTAGGCACGTGAGTTCCTTTCAGCTGTCCTCCAGGTGCGAAACGAAAACGAAACTCCAGAGCGCAAAAGAAAACTTCAGAACAGACAGCAAACATCCAGTATCCTGGATCTGTCACGACACTTTCTGTCAATATTTTGGTAGGGCTTTGAATGCATGGATGAGACACAAAGTGCGGGACAGTCGTGTGTACCTACCAACGTTTTCAAGAAGTGAAAGTTTGATGATCTCAGAAATAGCAACAACAACAATCCCTATGTCTTCCCCTTACATCAATTTGCCAATTCTGTACCAAAAAAGTTTCTTATATCAACAGAAGATCAAAAAAGAATAGGAGGACACTCCCCCCCCCCTTCTCACATAAATGTCCAGTGCTTCAGGTTAGTCAGGTTTACTGACACCCCCCCCCTTCTCACATAAATGTCCAGTGCTTCAGGTTAGTCAGGTTTACTGACACCAGACAAAAAACATGCTATCCAGAGCGGTCAGATTATCAATATCAAAGTACAGAATGCCTATGAAGATTTCCTTTTTTAAGTTTCTGATCTTTTTACATTTTTAGCTCACCTGAGCCAAAGGCTCAAGTGAGCTATTGCGATCGCCCTTCGTCCGGCGTCCGTCGTGCGTCGTGCGTCGTGCGTCGTCCGTCGTCCGTCGTCCGTCGTCCGTCGTCCGTCGTCCGTCGTCCGTCGTGCGTCGTCCGTCGTGCGTCGTGCGTAAACTTTTTACATTTTCATCTTCTTCTTGAAAACCCCAAGACCGATTTTCATCAAACTTGGCAGGTAGCATCCCTAGGGGGTTAGGAACTCAATTTGTTAAAATGGGCACCATGCCCCACCCAGGGGGCCCCCAGGGGGGCCCAAACCCCCCAAAATTAAGGAATCTGTAAAAATCTTCTTCTCTAGAACCAGAAGTGATAGAGCTAAGTTAATACTATGAGTTAGTACATTGATGACTGTAGTTTCAAGTTTGTTCATGGCAGAATCAGGGGTGCCCCCCTTGGGACCCAGGGGAGGGGGGTGGAGAAGGGTTCTAATGGGGCCTAAATTGTACATTTTCATCTTCTTCTTGAGAACCCCATGACCCATTTTCACCAAACTTGGCAGGTAGCATTCCTAGGGGGTTAGGAACTCAATTTATTAAAATGGGCACCATGCCCCACCTAGGGGGCCCCCAGGGGGCCCAAACCCCCCAAAATTAAGGAATCCGCAAAAATCTTCTTCTCTAGAACCAGAAGTGATAGAGCTAAGTTAATACTATGAGTTAGTACATTGATGACTGTAGTTTCAAGTTTGTTCATGGCAGAATCAGGGGTGCCCCCCTTGGGACCCAGGGGAGGGGGTGAGGAGGGGTCCTAATGGGGCCTAAATTGTACATTTTTATCTTATTCTTGAAAACCCCATGACCCATTTTCACCAAACTTGGCAGGTAGCATCCCTAGGGGGTTAGGATCTCAATTTGTTAAAATGGGCACCATGCCCAACCCAGGGGGCCCCCAGGGGTCCCAAACCCCCCAAATGAAGGAATCTTTATAAATCTTCTCTAGAATCAGAAGTTATAGAGCTGAGATAATATTATGAGTGAGTACATTAATGACTGTAGTTTGAAGTTTGTTCATAGGAGATCCAGGGGTGCCCCTCTTGGGTAGGGGGGGGGGGGGTGGTTGGAAGGGTCCAAATGGGGGCCTGAATTGTACATTTTCATCTTCTTCCTGAAAACCTCATGATGGAGGTAGGTAGCATCCCTAGGGGGTCAGGATCTCAATTTATCAAAATGGGCACCATGCCCCACCCAGAGGGCCCCAGGGGGCCCCAATCCCCCCAAATTAAGGAATCTTTAAAAAATTGGGCCCTTATTGTACATTTTCATCTTCTACTTGAGAATGCCTGGTCAAATTTTAATTTAGATTAGTGACTGCGTGAAAGGTGAACTTGCGATACTCAGGTGAGCGCTAGACCCGCGGGTCTCTTGTTCTAATAATGTGTCTTCATGTCTTCTAAAGAAGATATCCAACCTGCATGATAGTGTGCATTGCCCCAGACTGGAAAACATCGGTGATTGATTCTTGTGCTGCGAGTGTCACACAGGACGGAACATTGCATAGTGGTCCCTTGAAGTCTTCTGGGCACCTGTAGCTTCTGTGTTGTTTTCACTCTACTCCTGTGGTGTATGCCACATTTCTATTCTCTTCTTTCTTTATCACACAGACATACAGACCGACACACACATACACACAAATACACGCATTCATATATATGTACACACTCACATACAAACACATGCACACAAGCATATATATGCACAAAGTGGACAGATGTATCGGGTGTGTCATCAGTACACCAGCTCTGTTTCTACAGCATTAATGATGCAATGATCTTTCATGTTTTCTTTCTCTCAGCTCTCTTTCTCTCTCTTGTTCTAACCCTGTCTACCCCCTTTTTTTTTAACCCTCCCTCCCCCCCCCCCCCCTCTTCACCATCAACCACTGGCTGATGTTGATGTAGCGAAAAATGCCTCAATCCATTTCACACTGTTCTTGCATGTTCAAGTGCTTCTCGCATTGTAAATCATATTCATATTGAGAATATTGCCAATGGGGAATAATATGTTGAGATTCCCAGAAAGTTTTTCAGCTGTTCTTGGTTGTATAATCTGCTACCTGCGATATAAAGCATGAAATACCTCTCTGCTAGCTCCCTATAGTGCATTTGCATGAGTTATCGAGCTGTCTTACGGAATCGTCAACATTTAATTGCAAGGGAAGGTTTGTTTTTGTTTTTGTTGCAATCGTTGCTGATATCCCTGGTAGTGGTATTGGATGTTGTACTTTGTGGTCATGTTGGGGGTAGCCTCATGCAAGAGTATTAGATGTGTTCAATTTGACAGGGAAAGCGCGTAAGCTACAAGCTGCTATGTTCACGGTGCCATTGACCGGCCTCTGTGAACCACAAAAGTCAGCGATTAACCACCGTGAAGTGTTTTGTTTCTGTTTTGTCAAATGAGCTTGGATCTATGTTACATAGCATCGTGAGATTGAAATTGCCGCGGACTCCAAAGAGGCAATTATCTGCTAGACTTTATTCTCTAACCAAATGACTACTGTGAAAGTCTAATGACTTTAATAGTTATGTTCTCTGATTGTAGTGCATAGCAAGTGAAATGAAATGCACAGTGGAGGGAGATGGTCATACCAAGAAGTTACTAATTAAGCTTTCCTAGTACCTCCTTGGTCATACAAGCCCAAGCAATAACTTGGTATATGGTTTAACAAGCCACACCCTAAGACCTTTAGTGCTTTAGCTTATGTTATCACTGCCTTGGTAGTGTTCATTTTTAATACCTCTATAGATTTTGTTTGTCCCTGTTTTTGTGCCCCCGGGTTGTTACTGTCCCTGGTCTTCTCTTTTCTCTCTTTTTTTTTTTCCCAGCACCTATCAAATCTGGTAGTTTATAGCACATAATGCTTTTTTTTTTGGGGGGGGGGGGTGAGGGATGGAAGAAGGGCTAATATAAAAGATGGAAGAGAATTGAATGAAAGAGGGCAGAAGCCACAACCGGCTGCATGCATACGTAATGTGTTAATTTCTATTTTGACAGAGCTCGAATTAGTCACCATGCCCACACTTGTGTCCCGGCCGTTTGGCGTTGGGGTAACGGCATCGATCGGCCGTGTGTTATTACCACAAATTATCTGTGCTATTAGGTCAATTGGGAGGCGCAGCCCGAGCGGGGAACCACTGCCGATGGAAGACGTGGCCGCAGATGCACAAAAAGGCAGGGGCAGTCGTTGGGCATGCAAGGATTATAAACAGCTTATACGGACATATTCGTGAATATTCTATGATGCCTTAGCGTAAGAGAATCATTGTGACAGGGAGTCTCTACCCTTTCCCTATTTATGCAGCGACATCAAGTTCAATTAGCATTTTCCGTCAGACATATCCTGATCTTTGTGATTGAATTGCACTTCAGATTTCTGGCACAAAACATCAGAATTTTCGAACAGCGAAGGAAAGGCAGGTGTTTGGTATACAGTTCGTCCATTGAAATGCTCAAATTGTCTCTTGCCGCAATGGGAAAATAAACTGTGCAATTGACATTGTGCTAGTCATGGGGCAATAGCGACCTAGCATTAGATGCTGTGTGGTTGATGCTGTATCAGAACTTGTTACATGTGTCAAGAGATTCTGTAATTCCAGCCCACCACCTCAGTTGATGGATTTCTGGATGATGTTGACTTTGCTTGAAATCCCTCTGCCCCCCCCCCCCCCCCCAAAAAAAGAAAGATGTTAACCGTAACACAGTGAGCATTTGCCACAAATGAAAAACATGATGTGTGAAGTAAAATATGATTTTAGGTCCGTAAGTTACGGTAAAAAAATGCCTCAGTCACTGCTGGTTACAAATGACGTGTGGTGACCATTTATGGCATAGTTGTACATATATGACTTTTAACCTTTATTGTGCCTTTTGCTGGTGAAGACTTTATTTTGGTCATGTTTGGGTGGAAAATTTGGTCTTGTGATACTGGCAGAACTGTGTCAAAAGTTTAGGTATACAAGAAAAAGAGGTAAAGCAATTCTTACTCCTCATTGCTAAATCTGTATGGAGCTTTAGCTTTCTCTGAGTATGTGTGTTGTTAGTTTTTTTTGGTCTTCTTGTTTATTTCTTTGTTTTATTTGGGGGACTTTAGATACGCTTAAGGCAGCAACTTGGCATATTTGTACTAAAAATAATTGATATTTGGAGACACGGTATCAGAGAGGCAGTGACGGCATCCGCAATGTGAATCATCAGAACAGATAACCGAGCTGTTGAAAGATCTGAATCAGAGGAAAAGTGAAAGACAAAAAAACAAAACAAAAACAAAAACGAGGACATGAAAGGGAAGATGGAAGAAGAGCCTGCAAAGGGGTCAGTCCCCATTATCACCCGTTCCAATAATCACCAGAGAATAGGGGGGTTAATTATCAGATTAGCTGTCGGCAACTTGCATTTCTCACTTCTCCAACCTCGTCTGTCACAACGAGGGTTTTATTGGCTGCGGCTCCCGTGCCAATAGGTGACAAAGCAGGTGATTCTTTTGAAGGCTCTATCGCAGGTTTCTGAGATGCAGTCTCTCTCGCTAAAGACTGAAAAACGTCGAACGAGACAGCCAGAAAAGGAAACGAAGAGACGTGACGAGAGGAGGAAGTAGAGGAAGAGGGGAAAAAAGTATCATTTTTTTGTTCTATTTTTTGGACAGCTTTCTGGAAAGATGAAATCATTGTCGGCTGATCACTCAAGGATGACATGAGAAGGTGTCTGTTGTGGTAATAGACACATTTTGGCACATGTCATCAGCGTGCTGCGGCTCAGCAGGCCGGGGGTGTTCATTGAGCAATGGTTGTTGGCAAGTCCACTAGTGCACAACCACTGGACCATGCTAACTGAATGCACATGATGTATTAAGTGTCTCACTGTAAGGGACTATAATGTACACATTATTGCTCGTTAGGCTGCTCAAAAACTTTCTCGAAACGTTACTTCGAGATGTCTAATCGGTGCTGAGAGATTGCGATTTGGAAGATTAAAATGTAACTATGTATTCATGCCAGATAGATTGACTTTCTTCTTTCTTGCCTCTCTGTTTGTTTGTCAGTTTCTGTCTGTCTGTCTGTCTATCTCTCTGTTGTGGCATTTGGTCTGTGTGTGTGTTTTTTTTGTTTAATGTATAGGCCTATTGAATGTTGTATTTACGCTTGAAAATGTAAGCTGGACAGAGATAGATTGACCAGTATATCTGGTTCACGTAACGTCTGAACACAAGGGTGTCTGTGCTATATTCATTTCGTTTCATTGTGTGTTTGTGTGTGTTGTTATTTTGTTTTTTCTTGTTACCTGTGTGTATCATCATACTGTTGGGGCCACCAACCTGTCCAAATAGCAAACGTCCTGTGAGGAAGTGAAGCCACTAGGAAGCATCGTCATTTCTTTTACCTCCCCAACATCCCCTGTGTTTGATTACCTGTGGTTCCTTTGATTAAGTCCCACTGCTCCCCCCCCCCTTCCTTTCATTCTTATTCAGTTTCCAGCAGTGACCTTTGATTCCCCATACCATCATCACCACTTCCCCTCCCCCTCCTCCAACTCCTTATTCCACCCTCATCATCATCATCGTCATTACCAGATAACTTGTTTGATTACCTATGGTTACCTTGCTTTAAATCTCCCCCTCCCCCTGTTTTCCAGTAACATCATCCCTGAATTTACCTGTGGTTTCCCTCAAGCTTTAATCATCCGTTCTCTCCCATCCCTGGTACAGGATTACTTGTGGTTTCTGCAACCATTGCCACCCCTCCCCCATCAACCCCCTTGGTGCTTGATTACCCAAGTATGTTATATTCTATCCCCCCCCCCCCACACACACACACGCACGCACTTCTGTTGCACTCTGCATCAACTCTAATGACTTTATCTCTATTTTATGAATGAGGAAGGCAGTGTTACATGCGAGTGAATCTTGACAGGCTTAAAATAAACCTTTATTACAAGGTCTGACATTTTGAGTCATACATGTTCCCTCTTGAATTCAACTTTGACTAACCTTCCCACTTTCTCCCTACCCCCCAGAAAAAAAAAAAATGGAAAAAGAAAAAGACATGTGAATTTAGTGATTGATCCTCCGTGCTTTAGGTAGATTTTTATACTCGCATTTTGAAACTTAAAAATCAATCCCTGACAAAAGTGATCAATCATTTACATGTATGGAGACAAATTTTGGTGAACCATGACATTTGAAGTCTGCAATTTGTGGTTGTGTTTTTCTTCTCCATCTGCCTGAAGAGAGTGGTGTAAGCTAGGATTGTAGGTCAGTTCAAGTCCTATTAATATTCGTAAGTTGTTGCTCTTTTTTGTCCAATCAATGGCAGAGGATCCACAGTTAAGCTGTCACCAGCTCCCAGTTATGTCAGTGTTTTGTTTTTTGTTTTGTTTTTTTTGCCATCTTCATCTTCCCCTCCTCCAGGGGGGCATTTCATGAAGGAACTTGTCGGATAAAATATCTGACAAGTCAATTATATCCGACAAGTTTTGAGAAATTCTTTAGTCTGATTGGCTGATTTCTCTGAACTTGCCGGATGTTATTGACTTGTCAGATATTTTATCCGACAAGTTCCTTCATGAAATGCCCTCCTGGGGGGCGTTTCATCAACGAGTTCGTCGGAGGTTTTCACCAACAAATTTGCTATCGGCCAATCAGACGCAAGGATTTCAGTAGCTTTTAACAGTTGTCAGTGTAAATCACTGACAAAAAGTTTCATGAAACGGTCTCCTGTTCTTTATTCTAATTTTCATCTGTCACATGTTCTCACACGATCTGTCGGCCGTTCTCTCATGTTCCTCGTTCCCGACCTCCAGGTGATAATTTCCTCTTCCTTCACCGACTTTGACCGGTTTCGAAGTGCTAGACCTCCCGTCAGCCAAATACCTGTCTTGTCTTTTTGTGTGAAACACCGGGGAAGTGAGGGCAGCGTGCAGATCCTGCTATCGAGATTTAAAGGGGGATTCGTAATGTCAAAGAGGTTCCCTCCCCTGCCCTCCATTTTTTGATGCCATATTAAAAAGAAACAGATGATTTGAAGATAGAGTGAACACTGAACACATGTGAAGAAGTTGTTGACAGGTAGAGTGGATGTTGGGATATCTGTCATTGTGTAGTGTGGGCAATTTTGTGACTATGTTGTTGACCGTAGGAGAAATCCTTCTTCTTGGTGCCTCCACCCAAGACCAAAAAACAAACAAACAAATGATTTAAATCTTGAATGTGTAGTGAAGCCTGTTTTGTTGATGTTGCTAATGCTTCCTTGGTTATAGGCTGTGTGATAACGTTGTGTATTCTATATATTTGTTTATGGTTTAAGCTTCAGGGGATACATGTACCACCTGTATGTCTTCAAGAAAGTATGAAATTCATAACATTTCCCCACACAGGACCAAAGAATGATATTCATAAGGCAAGATAACCACCCGATACGTGCCAACTGAAGAACTTGTTCAATGATCGACAAGCATTCAACCTTATATTCTTGTATTGGGGGTGAATGGCAGATTAAGAAGAAAGTCAATTCTGTTTGTAACTACCTGTTGCCTTGCTCAGAACTTTGCGTGTGAATGGGCAGACAGCAAGTAAGACTGCCCTCTCCATAGCAGTATTTTTTAGAAGTTCTGGAATCAGTGTGATCACTCAAGCCAAGAATCTCAAGTCCAAGGCTGCTTTACAATGAGCCCATTATCTGCCAAAATGGCCTAGGCCAGGGATGGGTAGGGAGAGACATTTTAGTGAAAATCTCTTCCTCCTTTTTTTTTTTGGGGGGGGGGGGGGGGAGGGAGGGGTGACTTATTCACAGTTTGCTATAGGTTACTTGTTTTTTGGCATTTTTATGAAATAAACAGATAAACACATTGTTTACATGTAATCAGAGAGGGGACAGGCTGACTCACAGTATGGCTGTGCAGACGTAATTAGGAGAGGAATGTGTAATTTCCCAGGGTAAGCTGGCATGATCAGTTCTTTTCAGGCCTTTTGATACTGAAGTGTTCACACCTACGTCACAAGGTCGTGTTGTTATTGTGACTGTGTAGTAGTTGCATGTTTATTTTTTCTTTCAAATACAAGAATGTGTGGCCAGAAAGCTACATTCCCTGAAACTAGAGAGCATTTGTGAGATTTATTTAATTATTAATTCTATTTTTTTACAAGTCATGTAGATGTTCAAGCAAGGATAAACTGGTATCTCGATCGTATCGTAGTAAGGTCGTTTGTTGGTCAGTCTTTGTGTCGGCCTACTCGTTTACATCAGTATTGAAAATACAAAGCACCCCAATTTTCTCTTTGCTAAATGTTCAGTTTTTCAAAATGTGATCATTTCTTGTTATGGTCATTTCTCTCCACATTGTTTAGATGCCGATTTCGGGGGATGCTGTTTTCTCCCTTTTTCTTCAAAATTTGTAAATATTGCAAAAGAGATACTGCATAGTCACATTGAACCAATTGGAATATTTCAGACACATAAAATGTGAGTCAAAATCGTAATGGCTACTTACTCAAATTTTGCTGATCTTTTCTTTTCTTTTTTGTTGTTGAAACACTTACATTTTTAGTAACCAACAGAGGTACCTCCCAGAGTAAGGTGCATTTGGTTAAACAGCCAACACTTTGAACAGCACATCTTGTACCCGATGTACATACATCATGCCATAGTCAGTGGGGGGTACTTACGTGAGGACATTTAAAACGTGTGACATTCTATTCTCCAACTGACCCCTGCCTGGGGAGGGATGGGGAGAGAGAAGGAAAGAAAGAGAGAGATGAAGAGAGAGGGAGAGAGAGAGGGAGAGAGAGCGGAGGATGGTGCACACAAGAAGAGATCCGCGACTGGCAAGCATTGCATAAAATATATTCCCTTCCCATTCATGTATTCCCCTATGCCTATTTGTATTCCCCCCTCGACTGCATGGCAGCTCACAGTACACTCAGGAGTTCTGCTTTCATGCTAGTCTCCTATCCAGGCCCTAGCTTGCTTGTGTTCCATTCATTTAGGGGGTAACTCCGATGGAAAGGAGCCTTGCCTTGCGTGCAGCTGCAAAGGAGTGGGACATAGTGACATTGCTTACCTTTAGAGTTCAGTTTGCAAGGATTCACTGTGAAGACAGTTGCATTGTTGAGGGTTGAAATTATAAACGAAGAGAGCCAGCCAACCAGTAGCTTTCGGCAGAGTGCCAGATAATGGTTATAGAGTCGTCTCATTCTCGACGTGCAAACGGAAATGACTGTACGCTCGTCCACTTTGCTATTAATGACAAAATGTTCAGCGCTGAACCCCTTTCATTAACGGTGCCGCAAACGTAGGTTTGGTTTTATGGAGTGATGAATGCATTCATGTTGGGGGGGGGGGGGGGGGGGGAGGTTGTTCCAAGGACGGGGTCTGGGCTCTCAAAACTAACAGCATCCGGGCGCTGATGTCCCTATCAAGCTGACAAGTTTTCTGGCCGCGCTTCTCCAGGTTTGATTTCGATTATGCAGCAGCTCCGCGGCCCTGTGCTGGGTGTGACTCAGCCATCGCCCCGGTTTGGTTACATTCCCTCGACGGTCCCACTGCTGCTGTCCACTTTACTTCCCCCCCCCCCTTTTTTTTTTTTTTTTTTTTTTTTCTCTCTCTCACTGTCCTGTCTCTCTACTCCTCCTTCGTTCATTTCTCCATCCATTGTCCCAACTTCTATGGCATTTTCTCATCCTTTTCTGTCACACGCATCTTTGTACTTATCCTTCTTTCCCGTACCTGCCTTCTATCCGTTTTTCTTATTAAATCACTTCCACTTAAGTTCTTTTTTTTTTTGGGGGGGGGGGGTGGGTTGGGAGGGGGACCTGTAGGAGAATGTTGTTTTTCCAGCACACCTGTGTGTTTCAGTGGCGGAATATTCATGGAGTATCCAGGATTAGTACGGATTATCATTCACATTCTAAAGTGGATCTCAATCGATCAAACCATCCCTAAACTGCAACATGCTGCTTACATGTATAACCTCTGTAATTACATCATGTTGGCAGTTCATTGACATTGTATCCCAACCCTTCCTCTACCCCCCCCCCAAAAAAAAAACCCAACACATTGAAAATTCATGAAGAACGGCTGTGCTCCGATGCAACTCTGTTGATCGCCAAGGGACTCTTCAAGGGTCATTGCCAACATACAAGTCACTCAAGTTAGTCAAAATGGACAACGCCTCATGCACGACATTCACACAAGATTTACTCACGCTGATGGTGAACGAATGCACTGATTTTCATCGGGAGAGAAAATGTCATACACTATGACGTGCATATGAGTGTTTCTGCCGCGAATACCTGAACAGGAATTGTTTTTTTTCCTGCAGAAGAATCTGGTGCGTAATAGATGTCAACTGTTAATGTGGAGTTGTATGTGTGTGTGTATGTGTGTGTGTTTTGTTGGTTGTCTCCAATGATGTATTGACATCAATCATCATCAAAGCTTGCTAGATCCATCTAGAATCCAGTGCTCCTCACACAACCACCACCCCCCTCCCCCCCCCCCCCCCCATCCCAGCAGCGCCTCTCTTGGGCCAATTTTGCCCCCTCTATCTGGCAACACTTTCATAAAGGCGAGAGAAAGAAGGGGAGCAAAGAGCTGGCGTGCGAAACCAGACCCGGCCACTAGCTCTTCATCCTCGCTGGTGACTAATAGATGATTAGCGTAGATGACCCATTTATCAGGTTTCGCCGAGATAAGGCGATCTGGAGATGAGGGGAAGGAAGAGGAGCTAACCCTCTTCAGCACCCATGGAGGAGATTGGCTGGTTTTCACCCCATTCCCTCTTCTCCATCAACCCCTACCCTAACCCCCCCCCCCATTTCTTTTTTTCTTGGTTAAAGATCTGTGAGGTAGCAGTGATTTGATGCGATGTCACTCGAACATACTCCGAGATTGGAAGGGATGGATTCATTGGGATACTTCCTCCGACAGAATCGTGTTGGGGTGCAAAGATGCAGGCGAATGCATTTCTCATCCACGGCAGTATAATGATATGTGTGTTTGCAAGTCATCGCCCACAATGCAGCATTGATAAATTTTGTACATCAATGAATAAAAAAGAGCATCATAAACTTGTCCAAGAAAAGGAACTGAGAGGGGTAGCATGCAGTTTACATGATGATTTGAAAGATACTAGTGGGCTTCCCTATAAGCAGTACACGAGGATATGAATATGCCCCAACTCCTTATACTGTCCAAAGAACAAGCAATCTGTATAGCCGATCTTATTAACGGCAACAATGACGGATGTTAAACTGCTTGCTGGCACAGTACCGTGCTATTGTTACACCTGCATCTAGACTCACATTTCCATGCTAGGTCAACCCTCTTGACTGTCGGTACTGACACCTTAGATTGTATTTAATGCCACATGCTGGTAGTGCTCTCACTTTGGAGTTTCTGACGAGGGCCAATTGGACGATATTACTGAAAGTGGTCATACAAAAGGAAACAAAACAGTATTGATGCTCCTTTTTTTTTGGGGGGGGGGGAGGGTTGCATTGGGTGGATGAGGTTTGGAAGGGAGCAGCTGTGCAGAGGTATGTGAAATATGCACTGCACAATGTTTTACCGATAGTATCGAATAATCCCGCATTGTGTTGTACAAGAAGCTTATGTCTATGCTCTCTCTCCCTCGTCTTTTTTTTCTTTTGGTTGTTCATTTAATCCTCTTTCACACGCAGAGTAAATGCTGCTAATTCTCAATGGCAGCACCTGCATGCTACACCAGCCATGCTTGACTACGTTAAATGTAATTGGTTGTACAGTTCATGCTCCCCCACCCCCCCCCCCCGGAAAAAAAAAGGAATAGAAAGAAAGAACAAAAAGTAAAGAATAAGATGATGATATTATAATCGTAAATGCGAAGGGATACAGTGCCATTTACTCAATAGGGAGCTTTAGATTTTGACGCGCGGACGTTTGAGCCGACGCTTGCGCTGGACGTTCTCCTCTCCCTGCGTCGTGTGGAAAGGTAGCTTTAGATTACGCTGGGACGCAACGTATAAAAAATAAAATCGCGCCCCCATATGATCAGTGCATGAAGAAGCTCTCTACGTCGCAAACTGTGCGGACGTGAAAATAGCCCAGTACGCGTAGTAAACAACTCAGGCGACGCAAGCTAAAAATAGATTGACTTTACGCGCGCTACTGCGCAAGCTCAGAACATGTTTTTTTCCTTTGAACGTCCGCGCGTCTAAAATCTAAAGCTCCCTAATGTCATCTATGTATCTTGTAAATCTGGTTGGTTTTGAAATATCAACTCCAATTTCATGTGAAATGTCGACAACTCATGGCCACCCATTCCATAGGGCTTGTCTGCCATTTTTCCCTCTGATTTTCTGATCTTTCCCTCAATTTTTTCAATCCTTCCACTTTGATTTTAGACCTCCAACCCCCCCCCCCTTCTTGTTGCAACCCCATCACTTGGATTTTCCAGCTTTTTATACTCCATATAATAGTTAATTTTTTTCCAGACTTGGGAAGAGGCCAGCACTGAACTTAGGAAATACAAAGTGTCAGAAAATAGGAAACACATTCCCACAGAACTCTCAGCCAGAACCTGTGCCCACCTCTTTCATTAACCGCAGCGGCGTTCCGCGATGTAATCCCGAAAGGAGATCCGTGTGCGAACCTCATCAAAGGTGCGTTCCGTCCTTGGGCAAAGAGAATGGGGGTTCGATGTTTTTTTTGCATATTTTCACACCCTCGTGTTTGCACTTCCATCAAACTGCCGATACGCCTTGTGATCGTGCCTTTCTTTTTGAAAAACCTGCGTGACAGAGGTGAGAGGCGCTAGCGCATTCTAGCGATCACATAAGGACAAAAGATCCACCAAAGCACGACGATGCGTGCTATATTGAACTCTTGTCTTAAACTCGCTGGCGTACCATGTTAGACATTCCCACCCACATTCAGATACGTCTGACAAATTTTCATGCCCTCACCTTTATTCATTATTAGGAGGAAAGACCAAAAAGACAAAAAGAGAGGCAAGCTAATTTGCCCATCATAACTGACTACATTTATCTTTTTGTGACTAGTGGTATCTCTGTATAGAATTCACAGAATGTCATGTGATTGCCTGGAGCTTGAATTTATACCTCTTGGGGTTTTTTTTGTCCTAGTATTCCTTCTTCTTCTTTTTTCGATGTTAGCCATTTTTTTCCATCAACTCTGCTGCGAGTTTCCAACCTGGTGATTGTGCCATTGAAGGCTCCCACATGCTTCCTGCTCATTCGTTCCATCACGGATGTCGTGGGCTAATGTACAGAGTCTGTGTGATCTGAGGATAGCGGCCATTGCTCTCTCTTTCCCCCACAAAACCCCTTGTAAAGCCACAAACCAATGATTAGAATTAGCTGGGAGCAAAGAAGCCGCAGACACTGACCGATTCCCAAGCCCTCTGTCACATTCTAATGTGTCTGATACAACTGTATCGTTCGTTCCTTATGTTCCTTTTTTCTTTTCAAGCAGTGAGTTTGCCTGCTTTGGTCATGACTGCATTCAGCTACAGGTGTCGCATGTCGGGCATCTGAATCCCGTGAAAATAATTGAGTTTGGATTGGTCAAGGCTGCCTTGTCAGTAAGACCAGAAATAGATTGACCCTCTTCTTGTCTGCAGGGCTGCTTTCAGGTTAAAAATTGGAACTTTAATTGGAAAGTTAAAAATCGGAACTTTAAATGGTTTGGCTGTCTTTATGAAGTAGAGCCTAATATTTCTGTGTATTGTGCAACTTGTCACCTCACATTGGAATGCAAGCAATGTTTGCTCTTCATTTGCGTGCTTCATTCAATTTCCTATTGTTGCATAAGCATTCGACTGTAAAACTTTATATATGTGATAAATATCCTTGACTCGAAATCCTTTTTTTTAATTTGTTTTTCATTTGGTTGAAATGATGCTAACGTTTCACAACACCTATTGCAGTTTGAGACAGTGTGTGTGTGTGTGTGTGTGTCCTGGAGTTTTGGTTTGGGAAGGAATAGGGATGATGTAGGGTGACTGCAAAACTCTTTTTTTTTTTAAATTTAAATCACCTTTTGAAGCGGGAATAAACAGGAAAAGATTCATGGCTTTTGAACTCGGTTGTGGATGTTGTTGCTTCGGAGTTTCTGGATCCCTCGGTTGGGGGCTGATCCCCGGACTTTGGCGATAATCCTTGGATGCTGATGATGCGGAACGAACCACCTTCCTCGCCAGATGTTGGTGTCACAAGGCGTGGAATCTGCAATTTTCATCCATACCTGTACAATTTCAGCCTCTCAATTTTTGTCTGTCATCGCCTGGCATGTTTCCTCTCCCTCTCCTCCTCCCAAGGTTAAGGTAGCTCCGCTGGGCAGCTGGCAAGCTAGCAGTGATCTTCTTCAGAGCACCCCTCATCCTGTCCACAGATTTAGGCAGTGACCCATCATGATTTTAGCTATTCAGCAGCCCACCTTTTTAATTTTTCGTTGTATAAAAGACAGGTCAGAAGGGTTGGAACTTCCAGTGATAGAGGACAGTTTTCTCTCTTATGGCATGACTCAAATATCTTTTGTGCCTTTTTCATTTTTGGCCCCCCCCCCCCCCCACCTCTGGTATTCTTTCTTGTGATCTGCATTGATTCTCCAGATAAAGCAAAACACAAAAACTGTTTAGAATCTTAAATATTTCTGGTGATGTGAAACAGGACTGACAAACTGATGTCCAGCATATCAAAATGATTATATGCAAATTATAATATGACATCACAAGCAGCAGAGATCAAACGACTCATCCTTTCTCTGTTTTGCTTTCTATACAGAGAGCTGAGTCGCAATGAGCTGACCACAGTGGACAGTCTGGTCTTCAGTGGCCTGGACTCTCTGGAGGAGCTGAACCTTGAACGCAACCACCTGGCCGAGCTGATGGACGGTGCCTTCTACGGCCTCAACTCCATCCAGCAACTGGACCTGGACGGCAACGAGCTGACATCCATCAGCCGTCGCTGGCTCTTCGGTCTCGAGTCCCTGCTCCACCTCTCCGTGGCCCACAACCGCATCAACGAGACCAAGGCCCTGGGCTGGGACTTCTGCCCCCAGCTGGAGTACCTGAACCTGGCCTACAACAGGCTGACCAGTCTGGAGGCAGAAGAAGAGGAGGAGGAGGGCGGAGAGCGGGGCCTGGAGGGCGGGACCGGGGCCGGTGGTCCCAACGCCGGCAACAGGATGGGGGAGACGTCGGGGGTGGCTCCCTGGCCACCCCTGCTACGGGAGCTGTACATCAACCACAACCGCATCACCCAGGTGGCCGACAGAGCCTTTGTCCAGCTCAATATGCTGCAAGTCCTGTAAGTGGTTATCGTAGGACTTGATAACTTGGTAGTTTGTTATCTTGTGACTTGACAGGTGATATCCATAAATTCCCTTCAATAAACCTCTCTTCCTTGCTCTCTTCCCCTCCCTCTTTCTCTTGTGTTGTGTGTAGAATAAAATCTGTGTTCATTGAAACATGAGTTTTGGTTATTTGTGTGCATGGCTCTTGTGATGCTGTAGATATAAGTGTAAGGCATCGTCGTAAGTGTTAGTGTAAGGCATTGTCGTAAGTGTTAGTGTAAGGCATTGCTGTGAGTGTTAGTGTTAGGTGTAATTGCAAGCACACATTAGATGAACAGGGAGGAAAACACTGGGATCTCATTGTGTTGTGTTTTTCTTTCCTCTTCCCACAGTGATCTGAGTGACAATGACATTGCCTGGACCGTGGAGGACATGACGGGTGCCTTTGACGGCCTGGAATCCCTGCAGAGACTGGGGCTGGCCAACAACCAGATCAACTCCATTGCCAGGAGAGCCTTCAATGGACTGGCCAACCTCCAGTCGCTGTGAGTACTCGGTCACTGTCAGGAGTGTCGCTAGCTCCAAGGATGGGGTTGACTGATGATGTGGAAAGTGATGATGAATCCATCATGATGGTTGGTGTGGTGGTGGTGGTGGTGTGAATTAGGATGACATTGAGGATGGTGATGATGAAATTGAGGATGATATGGTAGTCATGGTAATGGTAATGACCAAGAGGATAATAATGGATTGGACCATGGTGATGATAAATCTGACGACGACGACGACGACGATGATGATGATGATAATGGTGATGGTGATGATGATGATGATGATGATGATGATGATGAATATCAGGAGGATGGTAGTGATGAGTTGATGTGAGAGAAAGAGTTTAGATCCCAGTAAATTTGTGTGTTAATCATCCACAAGTGACTGTGATATTGCCATGGCAACATGTCAACAAACTGTAAGCATGTTGAAATAAGTGCCAAGAATGATAGTGTTGTTAGTCCTAGAAGTTGTTTCTGCTGACCTCCTTTATTCGAGCAAGAATAGAGATTGCATATTGGCACTGTCGTATTGTAGTAGTGATATATGTAGTGTAAGAAATGGAGGAGCATGTTGAGTTGTAATGTTTTTTGTTCACAGCATGCTCTTTTTCCTCTTGTTGTATTTGTCTTCCAGGGATCTGGCTGGAAATCCAATTACCACCGTGGAGAATAACGTCTTTGAGGGCATGCCAGAGCTGAGTCAGCTGTAAGTAGTTTTGCTCACATAGAATTGAATGAATGGGACTGTTGCATTGTAGTGTGGGACAGATATTGACCTCTCACACTATTTTGTTTTGTTGCCTTACAAACGGTAACTTTCACCTTGATGTATGTATAATTTGATGAAGGGTTGTTTTGACTACCAATGGCTTCATCATTACTTGCCTTGGAGTATGACAAAATCTGGTTACTGTAAACCAGAAATTTTTGCTTGCATGAAACTTTCATGAATTTTGCAAGGAGCCAGGATTCACAAGAGTAAAATACATGAGAAAGTTTTTGTCAAAGTAATGCAGTTAATACCAGTACAATGCTATACACCATCATGATCGGCAATCAGCAAAAGTTTCGTGCCACGAAAAAGGTTGTCGGCTCCAATTTGCGAAAGTTTCATGCTAAGGAAATTTCTGGTGTTACACTTACTGTATTCTGCCGCAATGAATGTCTCTTTGGAATGTTTAAACATTGGTTCACCAGAATTGAGCATTTATTGTAATAGTTCCATGACCCTTGCATGTCATCTGGGAGGCATTTCATCAAGCGTTTTCTCAGATTTTTTTCTTCTGACAAATTTGCTCTCAGTCAATCAGGATCAAGGATTTCAGTAGCTTAAAACAGTTTGTGAGAAAAAAATGTCCGACAAAACGCTTCGTGAAATGCCCCCGTGGGAGCCCAATTCTGGAAAAACAAAAACAGAACAAAAGCAACAACAATAGAGAATTAATTTATCTTTAATTATTTCTTCATCTGTCTTTCTTCTTTTCACAGACTGGTGAACAGTTCCAGCATGGTGTGTGACTGTCAGATCTCATGGTTCCCCACCTGGCTGCAGGCGCAGAATCTGGAGGCGGGCGTGGACGGTCGATGCGACCATCCGGCCGTCCTGCACGGTTCCAACATCTTCAGCGTCGCCGCAGAGGACTTCACTTGTGGTGAGCTGTCATCCCAAGCTGCAGCTTTTTTTGGGGGGGGGGGGAGGGGGGAGATTTTGTTTTCTGTTGTATCAAGGCTCCCTATTTTGTCAGAAATGTTGCCAACAACTTTGCCAGTTTCATGCAACATTTTTCGAGCAGTGAGGGACCTATTGTATGGACTACTATGCCATTTTGGTGTTTTACTATCCAATGAGGCGCGTGTAATTTTGATGTGATAGGCTTGTAAAAGGAAGAAATGAAAAGAGGCTAGGATCTGCTTGCCATGCACAGCTGTGCTGGCATTTTCAAAATACCTGTTACACCAAGTTGTCATTTTCTGAAGTTAGTCAAACTTTGGAAATGCTGCTGAATCATTTTGGTTTGCTTTTGATAAAGAATTGTGTGGTAAAGGTAGACTTCTATTAACCGTCACATGTGGACATTGGTCATGTGGATGTATGTAGATGTCATGCAGATGTAGATGTCGTATACCTTGGATGGTGGTGACAAAATTGGTCATGACACCACATGTGCAAAAGCCCTGTGGGGTGGGGGGGGGGGGGGGGGGGGTGGAGATATCGCCATTTTTTTGTTCACAAAGAATCAAGAAAGAATTCCAGAATGGAGTAGCACTCTTGGTCTCTCTCCCCAAACCCTTCCCCTCCCCCACCCCATCCCACCAAGCGGTGAGGAGGGTTGATCCGACGATGATCCAATCACTGCTAAAGGTAGAACACATTTTTGGCTCCCGACTGAAGGGTGGATCATCTTCCCCTCCCCCTGCCCCCCCCCCCCCACCCCTCCCAACCCTTCTATCCCTCTACTGACCCGAGCTCTATCTCACATGGCATGTGTCCTATATCTGTCTGCTTTTCCTCTCCGCAGCCTGTCCTTGTTCTGTCCACTTAACCTCATTTTCCGGCTCAGTCTCCGAGAAATAAAAAGGGGGGAAAAAAAGATCAGCGAAAATTGACAGGCTGCGCAAATTTCAGCAACTCTGCTGTCTCCTTCTTGCTCTTGGTTTTCAAACGCTATACTCGTCGTCTTCTTCTGTTTTCTTCTTGTGCGTCACTTGCAATTCAGATCTTTATATCGCTTTTTTCTCGCCTATCTCTGTGTTCATCTTTTCACAGCCTTGTCCCATGTCTTTCTGCTACTTCCTTTTTCTCTTGCCCCCCCCCCCCCTTTCCCTCATTTTTTCCCCCTCTCTCTCTTCTCTCCTTTTCCTGTGCTTCCATGGTTCCCAGTGAAGCTGTTGTCTCAGGGAATTGTCATTTGAGGAGAAAAAGAAGTGGGGGGATAAAGTTGAAGTAATGCTGATGCCGAGGATGATCCTTGAAGCACCAGATGATGCTTGCTTATTGAGTGTTTACTGCTTTTCCTCGCCCAAGTCGAAATCAAAATTGTCGCGCCTAAATGGCAAAGGAACAACGTCTTTGAGTGTGCTTGAGTTTTGTGTTGAAAACACATCCACAAAAAAAGAGAAAAATGTCAACAACAAAAAAGGGAGGGCTGGAGCTGAGGATTCATTATTTCTTTCTTTGTTGCCTGCATGAAGTAGAGTGGTCACTTGAGCACTTGGTTAGTTTTGCTCACCATTGTCGATTAGAAAGTGATTATTGAAGTGGACATGCTTGGGATTCTTCGAGAATAATTGCATGAAATGAAAGGGTCATTCTCATTGAAAGAGTAACCAAATTGAGGGATAGTTTCAAGACTATGCGTCATTGTGCAAGACTTTGTAGTCAAGATGTTCTAGGAGGTAGTTAAATAAGAATATGATGAGATTATGTACCATGTATTCAAGATGTTTTGGGACGTAGTTAAATCAGACCTGTTTTTATGACCTCTATTTATGTCAATAACAGACAAGAAATGATGTGTGAATTCACCCCTCAGCACTTGGGTCAAACTTTCCTAATTCTTTAATCTTTGTCTTTATCATCTTTAATAATGTCCCCTCCTCCTCTGTCTCTTTTTTTATTGCTAGTGAGCTTGAAACATGTTGTCATCCAAGTACATAGTCATCCCTCTGCTCCTCAAGATTTATCATGTGTTTGTTTGTTTGTTTTTTCATCCATTCCATCTTCAATACTTTGGATGTTTTCTGCATCCTTAGACTCGCTAGACAGTCTTTTGTTGGTAATCACTCCTGACAAGATTCACTGTTGTGGTTGGATATTTGATATGCTCACTTTGAGTGTTTGAAGATTGGAAATTGTCATCTTGGCGGTGTTATTTATCTCAGTACCTCATTTTTTAGATTGCACTCTCCTTTGTTAAGCATCAACAGCTATTCAGATACAATTCTTCCTTAGCTCTCATTGTCCATCTAAATCTCTGTTTTGTCTCAGGCTTCTGACTTTTCTCCAGAATCTTTTTAGGACAGTCTCTCATTATCCCTGATTATTTTTTTTGTGTGTTTGAATGATTTTTGTTTCTGACTCATTCCATCTTTTGTTCGTGTTGCAGATGATCGTCTGAAACCATTTATCATCCGAGAGCCAGATGTGGTGACGTCACTGAGAGGGGACAACGTTTCCTTGATCTGTACCGCTGGAAGCACGAGTGACACGCCAGTCAAGTTTGTGTGGAAGAAAGACAGGGTGGGTGGTTTTTGTGAAGATTTACTGTCATTCACCAGCTTCATTCGGAAACAATATTTACCAATATTTTTTTTTTCAATGGTGATGTGTAACAATAAACCGTGCTATGGTTTGATTAGAGATAGTCAAGGATAAATATTGTTGTCAGAAGCACCAATGTGCACACAACAAGGATTTCATCCTCAATTATTATTGTTGCTGATCTTGACCCACCCCCAAAATCCAGACCATCCTGGAGGCTGCCAACACCATCTACTACGAGCGGCTGAACCCGAACCGCGTCAATGAGTACACGTCGGTGCTGAGCCTTCCCCACATCCGAGAGGAGGAGGAGGGGCGCTACCAGTGCATCATCTCCAATGAGTTTGGCTCCACCTACTCCAAGAAGGCCAAGGTCACCGTGCACAGTGAGTTTTTGCATGTGTGGGGGGGGGGGGGGGGGGAGGGGGGCAATCCTCTCCCCCGCCCCTACCCCTTGCCTCTACCTCAGTGACTCCCATCTCCCTCTCTGCCTCTTGATTCATTCTTTATCCTAATATCATTTGCTCATTGCAGTTTGTCAGAATTTTACATGTGCCGGGAAGTATAACATCGTTTTTGTGGAGCATTTTTTATTTTCAAGACCTTGATTTTGCTTTTGTCTAGCTTTTTGTATGTTCAAGACCTTGATTTTTTTAGATATTTGTTAATGTTGGCATTGGGGGGAAAAATAGAGCATGGGGTAATTGGGAGCTTTATGAGGTCATGAAACGGATAGATGCACAAAATCTCTTATTTTAAACAATGTTTGCTTGGAAAGTTTTTATTGAAATCAGAGAGCGGTCTTGAAAGTATCATGTGATTTTTATAATGTACTATTTGATTAATCTGTTTCTCTTTGCCTTTGCTTCCTGTCTAGTCTTCCCATCATTCACCAGCACACCGATTAACATCAATGTCCAAGTGGGGGGCGTTGCCAATCTCCCGTGTGCCGCAGTGGGTCACCCGACTCCAAAGATCGCCTGGCAGAAGGACGGCGGCATCAACTTCCCCGCCGCCCGGCAGCGCCGCTTCAAGCTCAACGAGAAGCTGGAGCGGTTCTACATCGACGACGTGCAGATGATCGACACCGGCGTCTACACCTGCACCGCCCACAACGCCGCTGGCACCATCAGCACCAACGCCAGCCTGACGGTGCTGGAGCAGCCATTCTTCACCCGGCAGATGAAGGATTTGAGCGTCACTGTTGGTGAGCCAGCGGTGCTGGAGTGCAACGCAGAGGGAAGTCCGCGCCCCAACATTCGGTGGTTCAAAGATGGGGTTGCGTTTGTGCCGGGCGAGGGGACGCACCTGACTGACTTTGACCGGTACCTGATCATCATGAACGCCGAGAGTTCCGACAGTGGCAGCTATGTCTGCGAGGCATCCAACATGCTTGGAATTCAGACCGATGGTGCTAAACTGACCGTCAGAAAGAGTAAGTCTACAAGGAGCTGCAATCATACACTTCTTGACGTAGTCATTTAATTTCTGCTCGGTGACTCTTGAGAAATGGTGTTTTGTTTTGTTTTGTTTTTGCGTTTCACCAACTGCATTCAACAGTCACCATTTTAGCCATTTTATAGAGGCACTAAAATTACTAAAAAGAATCCATAGTAGTTTGTGAGACTAAGACCTTAATGAATCCAACCTATGGCATCCATTCTGAATATTGCTTTTTGTATTTAATAATTGTAAATAGAATCATTGCATTTCTTTTCATGAGTTGACTGTGTTTAGCTTAATTTCATCACAGAGTTTTCTTGCAGCTAACTGACCTTATCAGGTATATTCTAATACAGCTTCTAGTCAGTATACCGTAGCAAAACACTTGCTATTTAAGGTCAATGTTGAGATGCAGTCACTATATCGCTCCTTCTCTCCAACGTAGACACTCAGACGATCTGGAACATGACCACCACCACTATCATCATTGTGGTAGTCATCTGCTGTGTGATGGGGACTTCGCTCATCTGGGTGGTCATCATCTACCAGACCCGAAGGCGGCCCAAGAGATTTCGAGGTGAGCGGGGCGAGGAATCAATCTCCCTTTTGCTCTCGATAAATCACAACTGTGGCTCCTAATTTTTTTGAGGCCCACCAAGATCAAGTGTGAATCTTTGTCATTTTACATGTTCAGGAACCCACAAGAACAGAATGAGAACTGAGAATCGTCCCTCTTCAAGAGGCAAAGTGAAGCCTAATGGAGCAAAGCAGTTTCTTCCACTTCTGATTGACAGTGAGCGTGGCTTTGGGTCCCTCCACAATGCTCGATGTGATATGAAAACACATATGAGCATTCAAAAGTGATTGGAAGAAAATCGAGAGTCCTGAATCCAAACTCAGATTGAAAACCTCTCTGTGGCAAGCATGGTAGTTAGTGTTTGCCAAGATCTGTTTGTGATGTGTATGTAGCAATCCAGTTATGATAACAATACCATCAGGTATTAATGTGCATTCTATGTGCTGGTTTTCCTCCCCCGTCTGCCTTCTCTAGTTGCAGAGACCCATGTTGTTCCGGCAGAGATCCCCAGCTCCACTCTGAATGGCTCGTCGGAGGGCACCATTCACCAAGAAACAAGCAGTGGTGTATCCAGCGCAGGTGAGTCCCTCTTGTCCCGCCACCGAATAAAATTGCGCTATAGGAGCAAATGTGATAACACCCAAATCATTGCATTAAACCTTATTTCTCAGTACATTCACAAAATAACCCTAAGTAAGACCATGGAGGCCTTGGTATTATCCTCGCATACATAGTGTTCCTCGGGCAGAAACATGCGGTCGTCATGCATACAGGCCCAAATGTGCGGCAAGTGACATGTTTCATAGACATCCCAAACATGAAAATACTAGAGTGGGACCTGCTAACATGAAAATACTCAGGGGACCACAATGCTTTTTAGTGCTGGCTGATGGGATATGTCTTGTTTCTAGGAGATCCAAGGGTGATTTGCAGTATGCGATGGCCAATGCTTGCATCGATGAATTTTTTTTTGTGGTTGGTGTGCAGTGTGAGTTAAACATCTCATTTTTGACATGTACTGCCATTTGGGATTTGCAATAGACAGACTTCCTTTGTAACGCAGGTGTATGCCAGCCATGGAAAGTCCTGCAGAAATTTGCTGCTTTTATTTTTCCCTTTTGAATCGTATCCCCCAACCTTGATTGATTTTTTTTTCCCCCCCGCCATCTCACAGCAACCGACAAGTACCAAGGGGACAACGTCAGCGACTGCGACTCCCTGGACGGACCGCTGGGCAAGCTCAGCACCTTCAAGTTTCCCAGCCGGGTGCGCATGGCGGCCATTTTCCCCAGCGAGACTCAGATGCAGGACCCACCGGAGCTGGACATGTGCGGACCCAAGCACCGCTGTAGCATGACCGGTGAGGCAGACTAGCCACATTCAGCACAGATCATTACCCACATGGGGTCCCTGTGCAATCTCTTGCCAACAGAGGGCAGCAGACACCAGTGTGCTAAAGCCCCATAGCATACACAGTGTGTAGCTGTTAATTTGCTTTCAGACAGCCCCATATTATGTCTGCAGTAACAGATTCTGCCATAGAATACACGCAATGAACATAAAATGCATGCAGCATTTGTTTTCAGCAGTTTTTTTGTCTTTGTTTTGTTTTGTTTTGTTTTTGTTTTTGTCTGTTAGCAAATTGCACTAGTCAAAGTTTTTGAACTGTGCGGTAATTCTAGTGTAATGTGTAAGTTACAAAAGTTATCATCATTATGGCACAACTAATTAGTATATGAAATTGTGCATACATGGAACAATATCAGAGCTTGTCCTAGATTTGAATGCATTTCCTTAAGTAAAGCATCTCAAAGCAAAATATGTAGAATGCTTTTTGTATTTATCAGATATATTCCACTGAAGCAGATGTAACATGTTGTTTTGTCATAGAGTGAATGCTGCCATGTCTATGTTTTAACGAGTTTGTGTTGAAGTTGATGTCCCTAATCATTTCTTGGCAATATGTGCACAAATTTCGCACAAAAACCCATGAGCGGGTAATATAATGTGCCATGCAGAGTGTTAAAAAAGATTAAATAGGAGTGAGGTTATAATGACACAGAGAAAAGTGTGGTATTCAATGATGGTTTGTTATGTAGTAAATCATTATGTTTTTGTTGAGATCAACAAAAATTTCTTGGGTTATAGTCGTGATTTTTTAGAACAGATTTGATGACCCAGGAATTTTTCTTTATCAGATAACACCCACCGCAGCAGCTTAGACCGATACTGCCTGACAGACTCCGTAAGCGAGGCAGACCACAACACTTTGGAAAGGCGGGGTCAGCTCATCGCCCCACCCTGCTGCGGCCTTGCCGGGCGCTCGCTGGACAGTGCAATCAACAAGCACCCGTACCTCCACCATGGGGTGGGGGGCCGCGGGGGGCGGATGACTCACCCGGACCGCGCCCGCAGCGACGGGGAGGATGCGGAGATCGAGGAGGAGGAGGAGGACGATGAAGATGTTTTCCAGGACGAGGCGACCAGGGACCGGTTGCAGCGGGAGCGGCTGCTGACCAACTCGGATGAGGGGCTGGGCAGCCAGACCGCCTCGCCGGTCAACCGGCAGAACCACCACCGCCACCACCCTTCGCCGCAGTGCTGTCATTCCTATACCTCAGTGTCGTCGCCCAACGGTCGGTGCACCTCACCAAGCAGCTTTAAAATACCTCATGGTGAGTACGGACCAGGTTTCTGCAGGTCCTATTTGATTTCATCTGCTCAGTCTAACCAAAAATGCAAAAATATGATTTAGTGCAGATTTGACACTAAAGGTCAGTTACAAGACGTACTTGCTTTGACGTAGTCTGTGCAGCAGTGTTCTTAAGCAATGATATAGCAAGACCTGGAGAGTACTCCCGCTGACCTAAAGCCAAGGTCACTTGGTTGAGAGCACAAAGTGTTTCTATGAACTTTACAAAGTGTTAATAATGCCCTCATGAATTTATATTGACAATTTTTGTCTGTTGATATGCAGCAAAGTGTTAGTGACCTCCCAAATTCGGTATAGAAAATTAGCTATTATCAGTTATGCTGTTGATATCGAGTAAGCAACCTGTTGCATTGTGAGTGGATGATATGAGATTGTGAGTCTGACTGATGGAGCTGTTTGGATCTCTTTGTCCTCTATCCTGGCAGAACATGAACAGAGCAGAGACCTCTGCCCAGCGATGACCATGTCATCTTCATCGTTGCCGTGCAACGGGAGGATCCCTACCATGCACCTGTACGAGAACCCGACGACAGGCGTCCACAATCAAGATAGAGACTTGATCTCCGGCCACCATCTGTGCCGGAGCCACAATCATGTAAATAGTGCAAGCAATGTGAGTGGCGGCGGGGTGAATATCAACAACAACAGCAACAACAACCACTGCCACGTGGCACCCGCCAGCCCGACTGTCAGACAGTCGCACAGCATTCCCTCTGCAATAGCTTCCACCGGTGGCGACATGTCGCCGGGCATCGTGGCCCCGCTGTCGCCCACAGCCCACCTGTCGCCCACGCTGGGCGGCCACCAACATCTCCACCACTTCCCCCACCGCAACCAGCCGCCGCAGCAGCAGCAACATCACTGCAACGGCAAGTATCCCCGCCAGAACCAGCGACACTCGCGCCACGAGCGGCACCGCTCCGAGAAGAAAGGGGGCCAATCGATCCCACGAACTTCGTACCTGCCGGCGTCGAAGGCGCATCCGGCACATGCCTCAAATCGTGTGACGTCGCCAACATTAACATCCCCAGCGGAGGTCTGACGAGACCTTTTTTTTTCTTCTTTTTTTTTCCAAATTCCAAATGTGGAGATGTGGCCCCCTGCAAATTCTGAAATGACAGCCAAATGCTTTTTGTGTGTGTGTGCAACAACCAGAGATGTCTAAAGCTAAATATATGATGTGAACATGGTTGCTATTATACTCATTATTTTCAACACTATGGATGCAAACAAGAAAAAAAAAGGAAATAGTGGATTTATTCTTCCTTCTCACTTGTGAAAGATCCCCATGCTTCGAGAGAGAGCAGCACAATTTTTTCGTTCTTTTGTCGGTTACACCGCTTCGGCGCCAGATCTTTGCAGCACCACCGAATATTGCTTCCTGTGCCTGTTGTAGGAGCACAGGATTTTAGCGCTTAACAACGTCCTCACGCAACTTCGTCTTACCTTATCGCAATGGATATCCACCTTAACGTGATGCAATTGCCATTTAGAGGATATCAGTGAAACTATTAAAAAGAGGAAGGATTGAGTGCTGGGCAATGAGAGAACTGTCACAAGTTGAGCTTTTCTGCGTTGTTCCTTTTTCATTTTAACGCTAAGTTTGATATACTGTCACATCTGTATAGGATCTGAAATATCTCGTAAGTGCTATAAGTATGTCTGTCTGTACGTTATACCGTTACTGATCTTCCCTCGTTTGCAAGGCCAATTATTGCGGTGGCATCTTGTGCTGTCCTTGTGTGTAAGTGATCTGTTCGCCCCGTCTTTTTGTTAAGGGATTCCTTTGTGATACTAGCCCTTGACATTGTGATGTAAACATAAGGGGCCTATGATAGCAAAAATGTTTGGTTTTTGGAATCATCTTAAGCACATGCCATACAAGGCTCATCTTGTACCTATAAAACATTTTCTACATACTGGTGCGCATTTAGCTCAAAGTCGAAAGAGAGAGTGATTCATTCAATCTTAACCCCACCCCCCACAGTTTGATTCTGACAACACACACTTACATTTTTTCTACAAAGAGAATATTTCGTTTGGGACTTTATCCGAAAATGAAAATCTTGTCGAGTCAGATTCTTGAGACCAGGAATTCAATCTGCCGTGACAACGTAAATGCATTAATCATAAACCGATTATGTGTCATGACTGCTCGTCAGTTGAATCCTGTCCAAGGTCTTTCCTTTCCCACAACTCCTTCAGTGGGAGGGGGGAAGCATTCTTGAAAACTAAGTCTTGTAGAGAGTAACCAAGAGGGAACTTACAGGGGAGGGAAAGTGTAACAGTTTAATTCATGTAGAACAATCGATTGGGTGGAACACAGTGTCTGGACTGAAACCCCACTCACACCACCAAAGGATTGCTCCTAATATGTGTACGATTAGTGTTACGAAGCTAGCATGTCTCACATTGCTTCTTTTTTTTTCTGTCTGTTCTCTTCGGGTTTTGCAAAGATGTTGTCATGTTCTTTGTCAGGTGATGTGAACGAAAGCTTTAAAACTTTGAATGTTGTCATTTGTTTTGAAAACGTGTTTTATCTGAAGTGCAATGATGACCAAAAAAGTCATATTTTTTCTGTAACTTTTTTTTTTTCATTTTTTGTTGTTGTAATTTCACTGTGCTGATCAGTAGATGTGTGTTTGAGAGTGCTCTTCTCGATCTAATCTATTTCATTTTTTTTTTTTTTTTTTTGTCGGTTGGTTGGTTTGTTTGAGGCAGAGACGCTATTTGATTTGAGAGAGAAACGATATTTATGCAAAGTGGTGCAGTTCTTGTTCTTCCCACCGTATTTTGTGTTCTGATTTCTATTTTTGAAAGGTTGACGAAAAATGTTTTATTTGCATGCATGTTGCCATTCTGTGTGAAAACTGCTGCCGACTTCCTAAGGTTATCAAAGTCTGTGATTATCGTTATTATTCTTTCTTCCTTTTTTTTTGGTTGAAACGTAAGAGCGTTTATTGCATGGATTTTTTTTTTCGTAGTTTTTCGGGAAGAAGTGACTGAGCAGGGAGTGGAAGAGTAGACGGGTTTTACAGAAAAAAAAACGTGAAATAAAGTGAAATTTTTAATGATGTGTCAGGATTTGATGGCATGGTGGCAAAAAGACGTGCGTCGCGGGCAGTTTGACTTCCTTTTCATGCCACGCCTTTCTTGCAGAAATGAAACGGCTTATAGCATTCTGGGCTCCCCTGTTGGGTTTGGATCTGCATTTGGAATAAACGGGCTATTCAGGATATAATGGCAGATCTTCATACAGGGCTCAAGCTCTTGGCATTTAAATTTTCCGTCTGAAGATTGCCAATCTGAGTCAAGTAACCACATTTTTGGTTTGGGGTAGGATTTTATTGGGGGGGGGGGGATGTGCATCAGTGTTTCTATGGCCTTTGTGTCAAGTACATGTAGCATTGCACTTGCCCATATTATTTGGAAAGTTTATAACTCTTTGGATGACAGAAGTGAGAAAAATGGACGGATTGCGACAAAGATAGAAGGATGCTTGGGTTGTAATGTGGTCAATTGACCTACAAGTGCCATTTTTGTTCCATAGATTTTACCGCTACAGTCCAAACTGTAGTCAGCACGTCAGATTGGGTCCTCAAGCCATCCTCACCAAAGGTTGTGAGCCCAGAATGTTCCAAAGCAACTGTTGACAGCCATGGTAGTGTTTGCATGTAATATGTACATAGAGAGATTGTTTTTCTTCTTCTTCTTCTTCTTCTTGTCATCTTGTCTTCTTTGAAAGAATGGAGAGTCCAAGAAAGAAAGAAAGTGAAAAGTGAATGATGTGGAAAGAGTATTGTGTAGCTACAATCCGATGCCGTCTGGTCGTACATAAGTTCATGACGATTCGCATTGGGTCAGTGGAGAGTCTATCGCCGTTTTTTCGTGTTATCATTATTCTACCTCTGTACGTGTAAGTTTTGAAAGCGTGTATCCGCGTGCTGCTGTGTGTGGCGCGATGGGTTGCCATGTCAACCAGGCACTGAAAAACAAGCTTATGTCTCAATGTCAATATGTGTAGAATAGGAAAGGAGAAGAAATTTACAAAAAGTAATGTATGGCTACTATTACCAAAGCATTGTGTGAAATAAGATAGTGAATTATGACGGGAGATAATGTACTGTTTTATTCATTATTTATTCTTGCTGGATTTTTTTGTTGTTATTGAATGTACATTTCAGGGCCATTTTATTCTTTTTTTAAATTTTTTTCTGCAGAGAATTTTTTGTCTTCTGTTCACACACACCATATGCTGTCTTCTTGTGCTAACTAAACCATTGCATTGCAGAGCAAAGAGAGTATTTTGTTCTGCATATTATTTTGCAAAAGCTCTGAGAAATCCCACCATTATCCATCGAAAACACTCGAAAAGAAAATACATGTAAGTCTGCAAAGTCTCAAGCTTGATTTAATGTGGAGGTCTTGTCACGTCGTTGTTCCTGTTTTGTAAAAGTGCCGCTTTATCGTAATTGTCTCGAACTGTCCCGTGGCGGTAATGTATGAATTTTTGTCAGAAATCGCAAGATGTTTTGCCAAAAACACAAAATAGAAAATTGTTAATTTGCTCATTTGATTCTTCTGCCAAATAATATAAGTGCCAACCCCCGTGTGAATTGCTAACTCGTATGTGTAACTTGACTGTTGTTTTAAAAGTTTGTCACTAGAAATTCCAAGCTGTCCGGTGGATTAACTAATTCAGCCTTTGTAGGAGGGAATGAAAATAAAATCTCCAGAGTAAAGTAACAGAGCCTAGCGCCTGTTTAACCTTTGTCAAGATTGCATTGGTAGATTGCAAACTTGCCTTTAATATATCCCCCAAAAGTGTAAATGTTGTGAACATGTTTTTTGATCAAAAGAGCTGATTTGGTTGTTTTACTCACAGTCCTTTGCCTTAATGCTAGTCCTCGGAGTTTGCCTAAAGTTGAAGATCAAATGATGGAAGCACGGTATTTTCTTTCTGGTGTTAAGCTGGTTTAGGAGCATTTTATGGCATATTTTAAGGGGTCTAGGGCAATTACCCCCTGGGCAATTACCCCGCACCCTTCCCCTGGCCCTAATCATAATCCTAATCCTGAACCTAATCCTATCCCTAACTCAAACTCCTAACCCTAACCCTAACCCTAACCCTAATCTTTACTCTAAGCTTACCACTAACCAGTATTTAGCCGGGGGGTAATTGCCCTCTGGGGGTAATTGCCCGGATACGTATTTTAAGGTACGATGCCCAGACATACAAGGTTGTGTGCATTTCACATTAGTCCCAGAGATCTATATTGTGGGTTGCAAGTGCACGATGAGAAACGTAGCCAGCCCAGTTTTCCTGCCACCAAAATTATGTTGAGGTATTTCTCTACTTTCGACAAAATAGTCTCCCACGAATGGACATCTTTTTGCTTTTCAGACACTGCAAAGGGATGTCTTTATGCCAGAATTCACAAAAATAGTTTGATTTTTGTGTGTGGTTGTATAAATTTTGAATGTGCAAATGTGTGTCACACGTCGCGCCAACAAACATCCTATACTAAATGCTGTATGCATGGGAAGACATGCCTGCACAAGGTATGCATATTTCTTGCTTATTCTAGTCCGTGGACGATATCCAAAGCACGCATTTGATTGAAAATACCTTTGTGAATTTGCACCTCAATGTCTTTAAGATTTCCTTCAAACAGAAATGATATGTTTTTCCCTGTTGAACACCAGCAGTCCCTGTTTGAAAAAATAGAAAGATGGAAACAAAAACAGTGCTTATACTGTTATGCAGACATCACTCAAATGTAATTTTAACTGAAAGACTGTGGAAATCATAATGTCACAATATTCCATATGTGGTCATGGAAATGATTTTTTTTTCTTGTAGCATGTTCAAGATGTAGCTTGTATTCTAAGAAAATTCCTTGAGTAAAGGAAATTCAAAAGTACCCTCATATGTCGTTGCTAAATATCCCCATTCCTCCCAGCTAAAGTTTGACGAAATGTAATGGATATAATATGGTTTTTATGAACAAATATTGCATAAACTTTGACTTTTTTTTTAAAGGAAGGGTTGATCTTTCAAAAACGCAGGGTGATTAATGGTTCTTTGAAGCCTGCTTCTGCTTCGGTTATTATGCAATTGGGATAACAATATTTTTTGCCTGTTGGCGAGAGTTGGAGTTTGTTGTTGTTGTTTTTTTGCATTGTCACAATTTTTGGAGTATTGGCCATCACAAATTAATGTGTGCTCTAATCGAGAACTGTGCCAGTTGTGTGGTTATGAACAAAAAATGGTTACGAACAAGAGTAGAACCTGTCTATGTGAACCTCTATTCCTGGTCCAGTTTCCGCAGGCGCAAACCATACATGCTGTTTATTTCTTTGCATGCTTTTTTTCCCCCATGTATGTTCAAAGTGTTATAGGAAACATACACGAAAACAAAACAAAATTGGTGCCTGCTTCTACTTCCGTTTATTTCTCTGGTCATCTCCATGCAAGTGTAGGTATGAGACAAGTAACTGCATTAGTGTCACAAAAACTTGTTTGATTTTATTCTTCCGTTTCAAACTTGTATGAGTAGGGACTACTTTCAGGAGCACTGTACGTTCTGTTAAAAGTAGATTTCATTTGTGCATGACAATCAGATATGGTATATGGTAAGAAATAGGTTGGTTTCTAGTATTTATTTAATATATTTCGACAGCTGTACGGGACGGAGAATGTGGAGATAGAGTTGGCGGTTGCTGTTTGTGTTGTGCCCCCTCTTAGTAATGAAGTGGAAGGGTACGTCACTGTTGCTGCAGCAGCCACTGTGCCTTGCCTGAAACCCGCCCCCTGCCCCTTTCCCCCTTCCCCCTTCCCCCTTTCTGCCCTCCCCTCCTACCTGATATGCCATTAAGCAGAGATCAACAGAACAAACAGAACAACAACAACAACAAAAGTAGAATCAAAGAAAGATGGCTGCAAAATATACTTTGTGGCAAGCAAGGGGAAGTGAAAAAAAAAAATGGAGGATATACTGCACCCTTTCAAAACCAAGGCATTATTTCATTTGAAAGCAGCTTGTAGTGGGGAAGGGTATTGCTATATGCTCTCCTCCTCTATTTTTTGCTTCCATCTGTCTAATATTTTCCACTCCTGTTAATCCCAAACATGCGACAGACTCGCTCATGTGTTCATTTCTGTGAAATGGTCATAAAGACAGTCTTTTTTTTCCTTTTTTTTGCAAGGTCTCCGTTGGTTGTTGCTGTTTGTCGCAGTCATTCTGTTTGTTGGCAGAACTCTATTTACCTCCCCTCGTCTTCTCGATCACAGTCATGTCAATTTTTTTAAAACATGTCGTTTTGTCATTGTTATTGTTATTGTTTGAATGAAGTGGAGGTGAAGACAAAAGATGAACATACTAAGATACATTTAAATCCTGTTCTTGCTAGATATTATTTGTACAGTTTTGTGTATATGGAAAAGATGCTATCATTATTAAATGCAAGAAAAGAGTAAATTGAACCTTTGCTCTGCGTGAACCTGGTGTTATCGATAAGCGTTTTGTCTCGATCTGTGCTTGAAAGTGTGAGGAGTAAATAGTGTGGCCTTGTAGTGGAATGTGCGTTCCATTGGTTGTTATTCCTCAAAGTGTTGCCAGCAGAACTCAGTCTGAGAATGATCCGTTAATTCATAGCTCTGCAGGTCAAGTTGTTGGGTTGATGCGAGTTTGTGAGGGATAAGTTGTTGGTTAGTATGAGTTTGTGAGAGAAACGTTGGTTGATGTGAGCACTGACCCTACCACAAAATCCTGTACGGTCCATGATGTGAGTTTGTGAGGGAGAAGGTTGATGTAAGTTTGTGAGAGAGAAGTTGTTTTATGTGAGTTTGTGAGGGTGAAGTTGTTGGCGTTGTGATTGTTACTGTGGCGATAATTATCATTGTGTAGCAACTATACCCCAGTATTGACAGGTGCCCCTTGTACCGTACCTGGCAATGTCTGGTTAAAAAGAAACATACAAGAATGGGTACATTATGATCTGTTCCAAAGCGCATTGGGTGTGTGTGTGTGGGGGGGGGGGGGGGATGTTAAAACGAAAATGAACAAAGGAGTACCTTGTTGCATCAGTATACCACAGGTGTTTAAATCTGTCTCCAAAACACCTTCACACAGAGCACGGGATCCAAATTTATGTACGCTATTAGTTTGAATGGGAGCACTTATTTGGACTGCTGGCTGAATTTTCCATCTTCTTTCAATTTGGCGCAAGTCATTTTTCAGACTCTGGACAATGAGCGTCAGTGTTCAGTCAAGCGTGAACAAAAATTTGTTTTGTTGATTGCACTTGATAGATGAGACTATTGGGCATCCATAAATATGAAAAAATCTTCCATATATTTTGAAATGTAATTTAGACAATTTTTTTCTTCAAAAGTTTAACTTTTTTTTGATACGCCCTGTATATATATATATATATATATATATATATATATATATATATATTCTTGTTAAAGGGTTGAGGAAAATAGGTAATCACGTTAAAGGACAAGTTCACCTTCATAAACATAAGGATTGAGAGAATGTAGCAATATTAGTAGAACACATCATTGAAAGTTTGAGGAAAATCAGACAATCCGTTCGAAAGTTATGAATTTTTGAAGTTTTTGTTCAGTACCCGCTGGATGAGAAGACTACTGCAGTGTATGAATAACTTAGATGTTACATGCGTACAACAATATAAGGAAAATATAAAGAGAATTTCACAAAATTCCATCTTTTTAAAAAAGTACACATTCCCCTGACTCGTTACCGACAAATGTTATGGGTAATATTATTCCCCCTGCCTTTAGAAAGAGGCAAGTCAAGTGCTCTTTTATTATGCGAAAAAAAGTGAAAATATGTTGAATTTTCTTTTACATTTTCTTTATACTGTTGTACACATATGACTGTTTATGAAGGTGAACTTGTCCTTTAAAGAAGCACTAACACATACCAATAACAGCAGTCATTGAGTTCGTTCTCGCTTTCCCACGTCACTGAAGCAAGGAGTACGTGCCACAGTTTTTTCCATGACCCGTTAAACTACCCGTGTCCTGTACTACAATGGGGCAGCAATAAATTTGACCAGCAATTTGGGTCGGCATCGGCCGTATCGGCTGTAAATGGCCAATTCGTTCGTTGTCACAAGCAAACTACAGTAGCCCAAACAACGCATAATGCGCAATCCGTTATCTCGTACTCATATGCAATAAACATAACGATGATGGATTTTTTAAGAGACGTAAATCATTACATTGAGAATATAAATCGCTAGATCTTTTACTACGTCTTCGACCATTGATTGTCTTTTTAAGATCGCAGCACCCCTTTTGGGCGCCGACGAAACGATTACGATCACATGACGAAATACGCCGAGTCCTCATTTATAACCTCAGCTTTTGTGTGACCAGTGGCGTTTCGGCTGGACGGGAAGACATTGCGTGAAGGGAAAAATCTGGCTAGTGGTTTTATTTATTCATTTGTCCCCTTTGCTTCGCCGGAAAAAGCATAAAATCTACCATGCAGTGACTATTTCCTTAATAGTCGAGGATCTGTCCTTGGTTAATCATTCATTAGTGTTTCTTGATCACTGAATTACAATCGGATGCCACCACAAACAATCTTCATTGTGCCGGTGATAAACCACGTTGCGTTTGGAGATGCTGTTCTTTTTTCTTTTTTTCGACGGATCATCCAACGAGCTCTCCAACTACGAGTCATACGATTTACGAGCTATGACGTTGAAAAAAAAGGTCCACGAGTCATACAGCCCACTTGCTAGACAATAAGTAAAACAGGCTCCTGAGATAGGCACTATGCAAATATGGCCCCTGAGCTCGACATTATACAAATGAGGCCCACAAGCTCGATACTACATACAACACGATAGGAACCGATATGTAATTTCGAGCTCGTGGGCCTTATTTGTTTTATAGCGTGTAGCTCGTAGACCGTATAGCTCGGGGGCCTGGTTCACTTAGTGCCTAGCTCGTGGGCTGTGTGACTCGTGGGTATCGAGCTTGTGACGTGCACCTTTTGCTTTACTTTTTAAGATCTTCCTCGTCTTTATGTGTGCGTGTGTGTGTGTGTGTGTGAAATGTGAAGTTCTTTAATTCAAAATTGTTTTTTTTTTTTTTTGGTGCAGTCTCCACTCCACATAATTGTATTTAAATAAGGGATACTGCAATACAACACGCAATCATGTAATCGCACTCCCAGAACATTGATAGGAAATAAATGACGATTTGAATCATGATGGACTATTTAAGTACAATTTAAATTCTTGTCATGAATGAATCCCCGCTATATTTGTTGGTGTATTTATTTTCTGGTTCGTTTATCTGTGACATTAAAGGGGCTAGACGCCGATAGAAACATCGGCGCGTATCTGAAGACAAGGGTCATTTAGATTAGATTTACAACGTTTCCAAGGTTTGGCAGATTGTGTGCTTGTTCCCCCGTCATGCAGGCAAATATTTTTTGATTAGCGGTAGCTCGCCATGGCGACTCGCTGTGGAGATAGCAAGACCCCTGCACCCTTGCGTTGCTGCCCGATAAGCGATGTTCCAACGTCCGCCATCTGACCGAGATCTACCGTAGTCAGCATGTGATTGTGCGCAAGGAGTATCATGAGACTATGCTACACATGGGTGGGAATGACAGATATGATGATGATGATGATGATGATGATGATGACAGAAAATGGTGATGAAGGATTTGAGGAGTAGGAGGAGGAGGAGGAGGAGGAGAAATAATGAAATGAAGCGAAGGAAGATGATCATGCATACGGTTCCATGACATTTGCTCCCGCGACAATTGCCCTATACTATGAAATATCTGCCAAATACTTAGTATACATTCTACCTACAAACATTACCCTAACCCTAATCCTAATCCTCACATCAAACTAAAGCTAAAACCCTTTACAACCCTAACCCTTCAAAGGCATAATTTACCATTTGCAGATGAAACAAAAACCCATCATTAGTGCTTTAAAATAGTTCTTGATTATGAGTTAGAGATAAATACAACCACTGTAAAAATTTGAATCAGTAAAATCGATATTAAGTATAGTTAAAAATACAACATGTGAACAATATTTAGAATAAGAATGTTTCCAGACTAAACTGTCTACAGTTACGTTTTATTGAGCAAAATACAGATATCTCCTTATATCTTAGGCTTTATCACTAAAATTTTGTATGAAAGTATGTTTTGTGGTACAACAGACCTACACATGTGCATTAAATGTTATATCTCGAGAAAAAAAAATAATTACTGTTCCCAAAGGTAACAGGACCTGGAGAAAATAACATCGGAGCAATAATATATTGTCGCAGGAGCAAATGTCGTTCCACCACATTATACTTAAAAGACATCATGGACCTACAACGTAGGTCCATTGATGACACTAACTGAACTGACAGCGTGTCAAAGGAATTTGTGGTCATGAAATGGAAGTGGCAGTATAAGATGGTTGTCACTGGCAATGGTTGTTGTTGAAGGTGGTTGTGGTAACATTTCTCACAATAGAGAGATATAAGTGGTTTGCAGGCTACGTAATCGTGCTTATAGTTGAGATTTGGGCAAGGATACTTCTGATGGTAATGGTGTAGGTTGAGGTGTTCATGGTGATTTAGTTTGTGGTGGCGTCGCTGGTAGTGTATATAGGGGTTTGTGACAGTGTTGTCGGTGGTACATACAAGTATAATTTTGTGTTGGTGTACGGGTGCACTAGCGTGACTATTTCGCTATAAAACGTGCAATTTTCGTTCATTAAAATTTTGTTGCTCAACATTCTTTATCATATGAATAAACAATGTGACATGAAAAGCCTAGGTGGCCTCCTGGATTAATAGGAGACACAAGGCAAAGACAAAGGACAGTACAGTAGATAAATAATTACAGACATGATCCTCCGTCCTAATCTATCATTATCATCTCCACACACTGGTTTGTTTATGTTGTGATCCTTGTAAACTACTGTGTGTATTATGATAAATTTGACTTGACCAAACCCTCAACAAGAGATAATCAGCACTGGGCAAGGGGGTGGAACTCGTGATATTTTGTACCTTTCCAAATCTATAATGTACACTGTTACTGTAAGAATGACATCTTTATGTTTTCTCACATGATGGTCGGGTCAGTAAGAAGAACCATCGGAAAGGTTCTCTGTTTGTTTGTTTTTTTAAGCAAAGGCAAAATCGTAAAAAAGTGTAATCTACTTGCATGTATACATACAACTTTTTGTCACAGGCTAGGTCTTTTCCTGTTCTTCATCTTCCTTTCATATCTAAGTCAACAAGAATTACGTGCTCGGAAATTTTGAACGAACTCACGTCTCTGCTGCCATTAAACAACGTATTTTCTTGCATGTATAAGTGCGCTTTGATAACGTCCATTCAAGTTCCAAAGTCATATCACGGCGTGTGAATAATCATTAATCACAGTTAATGAATAGGAAAATTATCGCACGCGTTGTTTTGATAGCTCAATATCATTTTAATGTGTGTATTTTGACACCCGTTTTTCACACATCGGTTGCAAAGACTACATACGTGACATCCTTTTAACGACGAAACGCGTATAGGTTTGTACGTTATTATCATTGTTGAAATATTGTATACACTTACTTCGATAGTTCTTGGTGAAACTTGGTGGAAGTTTTCTCCTCTGAAAATATCATAATCTTCAAACAATTTGTTTATTTAGCAATCATTTTATTCTCCCTCAGCCCAAATATGAATGTTTTGGAACCGCCAGAAATATGCTACTTCTATGTAGTCATTCACATGTTATGAAAGGAGACGTATACAAACACCATTAATGTATGCAAGCACAATTTAAATCGAAATATTGCTGGAAAAGCTGCTGTAAATGACATAAATGTTTTCAACTGCAATTTCTGTAACAGAACTCTATTTTCTTGAAGAGAAATCGCCCCTTGCCAGTACATTCACGTCTGCGGGAGTACGCTGAGAGCACGGAATACTTATTTACACATACTCATGTGTCAAATTATTTCCATATCACATAGAATAACTACTTTGTAGGTCAATTAAGAATACGCTGGAATGTGGGTACTCACTTATGATGTCGTTGTAGAAATTTCACTATTTCAAAACAAACAGTTTTACCGTTACAGTTCTAGAGGGACGGATGGCAATGAAACATCTTACAGACAAAGAAAACAGAAAGCATATTCATAATATCAAAATCTTTCATTATAAGTAACATCTTGATTACCTCAGGTGCGAGTTTCCTTCACTTTGTCTCCCTCTACAAATTGAATTTGTTAAGATCGCAATTGCTGATCTGTAAATAAATAAAATAGAGGGAGACAAAGTGAAGAAAACTCGCACCTGAACCTTCACCCCTCTAAATAATATGTTTCTTTCATCTTGATTACTTGTTAGTTAGGCATGGGTAATCTAGCAGCATATGATAATCGTCAGTTTTTCATTATGAATCACTAATCATCATTTTATCAGACACTTTACTATCTACTACAGTGCTATATATTTTTGAAAATCTTATCACTTTTACTACAGTACCAATGATACACCATTTTCGTCATCTACATCATATTCAAGAAATGAACGTGCAATTTACAAAAGTTAAAAAAAATCCATACTGATAACAATTCATTTTAAAAGATATCATTATCATTGATTGAATTATAAAGGGAGAATTATCATGCTGCTGCTTACACCACACTGACACTGTGGATATTCTTTTCACATTTACAGTTGTCTACTCTGCGTGTGTATTCTTCCAGGTTTAATCTGAAGTCTGTATTAGAAGAATATGTAAAGGTTTACCAAACGCTTCAAACTAATCAATAATTGATATTGCATATGGATAACATTTCGAATTCTTTAACCCATTCTGGGCCAATGTGTCAACTGATGTGCACAAATTTTGCACACAAACCTATTAATAAGTAATCAATGTGGCACACTGCATTTCAGTCATCTGTTGTGAGGTCATTTGGTCTATTCTATACCAATGTAATTACGTCATAACATAATTGTGACTACTACAGGAATAGAAAGGAACAATGTGTTACCACCATGTCGCAATGCCACGATAACCCTCATGTCAGACTTCATATCATGCCAATGTGTGCAACTCCACTTAACACTTTTATACCATTTGACTTCTATGTGTAGTGGAGTTATTATCAGGTGTATAATATGATGGGCGTATACATGCGGTGGTGTGACCAAAGAACTGAGGCATTATACTGCGACACAGATAGGTTGTAGCGTTTAATCACGTTACCATGACTACGCAGCCATGGATACCAAGTTCCGTTACGTAATATCAAAACCGTTATTAACCACCCTTTTGTAACAACGATGCGCTCCACTTAAAGAGATGTTTGTCTAATCCATTAACATTCACAAGACGAGGGAGCTCACGTTCATTTGATATTACACAGCTTCATTATCTCAGTAGCGCAGAGTTGATAATGTATACATTACCAAGAAACAGGGAGAGGAGAACAAAAGAGTTACTATACACTTCGACATTGCGTCAATACCACAAAAAAGCAACGAATTTATTAAAGGGATGGTACAGTTTATGAGATGTGGCTTCAGATTTCCTTCGCTTTTTATGATAATTTTTTTATATAATGATACCCTCTAAAAATTTTGAAAGAGCATGTAATTTCAGAGAATTCATCAAAGTCTAGTTGAAAAAAAAAATAGTTTTGAAATGGCTGAGATATCCAAATCTAAACGATCCTAATAAAAGGTGGGACCCATCTTTTAGTAGAATTGCCTCTTTTTCTTTGTTTTTGGATATTTCAGCTATTTCGAAACTGATTTTCATCAAATAAACTTTAAATTCCTCTAATAAGTGTGTGCTCTTTGCCATTTCATACAGTGGCTTATTACGTCTCGCAAAAAGTTGAAAGCTGAATTCTTACCTCAACTGATACTATACCAATCCCTTAAGTTTAATGGATACGTTTATGACAAAGAGTGGAACAGAAGAACAGATAATAAGAAAGTTGACTGGAGTTCTTGCCCGAAACAGCTACAAGTAATGCGTGAAAACTGAATTTCAAGCGTGGGAATGTTTGTGTGTGTTAAAGAAGCAGCTGGTCATTATGGCTTTGTTCCTCGGAAAGACATAAGGTAGCCAGAGCTTGGAAACGGTTGGTTTAACTGAGTTGAATTTATATTTAGGAAATTTTACGACTAAACGTTAACGGGTGTACAAATAGTTTGAGATCCCACCTTTCATTAGTAATTACTATTATATTTGCCTTTGTCTTTTTTCTTTGCTTTTAAATTGAAGTCCTGAGAAAGAGTAAATTTCTATGGCAACACTGCATTCTCCTCAAACTCAATGTCTTTGAGGTTAGCTCACGCAACGTGATAAGTTGTGCGATTGACAATGGGGGGGGGGGGGAGCATGAAAAAAAAAGTTTTAGATTTCAAAAGTGCATCCATACACTGGTGCTATTTGTAACTTTGTTGACTGGACTCACGCGGGCAAATAAACCGTTTTTATAAAACATTCAGATTTCATGAATGCCTGGTATAACAAATGTTGGTCCTGAGAGTCACGGCACACTTGCCTGAGGATTGCCCGACATAGCGACAACTAGAGGATGCAAACTGGATTCCACGTACTGAAATTAATAGAAGAATAACGAGAGAATTGAAAAGTTCATTATTAAGTCCTTAGGGAAACTGTGAAGGCCTAAAGGTTTGTTAATACAATAGTGACCTAGCCTTTTATTTCTATAAAACATCGAAATACATAAAATAGCGTAAGGGAGTTAGCATTGATGGATCACTAAAATTGGCCCTCACACGAACATACTTTCGTTGACAACAATGCCATCTTCACGGAGGTAAGTGGTGTCAGTTCACATGGCAATTGTTTCCCCGGTGTAAATGAAATGAATAACGTCCCTCATGATATTGGTATAATGGGAACTACAAAAGTTTTTAGGCAGGTGACATGCATAGGCAGTCATCTTCAACTGACTGTATTGCAATCAATTGACGGCTTGGAGTCACTTCGGATAAAAGTGTGTCCATTTTGCATGTATGCATCATTTCCTTTCTTCAACAACTCTTTCTTTAACACACCAATACAACATAATCACAGATTTGATGACAGTGACTGACACGTTAATCTGGTCTTCAGTCTAGATATATTCCATAGACAGTCACGATCACGTACATTGTTTTGTTTTGATCAGTGACCGTAGCGAACCCGTCCGTGTCGGTATTCCACAAATAGCGGCTGGCGAAGACGATCTCCTGACCAGGCATCCGCGATCCGATGTCCACGTTGACGACGAAGCGATATCGCTCGAAGGTCGACAGCGATTTCACCCTCTGTTTGACGGTGTCGGAGATGGCCTCTGCCAGCACTGCTGCGGTCTTTGGATTGTAGGTCTCTTTCACGAAGAGGGAATCCAACACTTGTCGTATGCATTCCTCCACCTTTCCAGGCGCAAACTTGTGGCCAAATCTCGGCTCCAGACGATAGGAATTTTCAGTCTCTCCGCAGGTCTCCGGTTTCCCGCGCAAAGCGCCGACACCATCGTAGATTTGTCGACATTTCCACCACATGGACGTGGTGATGTCCTTTCCGAAGTACAGCGTCGAACCACGTTTCATGTTCAGCTGACTCCCAGCGCGTTCCCGAACGAGCCCCGCCTGCGCCGCCGGTGCCCGCCGATTTGTCGATGTCGCGACCGAATTAGCGTCGCTCTCGCTGGCCACATCACTGAACGTGACCGAGCGCCCCTTCGACGTCGATGCGGCTGGCTTCAGAAGACGATCCATCTGACGTCGATTGTCGAGACTGATCCTCCCCTCTCGAGATTCCTGGCCGGTGGGGATGCTTTGCCTTGCACGCAACAAAGGTATTTTGCGTTGGCTTTCACTGGCTATTGCGTCCAAACGATGTTGAAATCCATCCATGCTTCTCAAAAAACTTCAACTCTTAAACAGGTCGCCTTGGTTACCTTTTCTTCAGCGATTTTCCGTTTGCCATTTGGAGAAGAAGGTGTTAAGACTAATGAGTACAGCGAGAGAAGCACTCCGAATTAGAGGGGGAAATCATTCACATCCAAAACACAAAATAGCATACATTTCGTGGTCTGTTCAGAATAAACAAGCACATAATATCTCTGCAGTAAAATCCGTATGAATTCAGGAAAACGCAGGTGTAACATTCATGTCTGAGAGGAAAATTCTTAGTTAAGAAGGTTTCAAGTTTGCTGCATTACAATATCAGAACGTAGTGCTACTTGGCTCTGTCCATCAACAGGAGAAGAATGCGGGAACAAAGAACCTCTTCGACTAGCCACCAGTGTTGCATGTATGCAGGGGAGTTCTGTGTCAACACTAACATGTTCGAGGGGGAAAAATAAATAAATCTTTGATTGACTGTAGCGAGCGGAATGCTTAATGAGCCACTTCGCGTACGACCTGGAAACCGATTCGTTACGTTTCCGCGCATGAATTCACGGTGATTATCTTTTGTAAGTCCAAACACGAATTGGGAAACCCTTTTATACACACGTAAGCAAAGCAGGCAGCGTTCTTCTCTTTGAAGTGTTTGCGATCGCGATACGACACCGATCCGGTTAGTCTACATGTCAGAAAGGAAGTTGGTCCAGCGTCGAGGCCCTCCATTAATAAATGAAATTTGAACGGTTTTGTATGCACTGTCCATTGATGTCGTCTGCTCATTAGGTCAATATTGACTTTGTGCATAGTTGCAGGTATTTTTGGTGTCACATCATTCATATGTTTCTGCATTCTACAGGGATTTTACAATTTTGTTGCATTCTTGGAGGCATTCGTTAAAGGGAAAACAATTAATTTACTTCTGATCAACCAAAGAATACGACCCACGTTTGAACTCCGTTACCCATTGGATCCCGGTTCAGTTTTCATTTGACCAAACGACTTTCGACAAACCTACGGCATGCACGACAGGCTGACAGGGTAATTATTAACAAACGTGGGTCTTTTACGAGGCATTCGAATTTGTGCGTACTTACCAGACAAGTGGTACCTACAGACAGTGCTCCCTCTATTGTTCAGGAAGGAATAGGTGAAAACTGGCAGTAGAGGAGTCCCGTTATATTATTCAGATTTTATGCAACAACCTAAGCACAACTGTATATGAGTAATGAATTAACGCGCAACAAAACTTTCGCAGGTGTCAGCAAAAAGTCATAAGTGATAAAGAACATTTCACAGGAATTATGAATTAGTCGCATCTCAAGTATCACCTTTTCAAGTAACTAAGCTTTTTAAATGTTAAAAAAAATTCGACAATTTCAGTGTATAAGCACGTGCCTCCGTCGATGTCCTCGCAGACTATCATGCGGAAAGTTTGGAAAATAAATATGTTGTTCAGCGTATCAAATCTTTCATCCCAAGTTTATTTTAGTATTTCTCTCTCTATCTCTTTCATTTGATTTATAATTAACATTCTTATCTACTTCTCTCTATCTCCCTTTCTGGCTCTTTTCTGTAAACGTGTATGTGTGTGCTAGCTGTTGCATTGAGTCACTGTTTAACCCTAATCAGGCTGGGCTTTTTTGGCTATGCTATATCTGGGGGGGGGGGGGGCGGATTCCGCCCCCCCCCCCCCTTCAGATCTCGCCTATGGAACGCGCGATCGCGCCGAAAATAGGCACACGCGACGCCCGCGACGTATTCTATCAAAATGTATGGTTGCTTTCTCCGAAAATATTTTCTTATATTTTATATTAATTAATTATTGTAATTTATGCATAAAATCAGTTTTGGGCTCTAAATCACTTATTAATGCTCCAATTAAGCTAATTTCTTTTTAAAAATGTTTCTTGTATCATTCTTCTGAGACATAGGATAAAAAAAATCTGTATCGAAATAAATTTCTTATGTATTATATTGTTTTTTTAATTTCTTATGTATTTCTTTGTTTTTTGACCTTTTGTTTTTGTTAGTTTTTTGGCCAAAATTTGTCACAGACATTTTTCGAAGCATTATTATGCTAAAATAAATTAATTTCGGCCATTCTAAGTGAAGATATGAATATTTATGTGAATTAATTGAAAAAACACAATTTGCATTGGATTTGTACACAAAATCACGTTTTGGAGCAATTTTGGGGTTGACAAATTTTTTTCGAACGGGCGTCGCGTCAAAACGGTACGTGCGGGCGCAACAATTTGGGTCTCAAAAGTTGCGCGATACTTGAAAGAAAAAAGTCATGAAACATCGCGGTGGGAGCTTATCGCGTTGCGAAGATATTGCGCGAAACGTCGGGGGGGGGGGGGGGGGGGGGCGGATTCCGCCCCCCAGCCTGATTAGGGTTAATTCTTTTAGTGATTTCTTAGTTTCTTCTTTTTTAATCCAAAAATCTAAAGCTCAAGAAATGGAAATGGTTTCATCAAATCGTTTTTCATCCTCATGATATACTTTTAAGTGTAAACTGAGAAATGTTGATATGTTTTTAGTTAAGATTTCTGTATTTTGGGTATAGATTAATTTTTGTATCGTACATATTAAGTGAATATGGTTTATGTTTCTTTTGATTAGGATGAATAAAACTAAGAAAAAAGTATTATAGATTATGTGAAGTACATAACTTTGAAATTCCAGAATGTGTGCATATCTTTATAAGTTTGTTGATTACCATTGATTGTCATAGTTTGTAATGTAACTATTATGCTTATGATTGGATTGGAACTAAGCTGAACTGAACTGAAGTGAACTGAACATAGTATTTAGACAGGTCGAATAAACACACTCTATGGGTTCATGTCCCAACCAAGGGACAAGCTAGTTTGCCTCTTATATAAAGGAGACTGCATAATGACCACAAACAATGAGTAATTGGCCAGAAATAAGATATGATGTAAGAATTCTTTATTTGTCTTGACGCATGATACAGAACCGACTCATCGTTCAAATGGACAGTTCAAACTAAGAGATGCAGCAATATTCAAGTATAGTTCTTATTTCTGAAAGTTTCCATCGCCGGACTAACATACACGAATGGACAGAAAGAGTACTGACTTTAATAGAAACAGAAATCAGTTATCAATAACATGCTCATATAATGGACCTACACATGCTCATACACTGCAAAAAGTCCGGTGTTAAATAGTGAACACCGATCTGGTGTTAAATTTTCGGTGCTCATTTATGGTGTTAAATTAACACCTCCGGGTGTCATTTCCAAATTTTAAACTGTTTTTTTTTAAGAGTTTCTTAGTAACTGCACTTCTTGTTGATTTTTAATTTAAACAAGACGATCAAGAATTTTACATTAAAATACTAGATTTTTGAAAAAATGTGAAAATAAATTTACACCAAAGTAACACCAGCTGGTGTGGTCCCTTATTGAAGCTGGACGGGTGTTAAACCATTGATATTAACACCAACAAATATCAAATCAACACCATGTGGTGTCATTTTTGAATTAACACCAGTACAGTGTCAAAATAACACCAGGTACAGTGTCAAATTAACACCACGAAGTGTCAGGTGAACACTTTTCAACACCATCACAGTGCATTTTTAACACCTGTGGGTGTGGTCCTTTATTGAAGTTTGAGCGGTGTTAGATTTAACACCCGTGGTGTTAAATCTAACACCGATGTTTTTACAGTGTATCAACCCGTTATGTATACATTGTGTAAATACATTCAAGATTCAAGATTCAAATTTATTTTCATTTCCATCAACAGAGAAATTATATACAATATATAAGCAAAACATATTTGTAATATTGCAAAAAAACATGAATACAAACTTGTATGGCTTATTTTCAAGAAATTTCCCCCGATAGATACATCATTCAAACGAAAAGTTACGGGACTCAGGCTCGGGATCGGGCTTGTCCATTTATCTACAAGACTTTTCGAGGCACTTTTCAGTGGTTTGAGGACAGTTAATAAGATTGCCACCTTTTTGTCGCTGGTGGCGCTCTTTAAATATCCACTTCACACTAGATCACCTCCACTTCAAAGGGAAGTTGACTCTGATAATCAGTGTCAAGGAAAACAAACAAAAATTATGAAAAAAAAAAACGATGAAAACGCTTTCCTGAAGATTGGGTCAGGAAAACAAAAGAAAACGGAAAGCTCACAAACTGTGGCCTGCCAACCACATCTTCACCAAGTTTTGTTGTTGTTGTTGTTGTTCTTTGTTTTAAAGGAATTCCAGCATGATATATTTTAACCTGTGCATCAACTTGTTATACAGACATCATGATTTAGCAATGATGATTCGTAACTTTGGACTTGCAGTTGATACCACTAGTTCAAATGTAAAGATGTGTATCTCACTACGTACAAGCCAAATGTAGAGTAATGGCACATTTCTTCATTTTTTCCCCCGCATAGTATAATCTCAACAGATACTAATATTTTGGTGTGTTGGGCATCTTATTTCATGACATTCTTGATATTTATCCATCCATAGTGGAACTTTCACCTTTCTATTTTGTGTGTGTGTGTGTAAAAAAAAAGAAGTCAAACTGGATGATAGAGCGGAGTCCCCTATTGACCGATTCTGTGACGCGCTATGTGTATTTTTAGCATAGGCGCAGCCATACTGGGTGTATCAGCAGACCCCCCCCCCCCTCCGCACTCCCCCACCCCTCTCCCTACATTAGCACGCGCGCAGAATGAAAAACTGCTTTAGCCAATGGGCGTCTCGTACTGAGTGCGCGAATGCTTGCTTAGTGCGCGAACCTTTGTTACAAGTGCGTGATAAACATGTTGCCCCGGGGTGGGGGAGAGCAGGGGGGGGGGGGGGGGGGGGGGTCGACTGATACACACCATGGCTGCGCCCTGTGCCGTAAAATGTCTGCTGCCCTCAACGAACCCGAATCGGTCACCCCTATAAGCGGGGATATGGCACCTACCTGCAGCTATAAGTGTGCGCACAATTTAATGATGCACTGGACAGAGTGGATCAGTGAAATTATTATTGCATGCGCGAGTATATTCAAACTTTGGAGCTGTTTAAACCCACGAGCGCAGCGAGTGGGTTCTAGACAGCTTCCAAAGTTAATTGAGAGCATCCGATTCTCACTGATCTACGAAATGGGCCTGTGCGTCATTTGTGTTATAAAATGGCCCCGTAAATTCATGAAATACAACCATTTTCTCCATCATGCTTCCGGTACACCTACAACACTATACAAGACTTCAGCCATGCGTTCGGATTTTACCGGGCGCATGACTCAATGTGGATCAGTTAAAAATCAATGCATGACGATTGACCAATCAGATTGCAGAGATTCTAAAGCAATTTTTATAACAAGGCATGACCACCGAACTAAAAACACAGTTCGGTGGGCATGATACACTTCACTCGTCACGACGTCACGTGAGAAAGAAAGGGTCAAAGACTGATGACGTCATAATCATCATTATCACCATCACCGTTATCATCAGCAGCATCACTGTGTGAGGAGCTACCAGGATACGTGCTGACCCGGTGGGGAGCGGAGGAGGAGCGGCCTCGGTGGGGAATCGACCGGTGAGCCAAGGCGAGTAGTTCAACCATACTGAGCCAGTCGTACTCATGGCTTCGATCAACTGCGTGGATGGAAAGAAACCGCGACATCACTAGTCAAAACTGTCATAATATAATAACATTCACAGACAAAACACAGAGATAAATACAATTTCGAAGATGCAGAGCGTTATTAATTAGTTTCATGGGCCTTTCGTATTGAATATTTTAAGGTATATTACTTCTACTATGTTACATTACTTTCTCTCTCTTTCTTCCCTTCAAATTATCGGAATATTTATTCTATGTCTGGTTTCACGGAAAGGAAACACAAACACATAACATTATAGCCTGTATAAATATGTTCACTTAAAATCTGTACTCCATGATTATTGTTAGAAATTATTCCCTGTTATCACTCTATTTCTCTAATCTCATTTCGCATCGTTTCTCCTTTTCATTATCTATGTTTTTGTTGGAAATGAAAAATGAATGAATGAATGAATGAATGAATGAATCTTTGTTATCATCATCATCAACTTTTTTCTTTTTCAGTTACTATTACTATCATTATAAACATTATCATTATTAACATTATTACTATCATCTTTAGCATCATCTTCATTATTAATATTACCATCACCATCACCATCCTTTTACTTAAAAGTATCACTATCAATATTTTCTGATAATTCCCTTTAAAATTGACATAGTAGACAGAAAAAGCATGAACATCAACCTATATGTGTCAAGGAGCCACCTTTTGCTGTTGGTATCCGTTATGCGGCACGCTGAACTTGTAGCCAATCGGACACAAGGGCTGTCTGACGTCATACGGCCACGTTCTCTCGCTGACCGTCCATTCCTCCGGGTTCGACGAACTTTCGCAGGCGTAGCTGAGCGAGCGTACGCAGTCTGGCGAGGTATACCATCGATGGTCGACGTGGCTGCATGATGACATTTTATGACAGTTTAAGTTCAACACCAATATATAGGATTATGTCACGCCAGAAGAGATCCTTGTCATTTGATCGGTTGTTTGACATTGATCATTCGGCCCATTTCACTATGACGTCATCATCCGTGCAATTTTGGATCGATACGATTTTTGCTCCATTGCATGCTCGCTAGTTGAGAGCCCGGGGACACTACGCGGGTTACGCGCTTGCGTTTGCAGTGTGTGTATGCGACAGCGCGCTATAGCGTAAAACGCTCATTGAGCACTCTCGCGATCTCAGATTTTCTCCTGTTTCTAAATTAATAAAACATCAAATGACGAGGATCTATTATAGGCGTTATGTAAAACAAATAATAAATGTTTTTCATTCGTGTAATGGACAGAATATTTCATTCGGTGAAAGATGAAATGTTTGATCCATTCAACGAGGCGCAGCCGAGTTGAATGGATCATTTCATCTTTCACCTCATGAAATATTCTGTCCATTGCACTCATAAACATTCATTATTTGTATGATATGTGATATGTGTAAAGTGATATAATCATATTTCTATGTAAATAATAATTGAACATCATATCTGACAACGTACGTGGATGTAGCGAGTGATCCTTAGTTTCGAACAACAGCTATAAAGGTGTGGGAAAAGTGCGATACCAGTGGCACTTTTCTGCTGCGTGGGGCAAATTATTAACTGCATTATAATTGCTGTGTTCCGCTTTGCAACTACTATTATGTACAACTACTTTTACCACTACTTCTACTACTCCTACTCTTTCTACTACTACTACTACTACTACTACTACAACTATTACTACTACTATATATTATAAAATGGGTTCAAGAATGTAGCCAATAGGAAGCGCTGAAATGAGACACACCTCCTTCCTTTACTTCAGTACAACTGCACTGCCTGTAATCCTATGGTAGATTGCCGATCGTCTGTGCGCGCGGCGGCTCCTTTGATGAATTGCATGCATACGCGTACGCGCTGTCAATCCTGTAAACAACTTCTAGTTCGGGCTGCCGGCCGGCCGGCCTGTCTTCCCTTGTGCATAACATACTGTATGTGGCGTACGTACGTATACTGTACTATACGTACACTTTGTACAGTACAGTAGACCAAGCGTTATGGGACCGGACGCGTACATGGAGTCACTTTGAAGAGCAAATCCAACGATTTAGCAGGTTAATTCTCACGCCGTTTTCAGAGTATGTTGTCTAGTAGGCCTATATGAGGAGTCTATATCAAGTCTTTAAGGTAAAGGGTGCATATTCTATGTAAAATAAGTAAGTTTTCATGCGGGTGTCCGGAAACCCAACCCCCCATTATACTTATACTGTATGTGCGGGACTTCCGCGAGTGCGACGTGCGTAAAAGTTTGGGACGAACATCTTCGGACGTCTTGACCCACAAAGGTACGTCAAAAACGCTCAAAATGATGTTAGTTTTCGAATTTTCGACCCATTTTATAAAACAAATGATGCACAGGATTATTTCGTGCTCTATCCTGTGCATCATTTGTATACTACTACTACAACTACTATACAACTGCTACTACTAATGATATTACTATTCATATTACTATCGACACTGACATTACATCTACTGCGTTAAACAACTATAATATTAACAGAAGCACAAAGAAGAACACACATCCACATACATACCCACCCACCCATACACATATACACACACACTTTTCAATTCATACAGCATGATCTCATTTCCTGCATTATATTCACCTGAGCATGATACAGGAGTCTTCATCGAGCTCCAGACTTGGTTCCCCCTTGGCCCAGGTGAAGACAGCGGTCTCCATGAGTTGTGGGCTGACCATGTCAGTGGCCGGCAGGTTGATTCGACATTTCACCATCTCCGAAAGATCCGTGATCACTCCGACTCTCGTAGGTCCGTCGTAGATGGCATCCAGTCTAAAAGTAGGAAGGTAGTAAAGTAAAAGTTTGCAGTCTATTATATCTTTAAATAACCTTAAAATACAATTTTCAGTGCAGTGGCGGATCGAGGAGTGGGGGGGGGGGGGGGGGCGGGCCGGGGGGCGGGCCGGCTGCGTGCCCCTCTTTATTTTTTGTTGAAACAAAATGAATAAAAAACAAGGGGGCGCGTGTGCCCCCTTTAATTTTGATAAGGCGTCTTCCCTTCACAGAATTCCTGGATCCGATATTAAATACTGTATGTCATAATCACATGATTTCCAAATTAGACAAGGTGCTGTCATCATCGCTTTATAAGTTTCCCAAATGACCTGCACAAAAACCTTCACTCTATGTTTTTGTTTTCAAACATGAAAATGTTTAGAGACATTTTTCACATCGATTATTAATGTTGTGTTGCTCCAACCTGACAATGATGTCTACAACAAGAAATGAATTTAAAATTGCAGAATTCTTGACTTAACGCATATCTGTGAAAGGAGAATCTCTGTCTCTTCCAAAAAAGCCAAATCTACTTACGCTTTCCTGTTTGTCATTGGTCATTATCAACGAACTCTTACTCCTTATTATACTACAAAACGATGACCACCTACGATCAAGGTGAAAGCGATGATTATTATGCTATTAACGTTGTTTATGATGGTAATGATAATAATGATGATGATGATGATTTTGATAATAATAATGATGATAACGATAACAATACTTGATAATGATAAGAAGGAGGAGAATAAGATAAAGAAGATGATGAATACTCATGATTATCATTGTTATTATCACTGTCAATATGATCATCAGTCTTGAATGTTACGTCTTTATCTGTTATCATCATGATCATCATTGTTACAATCTTATCATGATTTCTATCTTCTGGGGGTTTCCCCCTCAAAACTTACACGTAGTGCGTGGCGTCGCTGCGAAAGCGGCGGCAGTTTGTGCTGTTCTTCCCGCCACACTGTGGGTACGACGTAAACTGCAAACGAGCAGACAGTGTTTATGAACAAACATATATCTAGTAGCAACATTTCGATTATGAAATTCGTGTCCTACCGAATTCTTTTTTTTTTAATTCCTACCGAATTCTTAATAACCCAACCTCTCTATTTTCTCTCTTTTTGTAACTGGCAGACGGAATATCATCAAGTTATCCCCCTCCCTCTGAAGCCAGCCACTATTTCATGATTATGCTGTCTCCGTGTGACTAATTTTACATACCATGTTTATCATTTTGTATTGGTTTCGAAGTGCTGTTAGAAATCTTTGATCAAGGGCATTATATATTTTATGCATTTTCTTAATAACTTTGAAAGCGTCAGTGTCACGTTTATCGAAATTTCATCCCTGCTTTATGACAAATGCTTTACACCTGACTTCTTTTAAAGAAAAGAAGACCCAATAGAAATGGAAAAACTATTGTAATTAAAAGATAAATATATGAGTTGGCTTAATCTACTTACTTCTTTCGCCCCGGCCGACTGGCAGCCTTTGACGTGCAGGTATTTTCCCTGGTGGGTCATATCGGGATTCCCGACAACAACCACCCTTTTTCCATCCTGGAGAAAAGAAATCAATGAGGTCAATCAAAGTATACCATGCAGCATGTGATGAAAGTTCAATTTGTCAGTAATAAAATCTGCAATGGCGCTCAGTTCAATGTAAAATATTAAGGTAGTAGAAGATGGTCCCGAAAGAATCACATTGATCATCTTTTTGGTGATCGTATCAACTGCCATGAATTTTACCCGCAACTATATTCAAACTTTCCTTCATTACTTTTATAGTCGATGACGTCATCATAAAAAGGGGCCTACGAATCCAAAACTTCACATTGCAACCAACACTTTAAGCGGCACACTCATGTTGTAATGTTGGACAGTGTTCAGTGTATCATATTCAGCATTTTAGAAGACAGATTGCCACGCATACGTGTTTCTTTGTTGTTTGGTCTGTTTGTTCAGGGAGGCTCACCTCCCTGGTTTGTTTTACCTCTCTCATCCTCCGTAGTGTCGGCCAGACTCCTCCATAAGTATCCCGGAGATCGGCGGGACTCAAGATACGATCATGACCCAGATATCTCTCCAGAGGACCGTTCACCTCGGCGTCATGACCCTGATCGAACTTCTCCTGCGTATCGGGAGCGATGACAAGAAAACACATTTGGCTTCATCTTAGGCATAAGCCCTAATAAGTTATTTAATCACACGACAGCCTTGGCATAACAATATTAATATTGCCTAATAATGTATAGTTCCACATGAATTGGACACTTCTTCATACTGAAGAGTTGTCACGTGTACACACTCAGAAAAAAAAATAGGCACACGTTACACTGAACACTCACGTAAGAAGAGACTTTGATGCACGCGCGCACACACACACCTACACACACACACACGCACTAAAATCTAAATTTATGTAACCAAACTCGTGTGACTGCGGGTTGTCACGCATAAAAGTCGACAGTTTTAATATGTTGACGTGCAAACTGGTAGAGTTTGCATTGAAGTGTTGATACTTGGATTTTTAGAGTTTACCCATAGGCCTTATAACAAGTTTAAAGCCACAAACTTCTGCTGTACTTTAACTGCTGGAACCTCTTCCACCTCTTCGAAGAATTTTATTGAAAGCGTTGTTTTGGATAATAGAATGGCTTTCGTTTGAATGTTGTTAGTGTCACTGTACAGCCAAAGTGATAGACCTACTTTTTTTTAATAGGGGGGGGGGGGGCGAATGTTAGATATTGCCACAGTCCTCCCCCCCCCCCCGTGTCAAAAGCCATTCTACAATAATGAGGCGCAGATTTATGACTGAATTCAGTAATACGATCTTCGAAAATTCCTTTATTTCATTCATTAAAGTTCTGAACCACACTTGCTTATCATACTGTTATAGTTACAGAAAAGTGTAGTCTTGTATAGGTTCAGTGATCACGGATTATACTCCCATAGAATATATACTATACATACAAAGAATTAATTTCCCAAAGCAGGTAAAAAGTTTAATGACCCATAATCATTTTAGATGCCTATTGCACAGTTATGTTATGTATAAACATGTTTGAATATGCGTGTCACCTATATAATACTTCATAGCAGGTAAAAAGACTACTGAATAACAGTAAGCCTGAAAAATAAGTCGGTAATTCTCTAAACTAGACATCTACAGTACTCTCTAAAAAATGTCGAGTGAAAATATTCACTCTTAAAGAAGTGAATACACAAAAAAGTGAATTTAGAGTGAAATTAAAGTGAATTTCGATTGAAAATGTTCATTTTCACTCGTTTTAGAGTGACCTCAGGGATCACTCCAAAATCTTCGAGTGATCCTTGAGGTCACTCCAAAATGAGTGAAAATGAAAATTTTCACTCAAAATTCACTCCAATTTCACTCTAAATTCACTCTTTTTTGTATTCACTCCTTTAAGAGTGAATATTTTCACTCGATTGTTTTTAGAGAGTAAGGAAATGAATTTCATTACTTTTTCACATAAAAACTGCAACATGAAAAAAAAAAAATCCAATGTCCTTATATATTCATTCTACATAATAGTCTATCACCTCTACACATCGTTTCGGGTCTTTTTTTTTTCTCTCTCTCGTTTATTGTTTTGTTTTGTTTTATTTGTTGTTGTTGGTTTTTTTTTTTGTTACTTGATTTCTCTTACGTCTAATCGAATCTTGACGAATTCTTCTTCATTCCCTGGCTGGTCGAGCCATTGCCCGATGTCAGCTATGACGTCAGAGAAGAGAACATTGAACTCTCCGCACCCAATGGCCAACGGTGTACCCAGATGAGCGATCCGCATCTATACGGGAATTCCCCCAAAATGACGGCATGTCACACAATGGACAATATTGCCAGTGATTGCGACGCTCGCTAGACGCTTGAAATCACAATGGATGTTTTTTTTTATTTTTTTTATTTTGTCTGCATTGAATGAGAAGTTGTTGATTTTTTCTTCGCTTGCATCCCGAGCGTAAAGGCCGAATGAAGCGTTACATGAGATAAAACAAAAACAAAAAACAAACTAATGCTAGACAGTTTAACTCCTGTCACTCAAGTTGACTACCGTGAGGGAAAAAAAACCACAAAAATTCTGGATTTCCTTTTTATTCGAAAGGATGGAGCAGAATCTCCAACACCAATAAAATTAAAACGTGTTGAGTTAGTATGACTGAAAGGGAATTAACATGACATTGTGTTAAATTGGAACGATGTAAATGATGTTTGTGATTAATCTCAGTAAGTCCTATATTACCCAGTTTGAAATCAACCTTTGAATACCGAAGTGTGAAATAGTTATGCATTATAATGTGCAAAATGTATTCATGTGCACCGTACAGAGCATGTACGATTTGTGTCTTCCCTTCATTTACTCATATTTTCTAGTGTTGAAACGTGGCAAGCTTCTATCCACATCAAAGGGTAATGGTGAATGATTCAAAGGTACATAACATGCTGGAAAAAAAAAAGTTGTCACTTACTGCGTCTGCGCACCACCATATATCGATGGATACCGCCCTCACGCCCATATTCAATATGTCGACGATACTGAACTCGTGATTGGCTAACCCAAGACACAGCTCGTCGTAAGGCGGGGGCCAGTGACACGTGTCGAGCGCTGTAGATTTTTAAAACAAGACGCAAGTACGATTTGATAAATATTCCAATAAATGTTAACTTTGACCTTGCTCAAAATGGAACAGTGAAAACAAAGTTTCATTATGATCTGATCTACAAAGTTAAGAAATCATTTTCGTATATTCTTTAAAACAGATAACATTCAGATCACGCAGGGCCTACGCAAATATAGTGATAATATCATTGCCTCATAAATACACTGTAATTAGTTTGTAAAGGTTTAAGTTCTGTAATCTTTCTGGCATATTAACCAGCAAGTTAAGATATTGTACATGGTCCACTTGGGCAATATTTCCTATTACCTCCGTAAGCAGGCCCATACGCCCTGTTGTTGAAAGCGTTGTGCGACTAAAGAAAAAGAAGACAAACAAAACACTAAATATCACATCTTAAAGTCATGTTTATTTTATCTACAGTAAGATGTGAAAGAGAATGAATTGAATAAAGATGCTCACTCGAATCACCATTTAGTGGATCGTAAATTTTAGCTAAAAGCACTGCTGTTTGGTCACGAAAAACGTTTAGCCACCTTAATATACACACAGTGCTAGTATTATACGATATATTATGCACTTACAGGAAGTATCATACAGATATTTGTTGGCATAATGAATTTAACATATTCTTTGCCATTAAATACCTGCGTAACTATGTCACACTGAGTAGAATCACGATACAATGTACTTGGAATGAACTGCTATCCCCCGTCCGAACCCGTATTTAGAGTCCTTTACACCAACACGGCCCATCCCAGCATGATCATGATGATAGTGATGTTCGAGTAAAAATTCAAATGTAACGTAAATCACTTACATCAAATATTTGCATGTCGGGAATCGGCATATCCACCTATTGAAATGAAAGAAAAAAAGCACTAGTCTATTGTACCTCGGTGGACTCGCATTATTGACCATACATCCTCCAGTTCACAAACACACTGGGACTGACAGGAAGACAAGTGAAGGGATTTTGAAGCATTAAAACAAAATGTAAATCAGAAAGAAAACAAAAATGCATAATAAATTAAAGTCACTTTTTTTGTGTGTGTATACAAACATATGATATTCTCCTCAGGATCACACACACACACACACACACACACACACACTTTTTTTATAAAATTTCATTTTTGGATCCCCTCCCATAACACCGAAATGTACATCTCTCCACTCTAGATTTCCAAGATCTGCCATCTCAAACCTATCTATCACTTTCTGCCACAAATTCTTAACATACACATAATCCCAAAATAAATGTTTTTATGTTTCTACCGATTGCTCACAAAAAGAACACCGGCTATTTGCAACGAAACCAAACTCAAAAAGATTTTCCTTTGTATAAACAACTCCATGTAATAATCTATACTGAAATTCCCTGAGTTTCACACACACATACACACACACACACACACACACACACACACTCACAAAAACAAGACCGACCACTTCCAGAGCCAAAGTAAATAGTTACTATACATTGTTTAGGCCTATATCAAAGACAAGACCCTCATGCATATAGTTTTGTTGTCAACCCTGGCAGTCGGAAACATGCAGAGCCTCGTATTCGACCTACATCTTCTTGCTCGTCTTGAAACCACTACGGTGGCAGGTGCTTTGGCAAAGAATTTGGTACACTATGGATCACACAAAATTTAAAGTGATAACAAACAGAAGAATTCTCGACGTGAAAGATGTGTGAACATCAAGTACACAGAGTATTTGATTTTGGTGCCATTGTCCTCCAACTGTTAATGATAAACGCCGTAAATTTCAACCAACAACAACAACAACAACAACAACAACAACAACAACGCCTATGTGCCCGATGGGAGCAGGCAATTAAACCTTAGAAGTTGATAAAAACATACACAAAAAACAAACAAACAGACCGGCAGACACACACAACAAAGCACCACCCCCCCCCCAAAAAAAAAAAATGTAAAGGGAGAGTATTATGAAACACGCTTACCTGTAATTCTCGCTGTGTTTTCAAAGCGAATTGCAGCCATGTGTCAATCTTTAGTGTGCCTTTTCCGCATCTCCCGTAGTCATCACACTATTTGGGAGGTGAAAACAAAGCAATATGTATTAATCAGTCCTGTAATCAAACGTGAAGCTACCTCTCAACCAGAACTTTATTGTATTCTCAAGCCAAACAAACAACAAAAATAAAGTAAATATTTATGACGTCTTAGTTGATTGTGAGCAAATAATCAGAAAGCCCGATGAGGCGTTAGAGTATTAAACTATCTTGCCCATTATTCTGTCTGGATTTCCAAAACTGATCTTCATCTCTTTTACACCAGACACTGAAACATTACGTATAAGATCATATTATAGTGTATATACACCGGCGCATGTAAGCAAAATGTGAGTGTTTAACTTTCACCTTTACATAACCCTTACTATCATAATTATTCACTAGTACTGCTAAAGAACATTATCTAAAGTAAGTTCACGACTTTGGCCTACCAATATCGGTTCCATTATCATGTCAATAATCAAAGAAGATATTTACGATAGGTAACGAAGATTAGATAAGATAAGATGATGGTAATCATAAGAGATGGTGGTAATGATTGATAGATAAGAAGATGCTCATCATTAACATTGCCACCATTAGCATTATTCTTAAAGAAACCTTCCTTCATGAAAAGCATGAGTGCGGATCGATAAGAGAAAATGACAATGACAAGGACAGGGTCAACCTAGGCATATACAAGACGGGGATTTAATGAATAATCCTGTTCACCTTAACAGCTCAAAGGTTAATGTTACGAATCACACGCAAAAAAAGTCTCACCTCACAGTCGACATCTGCACTCAATCCACGACAACCAGCTCCCGTGCATCGTTGGATCGACGTCTTTAAAAAAAAAATGTGAAAATTGCTGGGACTTCTTGTAGGAATAAAGAATAATCATGCTTCATGGAACTAAATATCTCTTGGTGAGCCTCAGCCGGTCGTCTAATTTACATTGATCATTACATCTTCAAACTGACATTACTATAACCTTTATATTATCATGAGAGTATCATAATTCAGTATCAGTATAATATAATATATAATATCAGTATAATATCAGTATACCCTGAAGTTCTTTGTGTTTATAACCCCATTTATGTATACTTCAACTCCATTATAGTAAGGCCAGATATAGGATGAGAAAATAATGTGTTCACTGCAAAATCGGTATTATAAAAGACACTTATATTAAGTCATCATCATTCATTCATGCATAAAATATATAATACACAAAGCGGTTTGGAATTATTTTTTGTTAGCTCACAGTCACTTATTCAGACACCTTGTCTAGTGGAGATCTTTGAGTGCTGTATAATGCGTTACATCTGACGTCAGGCATTGTATTATCTACGCAGCGTAAAAGTTTCGCGTCAAAATATCAAAGCTTTTGCAGCTCTTTTATAAAGAGGAGTTGGTCACTTGGTCGTAATTTGGCAAAAAGGTGCATGTCAGAAAAATATCATGTTTTGGGTTTTTACCATTTGGGGGGTTTTCGATGCCGAAATTTTCATGTGACAAACTTTCGTAAGTCATCGAGCCTTTGTTTCCGAGATATTTGGGACTATCTCTGTATCATTTTATCAGTTTTCCTGCTTTTGATTTGGCAAAAAGGTGTATCTCTATACATACACCTTTTTGCCAACTTAAATGCACGATTTCTCACGGTGTATGTGAAAATACACCTTTTTGCCAAAATAGCGTGGGTTGCAGTCCCCGAAAACGTGGTTTGGCAAAAAAAAGGTGTATGTCTCTAAAAGTGCTAATTTCTGAAGTATTTTTTAAAGTTTGATGCAAGAAAATTATCAGGAAATGAAATTAGAAGTGTATACTAAATCCTGGAATCAAATCCGAGCGCTGCACAGTTTAGATGGCTTCTACGATCAAGGAAACTGCCAAAACTTTTAAGTCGATTTTCTCGGCTTTGTAGTTGCTGTAAAACGGCAGACATACACCTTTTTGCCAAAACACGAAGTCATGAAGTCATATATTTGTCACTAATTCAGACCTTATACATTATATCATCATTATTCCTCACTTCCAGCCCCATGGCTGAAACCACAGCATGTGCTCTACAAAAGTTGATAGTCGGAACACTCACCAGCATTAGAAATGTCGATATTAGGGTCGACCGCCAGTACATCGTTGCAAGGATTTTGACGAGACGAATTATTTCGAGGGAAATGCGATACTCGCCTAAACGGCAGGGACTAGGCGCTAATTTTTGACACACGGCTTTTTGTAAATAGTTATCCAGTCAAATGATGGCCAGATTTGTATTTGGATGTAATCAGTGATAGATTAGTTACAACGGCGTGCAGTGTGGAAGTGCGCGACTTAACCGGTCATTATCTCCAAAAAGCTTTATCTACCTCTTCTATAGTGGCTTCAGTATATACAGTTCAGCAGAAGTATTCTTTGTACTTTGTTCTGTGTGTATTGTTTGTATTTCCCCTTGAGTGAGAGAGAGAGAGAGAGAGAGAGAGAGAGAGAGAGAGAGAGTGTGTGTGTGTGTGTGTGTGTCTGTCTGTCTGTCTGTCAGTCTTTGTCTGTCTGTACATGTCTCTCGCATGCATTCTTATTGTAACCCCCTCCCAAGTTCCTATGTGGTAAAGAACAGCGCATGTTGACTGCAACGTCGTATGAAAAAAAAAATACAATCATATTCATTCATCATTAATTCTTTCATGCGCAAAACTACAAAACACACAAGGCTGTTTTGAATTTCTTTACTTTTGCTTACAGCTACCCCTCAAACAATATCATCAATTAACATTGATGATATCCCATTAGAAAAGAAAATGAATTCAAAATTTCTAGGAGTATATATAGATGAAAGTTTGACTTGGAATGAGCATTTACATCATGTTACAACGTGTATTTCTAGAAATATAGGGATAATTTCCAAGCTGAAGTTCTTTCTTCCTCGTTCAACTTTATTTCTATTATATAATTCCTTAATTCTTCCATATATAAGTTATATTGCAATGTTGTATGGGGTACTTGCGGCTCTACCAAAATAAATTCTATATTTAAATTACAAAAGAAAGTTATACGTATTTGTACAGGATCGCATTTTCTGGCTCATACTGATTCTTTATTTCATGAGCTTAAAACATTGAAGGTTTTTGATTTGAATATTATTCAAGTAGCAGTAATTATGTTCAAATATATACATCATCAACTTCCATCATCGTTTGATAACATGTTTAGGTTCAATACTTCTGTCCATTCGTACCCTACTCGTATATGTAGAAATTTCCACCTTTTGAATCCCAAATTATTAGTGACACATAAATCTATAAGACATTCGGGTCCGGATATTTGGAATAATCTCCCGGATAATATAAAGTCTTGTTCAAGTATTTATTCTTTGAAAGCTTCACTTAAACGATATTTGATACAATTATATTCTCCAAACCAATTGAGCTAACAAATATTTATAGTATAGATTGTCATCTTATTGTCAATCTCAATTTTCTTCCTTCAACTGCATCTTGCACTCTCACCTGCAACTGCACTGCACTCACCTGATCACCTTCCTCCAAGAGAGTTATGTCGTTGGATAGTCATTTTATGAGGCCTCCATCCATTTCAAGCTTAATTGCTTATGATGGTGGTCTCCTGCATTCAATTATCTCTGTTGTTTACTGAAAAATACTGTATATTTTATTTTATGTTTCTGTGTATCTACATTGCTCAATGCAATCACCTATGTGAATCTATTTATGTACTGTTATCGATTTATTTCACTGCACTTGTTATTCTTTGTCTTTGTACTTTTTGAAGTTTGCATTCAAATTGCATCTGATTGAATGCAGAAATAAAAGCAAACAAACAAACAAACAAACACCTTATCCAAACATAATTATGTTAAAACCATCTTCTTCTTTCTATCTTTCTTGAGTTTCTCAATATCTCTAATGTATCCGTTACCGTCCTCACCCGTACCTTCACCCTCGCTCCTTCATCACTCGTTTCTTTTTATCCCCTGTGCTTTAACTCATGCAATCTAACTCTCTCGACCAATAGATCATTATACCTCTTGATAGTTTGTGTTGCATATGAATGGCTTTTATTTCTACTGCGTGCTTTAAACAGTTGATTTCCTAATCTCCAAACATTTCATTATTTAGAGTATGATTCTTGTAGATTATGTGTATAACGTTTGAAGTTTATCAGATAGTATCTCTTCCCATCTCCCTGATATTACTGTATATCTCGCATTTGATCCAAACATTCTTATCTATTTCTCCCTCTCATCCCATCCCTTTCTTGCCCTTTTTCTGTAAGTGTATGTGGGTCTGTATGTATGTGAGTGTGTGTGCCATTGTTCGCTGTACAATTAGGGTTTGTTTCTTTTCAATCTTTAATTTCAATCATTTCTTTTAATGACTTGAATGCTAGGTGTTTGATATCAAGTTTTAATTTCCATTTTCTATGACGAATAAGCACTATACCCAGGCAGGATAGATTTAAACACTCTCGTTATTTGTGTCAAAAATGTGCGACCATTTTGCTACTTTGTACAGTGCCATCGACTTATAACATCATATTTGTATAGGTTGAATAATGAATATAGATCGTTAAAAAAATAGTGTGATATGTTGCATTGAAACGCCGTTTGGTTTCTTTTGTGTTTTTTCTATATTACTCTTTTTTTCTATTCGAAGATCTGACGCTCCAGGAATGGAAAGGGTCCCTCTGGCCTGTTATACCGTATACCCCCCCCCCCCCCCCCCAAAAAAAAAAAAAGAGGATAAAATATAACGGGACCCTCCACAACGATAACTTTAAAATTATTGAATCAATCCAAATTGTTTCAGGGTGGTATATGAAACTATAACTTATTACCCACATCCTATATTCCGCAAACCTCATCCCATTTGCTTCGGTGGTCAAAGAGAGTAACGGTTGAGAATGATAAAGGGTGTTAAGTTGCCACTAAACCCAGTGTTCAAGACCACTCAACGCCCTTCTCATTCTCAACAGACTTAATGAGGATCTTTGTAAAGCATGTCACGAATATCTTTCCTCCAAGTTCTGTCCATTGTGTTCACATATTAATCAACTGTTGTTAATTTGCAGGTCCAAGAGCATCCAAGTGCTAAACTTGGAAGAAACAGGCCTATGACATACTTCACAACGACTCACATTACTCTGTTACCACTTAACCAAATTGAACATGGTTTTCTGCAAAATATAGGTGAGATGTTATATTTTTAGAGGCTGAAGTAGCATTTAGACAGTCTAATTATTTTTTTTTGGCACATACTGTAAACGGAAAGTTAATTCAACCTCGTTGAGAGGGTATTTCAAAGTTTGTTTTTTTAATCCTCGTTTTATACTTAAATATTTATCTAAGTATAAACTGAGAATTGTTAACAGAGCTCAGAATATTCTCTGTTTTGTGTATGAGCAATTCTTGTCCCTCTCTCCCTCTCTCTCTCTTGTCATGCACTGTTGAATACGATTTATGTTCCTTTGGATTGGGATGAGTATAACTTAAACAAACGTGTGAAAGATGTATTGAGATCATCGTTTTCCGCTGTGCTTTTGAAGTTGTTATGATAAGGCTGCTTTTTCTTAATTTACTGTCCATCAACGTTAGAATTCATTAACATTGTATCAACAACTAAAAAAGGGCAAAAAACAACAACAACGAACAAACAAACAAATAACGAAACAATTCCATAACAAGTCTGTATATAGGCTTCATGAAATTAGCTGTTTATAGAAAAGTATACGAATGTAGTGAAAAAATTGACCCAACATTATTGCAAAGTGCTTAGAAAAGACAAATATTAGTAGGCACAAAACCAAGGGAGAAGCTGTTTGCCTCTCACAGAGGAGATTGCATGGTAACACACAAACAATTCGTATTTTTACAGAAATAAGAAATGACGTAAGAATTCTTGATTCGTCTTGACGGATGATACAGAACTATGTCATCGTTTCAATGGAGAACTAGAACAAAGAGATGTAGCAATATTAACCAGTCATTACGTCAAAAAGTTTCCTTGCTCTGACAAGGCTTATACATTAGGATTATGTAACATATAGGAATATCACCTTTGAAAGAAACAGAAATTAATCGATTCATCATCTCAGCATCAACCCATACATGACACTACCCATACATGTATATTCGCAAAATAATATAGAAATTCTCATTGTAATTAACCTTCTTCATGTAAGCAATTTCATACATAATTACATGTCAATTCAATCTGTCTTTCCTCATGATATTCCTGTTATTTTCGACACTTCACCATGCATTTTTTTTTTACATTTGTCATTTGCGTAGTCGTAGATTACTAAAGCCTGCCTATCCCTTACACAATAACATTATATAAACAATATAAAAGCACACACACACGAAAACAAACCCATACTAAGTTAGTTTAGGCTTTATGCAATCAATCATTGCTGTAGAAGTATACAAATGAACAGAAGAAAATTATCCACGATCACTACAGAGTACCGAGAAAATGCAAACAGACAAAGCCCTGTGCAGACTTATGTCAAAAAACCGGAGAAGCTTGTTACGTCTCTCATAAAGGAGACTGCATGATATTCATTTATACGTCAGAAAGTTTCCTTGCCCGACATACATTCACATACATTATACAAACGTGAGTACTGTCCTTAAAAGAAAGACCAATGAATCGATTCATCGTATTCATATCAAGCAATTATATACATAAGAAATTCACAACTTCCGAAATGCACATCCACATTCATCTTCATCTGTCACTTAAATATTTCAGGTTCTTATTTCATTCAGAATTACATACATGTATTGCTGAGATTATAATACAACGTGTACTATTTCATGCTGGCATTCCTCTTAGTATCTCTTGTTTCACTCTCACTTGCATTTCTTTTGACATCATTTGTCAACTGCGAAGTTGCAAATTATTAACACCTTCTTATTTTTTCCAATATTGTTCTCGTAACTTATTCATTTCAGCTTGTACGTACGCCATTCCATACTGCCTTCATAAGTATGCACACGACCCTTCTAAAAACTCAGCATTTATCGTTGAAAATAGGCTATGGTATGAATGCATACACTCAACGTATTACAACTCAAAGGGCGTCGACAGCGACGAAATGACTCTCAATCTAAGGTCTGTTAAAATGAAAATATAATATACAGATACGGCTCTTGTGTTTCTTCCTCGGTTGAAATCAGGACGATGTATTTATTTGGCATTTTCTTTTCATTTCACAAGGCCTTTAATGACTTGCTGTTGCAAATGATATAAGAGATCTCTGATCTCAAGAATAACTGGCGCTGATATGATTGTTATAGACCATGCATGAAGGTCTCACATCTGTAAACTTTAAACAACTCTCTACGGACACAACTAAACATTTCATAAAGATATTATTATGTAGGGCATGAAGAATTCCTTGTTATTCGTATTTCGCACTTAAGTATACTTACATGCTTCATCTCAGTCTTGAAATTTGCATTTTTCCCATTCAGAGGTCCTATAAAGAAGGCTATACCGTTTCTCACTCAAAAGTTGCAGATTTTATTTTTTTTCTGAATGTAGTCATTCCAATTAGTTTAAAAAGTAATCAGACTGGAAATGAACATAATATTATTTTGTAAAAAGATGCACCCTTATCAACAGCAGCTTATTTGTTCTGACCAAGGTGGTATTTTTTTGAATAAAATGTTTTTAGCGATTTTTATTTTTGTTTTTTGGTATTGTCATTCTTATCATTATCATGTTGTGTCTTTGAAAAGACGAAGTGTTGGGGCTCTGGCTGGTCCGTATCATCTACAGGTAGTGAGGTAAGTTAGATTGCCACCTTTTTGACGCTGGTGGCGCTCTTAGAGTACCCACGACAGTGCAGGCACAGACCCACGCGAGACAGTCGCCTGGCCAAGTTGACTTTGATAAACAGTGCCCAGGGAAACAAACATACGAAAAAAAAATCATCTAAATTTCGCCTGAAAAACTAAACTAAATAGAAAGCTCTGAGTATTTGGTTCCCACCATATCCGCTTCGCCAAGTATCATATATTTGAAATGAATCATAGATCGGAGTTCCCTTCAAGCAGCAAGTGTGTGCATAAGCTGGAATGGCACAAGTCACTCGTCACGACGACATGTGGGAGTGACTGTAAATCAAAAACTGCCTGACGTCATCATCATCGTCGTCGTCATCACCGTTATCACCAGCAACATCACTGAGTGAGGAGCGGCCAGGGTGCGTGCTGAACTGTTGGTGAGCAGAGGAGTAGCGGCCTCGGTGGGGAGTCGAGCGGGGAGCCAAGGCGAATAGTTCAACCACACTGAGCCAGTCGCAGCCATTGCTTCGATCAACTGCGTGGATACAAAGAAAACACGATATCATGAGTAAACATTGCCGAAAATTATTCCATCTGACAAAGATAGAAAATTCAAAGATGCTTTCGATTCATGCTATCCCGATTCAAAGTGATGGAATTGTAAGTTTCATGTCTCTCTCATTACTTCTTAAAGAAAAGAATTAGATTATTCATTCCATTTGTCTGGTATTCAGTTGATAAAACCCTCGTATATCACATTATAATCTGTATACTAGTAGTAAGCTCATTTAATTCAGTGCTGCAAAGCGTACTCTCTAAAAAAAATCGAGTGAAAATATTCACTCTTAAAAGAGTGAATACGAAAAAGAGTGAATTTAGAGTGAAATTGGAGTGAATTATGAGTGGAAATGTTCATTTTCACTCATTTTAGAGTGACCTCAAGGATCACTCGAAGATTTGGGAGTGATCCCTGAGGTCACTCCAAAACGAGTGAATACAATTATTTTCACTCTAAAATCACTCTTTTATGTATTCACTCTTTTAAGAGTGAATATTTTCACTCGATTTTTTTAGAGTAGTTGTCAATAACACAAATATTCTCTATTCTCTATTGTAACAATGCTAACAATATTTTCTAAATCCCTATAGGCATTATAACTGTAGCTTATAGTACATGTTGATGGAAAAAGGCATCAAAGATATATTTGTATCGCTAAACTGATCACGGAGGCACCTTTTGTTGTTGGTATCCGTTATGCGGCACGCTGAACTTGTAGCCAATGGGACAGAGGTCCTGCGTTACGTCATATGGGCCCGTTCTCTCGCTGACCGTCCATTCCTCTGGGTTTGACAAACTCTCGCAAGCGTAGTTGAGCGAGCGAGTGCAGTCTGGCGAAATATACCAACGATGGTCGGCGTGGCTGCAAAATCATGTTTGAACGTTATAAAGTTATCAGTGTGGGATAGAAAAATAAACACCAACGTGTGATATTCGTTGCTATTTTTTACATAGTGGTATAGATGAATAGTGTATGTGTAAATTGATATGATCATTTTGTTTTAGTTGTTCATCACGCATACGAATCTAAACACATATCTGACGTACATGACTGTATGTAGTCGGTGACCCTTATGTTAAAGACAAGGGTGTTGAAAAGATAAACGCTTCATTAGTGGCGCTGATATTCTTCATGCTTTGTAACGTCTCTCTCTCTTTCTGTGATTACATGCCGATTCATACAACATGATGATATTTTTTGATGGGTAACATTTACCTGAGCATGATACAGGAGTCTCCATCTAGCTCCAGTCTCGGTTCCCCCTTGGCCCAGGTGAAGACAGCGGTCTCCATGAGTTGTGGGCTGACCATGTCAATAGCCGGCAGGTTGATGCGACATTTCACCATCTCCGAAAGATCCTTGATCACTCCAACTCTCGTGGGTCCGTCGTAGTAGGCATAGAATCTAAACAATGAGGTAAAGGTCTCTCTTTTTTTACGGAAAATTCCCTTTAAAATATACAATAAAATTGTGATTCAAAGCAATCGTTACCCTAAGAGGAGAAGCAGACGAAGACTGGTAGAATTTCAATCAAAACAAGACACAACATGACAACGTTTCGAGGTATTAAAGTTTTCTAAGTTTTCACCCAACACTGACCCATCAATATGCACATAAGGTTTCCTCCTCTCAAAAACCTCCTTATTAGCTGCACACAACTTAACTCCAATTTTTTGTTTTATAATTTTGTTTCTGTGAAACAAAATCCATTATCGTCTCCATCACCGCTACCTTAATATCGCAATTCTTTAATATGATTATTGTTTCTTTTTCATCAACGAAACTTACATGTTAAAGTGCGTGGCGTCGCTGAGAAAGCGGCGGCAGTTTGTGCTGTTCTTCCCGCCACAATGTGGGTACGAGGTAAACTGCAAACGAGCAGACAGTGTTTGTGAGAAGACATTTTGAATATAAAATTGTTTAATTACCCATTTATCGGTTACGCAAACTGTAAAGTCTTCAGTCATTTCATTAAAGTCTGAATTTTCTTGAACAAATTGATATATACATGTATATATACATGTATATATATATATATATGTATGTATATATATATATATATATATATATATATATATATATTTATCCTGAAAATTTGAAATTCATTCACTCTGGAAGAAGAATTTATCCCAAGTCATATGAATTTACGGAAGGCAGAAATAGACCTATTCGTGCAACACAGCAGTGAAGTTTGGAAAAAAATAAAATCTGACGACCAGTTCAAAAGATGAGTTGCTATCACCCTGTCTTTGATTATTGCTTGGGCAACAAATATCCGGCTCCACTTCAAGGCCAGTTAATATTTCTTCTTTTTTTATGCTGTCATTTCGTGCTGAACACTGAACGGTACATGATGCTTATTCTGTATCGGTTTTCACGCTAAGTCTACCTAAATCTCTCCTATCTCCAGCATTGCAAAAGCTTGCATTTTGAAGAAATTGTCAATCCTTCTTTATTTCAAACTAATTTCTCATAAAAAAGAAAAGTGGCAATGCTTTACCTTATTCACACCGGCCGACTGACATCGACTAACGTGGATGTATTTTCCCTGGTGAGTCCTGTGAGGATTCCCGACAACTACTACCTGTTTTCCATCCTGTTGAAATTAAATCAATACGGTAAATCCAAGTCACCTCGACAAAGTGGTTTTCTTACTGATATTCCAAACCGTTAAAGCGTGATTTTATTTACATGTATCTCGGTCTCACATGATATAGGTCAAACAAACAAATAAACGAAAAAAAAAAGAATCAATTTGTGCTGCCACCTATAAGTATAACTATATACATCACCATCCACGTGTGTATTCAACGCCACATAAAGTGATGGGTTACATTGCCTCTTTTTTTCTTGCATGTATCGACTGCGAGGTTTTTTTTTTTCTATTTGTACAACACATGTTTCCCATAGACAAATAAGGGTGAAATTTCTTATCATTTTATACTCCAGTTAGGTTTTCAGGTTAGCACTCCCCCCCCCCCCCCCCCCCCGGGTTAAATTATTGGATAACGAAATGCTGCCGAACTGTGAAGGACCTAAATTTCCTGTTTTCATTTTAAGTTTCTGCCTTTCTTTGTGAGATATATAGAGTAGACATGCACTTGAAATGTATACTATAATGCAAGACAACACAATTTCAATACAAAACTTGACCGTCCTGGATGGAAGTATAGCGCCAGGTCATGACTAATCCTGAGAGAAGCGCAATCATTCATTAAATGTCCTTCAGCACATAATCATTTACCGTTCGAATGGAAATTGTAAATGCGGACAATAAATCTATTCGAAAGAGTGACGTCATCAAAGTGAACAAAATTTGAAGAAACGAGGATTCGTTGTCGTGGTCCACACCATCAGTTGCATATTCTATCGTGCTTTGGACTGTGTTCATACATTTCCATCATTATCCTATACTATAATACTCGAAGTTGTTGTTGTTGTCGCGGCCTTATGTATTTCCTGTTTTATTTCGGCGTTGCTGGTTTCTCTATCTCCTCCCGAGCCGTCGGCTCCGGGCAGTTGCGACCGGTGCCGTCGGCCGCAGGAGAGTATCCTACATCGAATGACGTGGGTTTCGTCCCCTCTCCGCCTCCGTGTCGACGTCGAGGACGAAAAAGAAAAATTAATTAGCTACATGCATAATGCATTTTTGTGCGTGACGAAAGAGCCGAGCTTTTCAATATTCACGGTACCTGCGCTGGCCTCCTGCTTTCTCGATCTTCCATCTTTTAGCTTGCAGAGACACTGGGGGATACTAAAGATGATGATGCAGCGAAATCTCTGACATCTTCCGGCGGACGCGCACGCACACACACAATGTACCTCGCAGAACTCTATACACACTCTACACTGTGTGTATAGTTCTGTGATGTACCTTTGCCTCCGCCTGTTGCGTGTACTGAATGTGTTGACGATGGTTACACGAATCTGTGTGTGCGTACACGTGATATGGACTACAAGGGCATTTACGTACAGTTCGCCATTATTGGCGTCCCCAAATGAAAACAACGAACGTTGGTTATGTAATTGTATTTTGCACAACTGCAGAATACTATATGCAGCTCAGGTACGTCATTTAGTTTGCTCGCCGTTTGCTCTCAAGTCCGGTGTCATTGTACGCAGACTGTTTAGGACGCGGCTAAATATATTTGCCGATCGTACCCTTACATATCAGATTACACGCGCAGCTGTGTCCATTCGTTTACTGCAGAGCTGCTGTAATCATACATATTCATAAGATGAGCGGACGTAGAGGAAAACCTCGCTTTGCCGACCGCCTATTTTTAAAATTGCAAGTGGAAATAGAATGTGTGGTTCTATGGTCTATCAAACCAAGTTTTGGTGACAAAAAAAAGAGGGAGCAAATGAAGACGAATGCAGTGATGTATATATTCTTCTTTCTTCCATAACATGGGAAAAATATTAAAGAAAAAAAATACGAGGTCGTGAGAACCTACTCCCACGGGTGCCTATTAAACCTGATGACTATGATCACCCTCTCCACAAATAATAACAATGATAATAATAATAATAATAATAATAATAATAATAATGATTTAGGATAATGATAATAATGATATAATAATAACAATAATAGGAGCAATAATTGTAGGCCTAATATTAATTATGATAATGTACAATCTGAAGCAGATGTAGTTCTATATTAATATGATATATCAAGCCAAGTTTTGGTGATTAAAAACAACAAGGAGGGAGCAAAATTATGAAGACGAAAATATCTTATTTTTCTCTCATAACGTGGGGAAAAGAAACATGAAAAAAAAAAAACACAAAACAAACCGAGGCCTTGAGACCAGCCGTGGATTCCCGCGGGTGCCCGCGTGGATGCAAGAGCAGGGGGTAATCAAAGTCATAGTGTTAATATCTTCCCGTTTCAACGGGAACAACCTGTGGGCAGAACTTTCGGGGAATCTCATTTGCGTTTTTGGTAATTTTTCCCTGAATGTTTTTGTTTTTTGCCCTGCGGAGGTGGAAATGTGTGTGTGCGTGAGGGGGGGGGAGGGATGAGGGGCAACAAGACAACTGTTGGACTTCAACGGGTGCAAATAACCCCTCGAAACTCAAGTTCTATAATAAAAGCAAGTAGTGGCGGGAATGATCCCTACCAATGGACCGGATCGCCTGGCATATACTACAAAAATGTATTATAAAATTTCTGGGAAGGGTGGTCATTTAGAAGACAGCACAATTAACGAAAGAATGAGTAGACTTTTCTTTTTATTTCTTCAATAAAAATGTGCAAAATCGTATTATGAGAAAAAAAAATAAAACCCCTCAGACCCGTGGATTTCCACGGGTGCTGCTAGTCCTATACTATAATACTCGAAGTTGTTGTTGTTGTCGCGGCCTTATGTATTTCCTGTTTTATTTCGGCGTTGCTGGTTTGTCTATCTCCTCCCGAGCCGTGGGCTCCGGGCAGCTGCGACCGGTGCCGTCGGCCGCAGGAGAGTATCCTACATCGAATGGCGCGGGTTTCGTCCCCTCTCCGCCTCCGTGTCGACGTCGAGGACGAAAAAGAAAAATTAATTAGCAATATGCATAATGCATTTTTGTGCGTGACGAAAGAGCCGAGCGTTTCAATATTCACGGTACCTGCGCTGGCCTCCTGCTTTCTCGATCTTCCATCTTTTAGCTTGCAGAGACACTGGGAGATACTAAAGATGATGGTGCAGCGAAATCGCTGACATCTTCCGGCGGACGCGCACGCACACACACAATGTACCTCGCAGAACTCTACACACTCTACACTGTGTGTATAGTTCTGTGATGTACCTTTGCCTCCGCCTGTTACGTGTACTGAATGTATTGACGATGGTTACACGAATCTGTGTGTGCGTGATGATATGGACTACAAGGGCATTTACGTACAGTTCACCATTATTGGCGTCCCCAAATGAAAACAACGAACGTTGTTATGTAATTGTATTTTGCACAACTGCAGAATACTATATGCAGCTCAGGTACGTCATTTAGTTTGCTCGCCGTTTGCTCTCAAGTCCGATGTCATTGTACGCAGACTGTTTAGGACGCGGCTAAATATATTTGCTGATCGTACCCTTCCTTATCAGATTACACTCGCAGCTGTGTCCATTCGTTTACTGCAGAGCTGCTGTAATCATACATATTCATAAGATGAGCGGACGTAGAGGAAAACCTCGCTTTGCCGACCGCCTATTTTTAAAATTGCAAGTGGAAATAGAATGTGTGGTTCTATGGTCTATCAAACCAAGTTTTGGTGACAAAAAAAAAGAGGGAGCAAATGAAGACGAATGCAGTGATGTATATATTCTTCTTTCTTCCATAACATGGGAAAAATATTAAAGAAAAAAAATACGAGGTCGTGAGACCCTACTCCCACGGGTGGCTATTAGACCTGATGACTATGATCTCCCCCTCCCCAAATAATAACAATAATAATAATAATAATAATAATAATAATAATAATAATAATGATAATGATAATAATAATATAATAGTAACTGTAATAGGAGCAATAATTGTAGGCCTAATATTGATTATGATAATGTACAGTCTGAAGCAGATGTAGTTCTATATGATATATCAAGCCAAGTTTTGCTGATTAAAAACAAAAAGGAGGGAGCAAAATTATGAAGACGAAAATATCTTATTTTTCTCTCATAACGTGGGGATAAGAAACATAAAAAAAAACACAAAACAAACCGAGGCCTTGAGACCAGCCGTGGATTCCCGCGGGTGCCCGCGTGGATGCAAGAGCAGGGGGTAATCAAAGTCATAGTGTTAATATCTTCCCGTTTCGACGGGAACAACCTGTGGGCAGAACTTTCGGGGAATCTCATTTGCGTTTTTGGTAATTTTTCCCTGAATGTTTTTGTTTTTTGCCCTGCGGAGGTGGAAATGTGTGTGTGCGTGGGGGGGGGGGGATGGGTGAGGGGCAACAAGACAACTGTTGGACTTCAACGGGTGCAAATAACCCCTCGAAACTCAAGTTCTATAATAAAAGCAAGTAGTGGCGGGAATGATCCCTACCAATGGACCGTATCGCCGGGCATATACTACAAAAATGCATTATAAAATTTCTGGGAAGGGTGGTCATTGAGAAGACAGCACAATTAACGAAAGAATGAGAAGACTTTTCTTTTTATTTCTTCAATAAAAATGTGCAAAATCGTATTATGAGAAAAAAAAATAAAACCCCTCAGACCCGTGGATTTCCACGGGTGCTGCTAGTCCTATACTAGAATACTCGAAGTTGTTGTTGTTGTCGCGGCCTTATGTATTTCCTGTTTTATTTCGGCGTTGCTGGTTTCTCTATCTCCTCCCGAGCCGTCGGCTCCGGGCAGTTGCGACCGGTGCCGTCGGCCGCAGGAGAGTATCCTACATCGAATGGTGTGGGTTTCGTCCCCTCTCCGCCTCCGTGTCGACGTCGAGGACGAAAAAGAAAAATTAATTAGCTACATGCATAATGCATTTTTGTGCGTGACGAAAGAGCCGAGCGTTTCAATATTCACGGAACCTGCGCTGGCCTCCTGCTTTCTCGATCTTCCATCTTTTAGCTTGCAGAGACACTGGGGGATACTAGATGATGGTGCAGCGAAATCTCTGACATCTTCCGGCGGACGCGCACGCACACACACAATGTACCTCGCAGAACTCTATACACACTCTACACTGTGTGTATATAGTTCTGTGATGTACCTTTGCCTCCGCCTGTTACGTGTACTGAATGTATTGACGATGGTTACACGAATCTGTGTGTGCGTGATATGGACTACAAGGGCATTTACGTACAGTTCGCCATTATTGGCGTCCCCAAATGAAAACAACGAACGTTGGTTATGTAATTGTATTTTGCACAACTGCAGAATACTATATGCAGCTCAGGTACGTCATTTAGTTTGCTCGCCGTTTGCTCTCAAGTCCGATGTCATTGTACGCAGACTGTTTAGGACGCGGCTAAATATATTTGCCGATCGTACCCTTACATATCAGATTACACGCGCAGCTGTGTGTCCATTCGTTTACTGCAGAGCTGCCGTAATCATACATATTCATAAGATGAGCGGACGTAGAGGAAAACCTCGCTTTGCCGACCGCCTATTTTTAAAATTGCAAGTGGAAATAGAATGTGTGGTTCTATGGTCTATCAAACCAAGTTTTGGTGACAAAAAAAGAGGGAGCAAATGAAGACGAATGCAGTGATGTATATATTCTTCTTTCTTCCATAACATGGGAAAAATATTAAAGAAAAAAAATACGAGGTCGTGAGAACCTACTCACACGGGTGCCTATTAAACCTGATGACTATGATCTCCCCCTCCCCAAATAATAACAATGATGATAATAATAATAATAATAATAATGATAAGGATAATGATAATAATGATATAATAATAACAATAATAGGAGCAATAATTGTAGGCCTAATATTAATTATGATAATGTACAATCTGAAGCAGATGTAGTTCTATATTAATATGATATATCAAGCCAAGTTTTGGTGATTAAAAACAAAAAGGAGGGAGCAAAATTATGAAGATATATCTTATTTTTCTCTCATAACGTGGGGAAAAGAAACATGAAAAAAAAAAACCACAAAACAATCCGAGGCCTTGAGACCAGCCGTGGATTCCCGCGGGTGCCCGCGTGGATGCAAGAGCAGGGGGTAATCAAAGTCATAGTGTTAATATCTTCCCGTTTCGACGGGAACAACCTGTGGGCAGAACTTTCGGGGAATCTCATTTGCGTTTTTGGTAATTTTTCCCTGAATGTTTTTGTTTTTTGCCCTGCGGAGGTGGAAATGTGTGTGTGCGTGAGGGGGGGGGGGGGGGAGGGGTGAGGGGCAACAAGACAACTGTTGGACTTCAACGGGTGCAAATAACCCCTCGAAACTCAAGTTCTATAATAAAAGCAAGTAGTGGCGGGAATGATCCCTACCAATGGACCGGATCGCCTGGCATATACTACAAAAATGTATTATAAAATTTCTGGGAAGGGTAGTCATTTAGAAGACAGCACAATTAACGAAAGAATGAGAAGACTTTTCTTTTTATTTCTTCAATAAAAATGTGCAAAATCGTATTATGAGAAAAAAAAATTAAACCCCTCAGACCCGTGGATTTCCACGGGTGCTGCTAGTTAGAAAGAAGATCGTCTGATACACTCGTTTTTCGTATCAGGCCTATACACGTTTATTTGTTTGTTGGTTTAATACGATCGAGCAGATGTACCTCTCTCATCCTCCGTAGTGTCGGCCAGACACCTCCGTAGAGTTCCCGGAGATCTGCGGGACTCAAGATACGATCATAACCAAGATATGTCTCCAAAGGACCGTTCACCTCAGCGTCGTGACCCTGATCGTACTTCTCCTGCGTACATGGAGCGGTGAGAAGGACATAACTTTGGCTTTAGTTACGTATTTAAGCTATGAAAGCAAACGGCAGTACGCAAACACAATACACAAAACACAATACAGGAACATACACACACACACAATCACATGAAAAAAAAATGTCATCCCACGAGCCCGACACCCACGAGTCATACGGTCAACGAGCTCGACATTGAAAAAAGGTCCATGAGTCTTGCAGCCCACGAGTCATACAGCCCGACGTGAGCTCTACACTACGCAAAATTAAGGCCCACGAGACCGACACTGTCGGACTAATGGCCATTTTTGCTTAGTGTCGAGCTGGTGGACAATATAGCTCGTGGTTTGTTTGGGTGGGTTTTTTTTTCCTAGTGTGGGACTCGTGGGTCTTCTCTGCCTATGGTATATAGTGTCGGCCTCATGGAATGTATGACTCGTGGGCTGCATGACTTGTGGATGTCGGACTCGTAACATGCCCCCCCCCCCCCTATGAAACACCCATCAGACAAACACACAACACGCAACGCTGTTGAGGACTGTTGTGCATGACAGCTGACATGTATATGATAATTATCATGATCACATGTGTGCTGATAGGCCAATCTGTATTTTTTTTTTATTTGTCTATAGCCATCAACTTGTAATATACATTTGAGTGCTGGCATCTCTTCAAAAAGTTTATACTGAAAGCATTGTACTTTATAGAATGGATTTCACATGATTATATACCAGTCTAATTGTCAACCCAATGTGATTGATCTAACATTTTCAATAATATTATGATCATTGAAAGTATATGGTTATTATGCTCATCAAAATAATGCACCTAATTTGCTTATCGTTGCAGTCTTGAGGCGCAGTAATCACGGGCAATATAATGAACGTACGCAACATTTAAAACTACTTACATCAACCCAGGCGCGCCGGAAGCAGTTTTGGATTGGGGGGGGGGGGGGGGGGATATTGGAGGGGGCTCACGATAGACCATACATATGTTACACAATATACACATACACACACACACACACACACACACACACATATATATATATATATATATATACGCCATTGTACACACACACACACATATATATATATATATATATATATATATATATATATATATATGTGTGTGTACAATGGCGTACCGTGGGTCGAGACAGGGGGGGGGGCACCTTGTGGAAGAGCAATTTTGAGGGTGTGTATGCTTGTGCGTGTGTGCGTGCGCTGTCAGTCTGCAAACTTAATGGGACTACAATACATTACGGAATGTGATACATTCAACAACGCAGTCATTGAGCAACATTGTAAGTTTTCCTTACATGGATTATGGAATGACGGTGTGAAACGACAAGCACTGTCAGCAACATCAGGAGAATTGCATAACAATTCAATGCGAGCGAGCGAAGTGAGCGAGCTTGAAAATTTTGACATTCTACAGTCCAAAAACTGCCGTTTGTAGCTATATCTTTCGCTTTGGAAATTAAGGGGGGCGCACCGGGCGCAACTGCTGGCAATTACTGGCAGCAACATTAGGAGAATGGCATAACAATTCAATGCGAGCGAGCGAAGTGAGCGAGCTTGAAAATTTTGACATTCTACAGTCCAAAAACTGCCGTTTGTAGCTATGTTTTTCGCTTTGGAAATTAAGGGGGAGGCGCACCGGGCTCAACTGCTGGCAATTACTGGCAGCAACGTTAGGAGAATGGCATAACGATTAATGCGAGCGAGCTTGAAAATTTTGACATTTTACAGTCCCCAAACTGCCGTTTGTAGCTATTTTTTTTTTTTTTTTGCTTTGGAAATTAAGGGTGGGGGGGGGCGGGGAGGGGGGCGGCCCAGGCGCAACTGCTGGCAATTACTGGCAGTAACATTCTCTTTTACAATGGCATAACGATTAAATGCGAGCGAGCTTGAAAATTTTGACATTTTACAGTATAAAAACTGCCGTTTGTAGCTATACTTTTTTTCGCTGTGGAAATTAAGGGGGGGGGGGGGACGCACCGGGCGCAACTGCTGGCAATTACTGGCAGCAACATCAGGAGAATGGCACAGCGATTGAATGCGAGCGAGCGCAGCGAACGAGCTTGAAAATTTTGACATTTTACAGTCCCAAAACTGCCGTTTGTAGCTATATTTTTTCGCTTTGGAAATTAAGAAGGGGGGGGGGGGTGGGCGGTGCGGGCGGGGGTTAAAACTATTTTCCGGGAGCGCTACCTACGTCAGGTGTCACGTTAGTAACAACTAGCGGTGGAAGAGGGACGTATGGAAGATTTTTTTTTCTCAAGAGGATGGGGGGGGGGGGGGGAGGGGCACACGTATAAAATTTCAAAACAAAGAAGAATTTGTAAAAAAAGTTGCTTCAAAAGGAGGGTTGGCATGGGCCAGTTGTGCCCGCCTCTAAATCCGCCAGTGCTTAAAGCTAACATTTTGATATTTATACGATTTTTCCATAGCCAAAGGCCTCTAAAAACTGCAACGGTTACCGTTGAATGCGGTTAGGATAATCTGCTCACGCGCAACGAAAAATGAATGTCTAAACATTTATGAGAGTTAGAATTACTAGTCTTAGCTAATAAATTTCCCTATTTGTATTTCATATGTATATATATATATATATATATATATACATATATATATATATATCTATATATATATGTATATGTATATATATGTATATATATATATATATATACATATACATATATATATATATATATATATATATATAATTCTATTTATTTTTATCTATTTATTTATTTATTTTTTATTTTTTCGGGGGGGGGGGGCTTTTTGGGGGGGGGGGCAAAAATGCGTTTTGCCCCCCCCCCCGCTTCCGGCGCCTATGCATCAACCACAGTCACTTTTAGACTTTGCATCAACACTTTCGAAGGTAGAATGCCATCTGCGAGGCAGCTTAAGAAGGCAACTGTCTGATAATCACATTTCATGACAAAACAACATAAGTTTACATTTGTACGACAAATTCAAATCCAATCAATGGTTTCTACGAAGATAATCGTTTTCTCGCATCACCGATGAAAAATTCTAAATCATCCAACTTCCAGATAATCACATTTTGTCTCGGTTTGTAGCCAAAAACCTGTAAACTTAATTTTCATTTGATTTAGTTCTTTTTGTGTATTTCCACTTACGTCCACTTGAATCTTGACCAACTCTCCTCCATGCCCGGGTTGGTCCAGCCACTGCCCGATCTCAGCTATGACGTCAGAGAAGAGGACGTTGGTCTGTCCGCAGCCAATAGAGAACTGGGTAACCAGATAAGCGGCCCTCATCTACAGGAATTACCCCAAACAATGACATGATATGCAATTCCGCATGCGATGTATACCATAACCAGCTAAAATTACATTTTTAGAAATTTCACCAGAAGCGTATAACATGTGGGTATATAAACTTCAAAAATCACATCATGTAACTGTCAGGAATGTTTGTGATTTTCAAATTTAATATACGAATCACCTGATACATCGTGCTAAAGCTTGTACCCTGTATAGTTGTTATGCATTTGATGTAACAGATAATTGCACTCTCACCTGCAACTGCACTGCACTCACCTGATCACCTTCCTCCAAGAGAGTTATGTCGTTGGATAGTCATTTTATGAGGCCTCCATCCATTTCAAGCTTAATCGCTTATGATGGTGGTCTCCTGCATTCAATGATCTCTGTTGTTTACTGAAAAATACTGTATATCTTATTTTATGTTTCTGTGTATCTACATTGCTCAATGCAATTACCTATGTGTATCTATTTATGTACTGTTATCAATTTATTTCACTGCACTTGTTATTCTTTGTCTTTGTACTTTTTGAAGTTTGCATTCAAATTGCATCTGATTGAATGCAGAAATAAAAGCAAACAAACAAACAAATATAACAGATAATTACATTGAAGGATACATATTATACAGGAAAAAAAAATATGACGGACTAATTATGTTTCTTCAATGCAATATATCGTCGAATCGAATTGCAGGTTAATCACAAGAGAGATAAACACCAATATGTGTATACATGGGCACTGGTGTAAAATGAATACTTGTAAGTGAAAATGCGGGTAATGTGTATTCTGCGTAGAATGTGCACGACGCTATTAATAGATCTAATGTGCATTTATGAATATACAACTGTATGCTCCTGATAGCCCCACTAAAATACTCATACACAAACCCTATCCCAGAAAGTGTAATGTGCAACATATGTAGAGAGTGTAAATCATTTTAATATATACAATGAGTCAAGATTTCCAAATCGTGTAAACCGAAGGGTTATGACATGCAATACGAAGGGGCACATGGAAAGTGTTCATACTTACAGCGTCTGCGCACCACCAAATATCGATGGATACCGCCCTCACGCCCATGTTCAACATGTCGATGATACTGAATTCGTGATTAGCTAACCCCAGGCACTGATCGTTGTAAGGCGGGGGCCAGTGACATGTGTCCTCTGCTGTAGATTTTCACGACACAATGCAATTAAGATTAAAGAAAAACTTCCCTAACAATCGTTGAAGGGATCGTATAGTTTTGGTTGAGACCTAATTTCAAGTTTCCAGCATTTTTTGGTGAGATAATGAGAAGCCTTTTATGAAATATGGAAGAGCATGTAATTCCATGAGGAATTCAACATTTTACTTGATGAAAATTGGTTTTGAAATGACTAAGATATCCAAAACAGAGTGATTCTAATAAGTGTGGGACCCACAGTTTATTACGATCGCTTTGCTTTACTTTTTTGGATGTTTCAGTCATTCAAAACCCGATTTTCATCAAATAAACTTTGAATTCCTCTTAAAATGGTATGCTCTGTACTATTTTATAAGTGTTTTCTTGGTATCTCGCAAAACTTTAAGAGCTTAATTCACATCTGCACCAATACTGCACCATCCCTTTAATATTCAAGATGACCAAAAAATCATAATTGATCAAAAGAAGTAAATCTAAATACAAAGAACAGTGAAAGTTTCATACAGTCGGATTAAAACAAAGAAATACAGTGATACAAAAGTTTAGTAATTAAGAGTTCCTCATGTATCTTTAAGACATTTGGCAAACACAGTCATATATGCAAATGAGACATGGTAATGACATCATCGCCTCACAACTTTTGCTTGGTTTGTACATTTATTCTAAAAACTATTTTGGGTCTATAAACTAGGAGGTATAGGTCCTCCTTTGTCGACAGAAGTCACCAGAGCATACCATCAAAAATTTAGGATAACTCTAGGAAAGTCACTTTCTTCTTAAATCTACCTATATAATTGTATAAGTCAACTCAGTGAAGACATGCATGCACATCACTCGGAGACTTATGACGTGCTGACATTATCATCTTGCCTCATTTTAATATTAGCATACCCGTGATAGTGAAAACATCTCCCAATTTATCAGTGTACAACTTAATTCCTCATTTAGATGTCAAATGGACTGAACGAAAACTCCCGACGAAGTCTTCTCTTTTAGAAGCTGTTTTCAGTTGCAAACTACTTTTGAAAGCTTTGCTGTCATGATTAAGTTGTAGTGATTTGTTTGACAGCTGAAATGATGAATTATTTCACTGATACATACATGTACAAGTGTCTTAACCCTATAAAGCCCAAGGTGAGCACATTGTGCCCCCCACCCTATTTTCGTTTGCCACTCCTACATCCTTTACTCGATTCCAAACAAATTTGGTGACTTTCCCTAAAATCTTATTGCGCACATTTTGATGTATAATTCAGCTATGTTCGATATTGCTGGCTGCCATGGCAACCATGAACTGACAACCATGTTCATCAGATTTTACATGATTTTCTGTTCCAATTTCAGTTAACAATATAATAATGGATGAAATGGGAGTGTTCTTGGCTGTAATTTGCTGAAGGACCAAAGGGTGAAGTAATTATGGTTGTGAACTACCCTGAAATGGTCTTCTTATTATTTCCTTCATTTTCTATATGTCATACGCATCAAACAAAAGATATAATATAGGTTTTCCCATCCATTTTCGCACTTTTGTCATTCAATTTCAAAGAATTATTATTCAATTTCGTCCCGAGAAGCACGTGGAACGCAAATCTAACTTCAATTTCGTCAATTGTCATTGTAATTCGTTTTTCGTCAAACATTTTCGAAGACAAAGCATTCAGAATCGTCAATTGTCATTCAAATTCGTCCCTCCCGCTGACGGATCGCAGAATGTGAAGATCAAATTCGTCTTTGTTCACACAATTTCATGAATTTTTCATTCAAATTAGTCAGATGTTGTCGATTTTTTATTTTGATGGTGAACCAGCTTTAAGCTGACATGTTTTTTACTTTCTCTGGTAAATTGCATCGTTACACATTATTCCCTACACAATTTGCTTAGACAATACACACGAAAAACATGACTGCCAACCAAAATTGATTGAAGGATATAACGACAGTCAAAAGTCATAACCCAGGACAGTATGTCAGTGTCACATTTTGAACTTTAACTCGTTATGTTCAGGTTTTTGCATCATAATGCATGAAGCAAACTTTAAATTTTGTACCCTGGAAATCAGCAAACATAATTATGTTATCCATTCTTTGACATTAAATAGGCGACGATTCTACACTTAAATTTTGTCTTTAATAATGTTTGCCTAGAAATCGTTTGTCAGTGTTTTCGTTTGCGAGACGTGTGTCTGTATCTGTGGTTCTGTGTGTGTGTGCGTGTGGGGGGGGGGGGCATGTGTATATATGTTAACTCCTGAATGTAAAATATGAACGGTTACAGAAAAAAAAATACATGAATGACTGGAAAATCACACCGGATAGAGATATGAGACGAATATGAATGAAAATTTAATGAAAATGATTAACAAAAGACGAAATCGATCCTGCTGTTTTGAGTACTGCAAGTGAGACTGACGAATTTGAACTGTAAATGACGAAAATGTATGCCAAATGACTAAATTGAATGGACTTTATTTGAAAATGAACGACGAAAGACGAATTTGAAAGTAAGATTAGCCTATTCCCGACATCTTGCGACGAAATTGAAGTAAAAATTTGTGAAATTGAATGAAAAAAGTTTGAAAATGAATGGGAAAACCTATAGAGATAATCGAAAATACAGCATTTTCCAAAGACTACCCTTTCATTTTGTGCTATCTTCACACAAGCTTTTCCTGTAATATCATTTGTTTATCATATCATCAATCTGAAAACTCAAAATTTCAATATTTGGAAATATGAAATGCGATACCAATATATGTATACATTCCGAGCAATACATCATAGGTTTTATATATTTCTTTATAATGTAATGAATAGCACCCCCATATGTTGACCTTGTGGAATTTCAACCTTAACAAATAGTGGAGGTTGATTTGCTTTTCCTTTGGGGTAAATATAAAAAAAATGATTAATATGAGAAAAAATATATATATACTGGGGATAAAGAAGTAAAAAGAAAACACATAATTCTAGCGTATTTCCTATGTATTTCTTTATATTTTGGTAAATAGAGCCCTCAGTGGATGACCTTGAGAAATTTCAAATGTTGGGCCATGTAGAGTATGAGTTGCTCTACCCATGTGCCAAATATGACGGTCATACATCATATTATGATAAAGAAATTATGTAGGGGGGGGGGCACAATGTGTCCCCCCCCCCCCCCTCCCTTTGGGCCCGGAAGGGGTCAAAATAGCTTGGGCTTTATAGGGTTAAACAATACTCTTTTCTTACCTCCGTACACTGACCCATACGCCCTGTTGTTGAAGGCGTTGTGCGCCTTAACAAAGAAGAAAAACAGAAAATCGAAAGTCAAATGGGACATGTGTTATTCATCTACAACCAGATAAGAGAGAGAGAGAGAGAGAGAGAATGACGTGAAAAAAAAAAACAAACCATCGTATACTGCATCGTAAATGGCTAAAGGTCATTAAAAGGCATTCAGCCACTTCAACACCAACACAGTGGACGTTCATGGTGGCGTGAAGAAAAAATACGCAGAGGAAGTAAGAACTCTTTCATTAAATTGATATTACGCGACATGACGTCATTGTTGTGATACTATTTTTTAGCCTTAATTACCATCTTTAGAGTCGTTTCTCCCAACACTATCCATGTAATACTTGAGTGAATATCAATTGTAATGTACATCACTTACCTCAAATATTTGTATGTTTGCGATCGACATATCGACCTGTAGTAATAAAATAGAAATAAAAGACAGAAAGGTGCATTTAACCTTGTGCATTTCATTAGACAATGAGAGCATAATCGTGCTGATCACAAAGCACAACAAATACTTTGGACTGGAGATGAGAGTCAAGTGAGGCAATTTTGAAGGATTGAGACAAAAATATAGATTACTGAGGGATAACAGAATGTGAAATCAGAATTATTCCCCCACAAACGGATAACCCTCGGAAAATATCACACACACACACACACACACACACACACACATACTCACAAACGCACACAAATACACACACGTTGAATTTTCTCCAAGGGACCCAGGTGCTATCACCGATATCCTCGTAACTCCGAATAGCCAACAATGAAAAGTATACCACCATCAGTGTCTACCGTAATGTTTTAAGAAAGACATCATCTCATCGTGTTCAGTCCCCTCAATTAGACACTTTGTATACACACAACAAAAGTCTGATACACCACCAGTCCACAGTATCTACTTCACGACAGTGGTACTACCGTATTTCATAATTCAACTTTGGGGCGTTCTTCTTCAGTTTTCAAATAATTATTCTTCTTCAACATTGCACGACGCAATGTGCACTCCAGCAGTAATTTTGCCATTGTTGTATTTCATTCTTTGACTACCTGCCAATTGATGGCGCGAATCTCATGATAGTACGTCAGTACCAAGTACCAGTGTCATCGCATGCCACACCATTTAGTAGGTCCAAGGCCAGACCTTTAACCCTATAAAGCCCAAGAAGGGGGGGGGGGGGCACAATGTTCCCCCCCCCCTACCAGATTTTCGTTTGCCACTCCTCCGTCCTTAATCCGATTTCAACCAAATTCGGTGACTTTTCCTAAAATCTTATTGCGAACATTTTGGTATATGATTTAGCTATATTTGATGTTGCTGGTTGCCATGGCAACCATAAACTGACAATCATGTCAGTCAGATTTTGCATCTTTTTTTCTGTTCCCATTTCATTTAACAGCATTACAGTGTATGAAATGGATGTTTCTTGGCTGAAATTTGTTGAAGAAGCAAAATTTGAAGTAATTATGGTCCTGGAAAGTTTTTCTTTTTATTTCCTTTGTTTTTATGTGACAAAGGCATAAAACAATAGATATAATAGAGATAATTGAAAACAATTTTCTACAAATTGCCTTTATATTTTGAGTTATTTTGATTTCTTCACCCAAGTTATGCCTCTAATATCATCAGTTTATCATATTATCAATTTGCAATCTCAAAATTCCAGGATTATGCAAATATGAAATGTCATAACTATACATGTACACATCCCAAACATTTCATCTCAGGTCTCATAATGTATCACTATGTTGATATGAATAGCACCCCCATGTGGTGACCTTGAGAAATTTCAAACGTAACAAATAATAAGATTGTACTTGCTTATCATTTGTGACAAATATGAAAATAATTGGTCTATAATAAGACATATATAATGGGGATAAAGAAATTATACCGAAAAATCATGTTTTTAGCATATTTCCTATGTATTTCTTTATATTTTTGTAAATAGCGCCCTCCATGGGTGACCTTGTGAAAATTAGAATGTACGGTCATGGAGAGTATGAGTTACTCTACCCACGTGCCAAATATGACGATGATACATCAAATAATAAAAAAGTTATATAGGGGGGGGCACAATGTGCCCCCCTTGGGCCTGCGAGGGGTCAAAATAGCTTAGGCTTAATAGGGTTAAAACCATGCTGTAACACCAAGTTTGAAGACATGCGGAATCCTCCATTGACGCACCATCACGACTCCCCTCTCCCCCCTGTTATGGAGGAGGGGGGGGGGGGGAGTATACCCACCTGCAGTTCTCGTTGTGTTTTCAAAGCGAACTGCAGCCAAGTGTCAATCTGAAGTGTACCTCTCACGCATCGCCGGTAGTCGTCACACTATGTTTGGGAGGTTTAAATAAAGAAGTAGGGCCTACGCAGTTATTGATAAAAGGTGAAGTTACCTTTCAAAAATATTTAAGAGTTCGAAAACGAATATAATTATGAGCCGATAGAGTTACTATCTTGCTTATTTTTCTTCATGATAACAAAAACCATGTTCTTTGTTTCTTTTCCACAAGACGCTTGCGATTTAGAAGAATATGCATACAATGGCGCTAAAAACAAACAAACAAATAAATAATTTCTCCTCGTTTTTACACAAGCATATTAGTTCGAAAACCTAATAACACATGCTAGTTTATGACTTTTTTAACCAATATTGGTATAATGATTATGATAACAATCTAACTTTCTATTATCTACTACGATGGAGATGTCGATAATGAAAACGACGCCTTTTCCTATTACCGTTACTATCGTATATTTACCAAGTTTGTTATTGCCACCATTATCACTCATTATCATCATTGATGCTATCGAGCATACATATTATATATACTTTTACTCCACCTCCGCCTCCTACTACTACTACTTCTACTGCGAAACTTACCTTCGTGAAAAACATGACTGCATTCTTGCTATCAATCAGCAACATAAAATGACAACAACAATGACAAGGTCCATCTCGGCAGATATAAAAAGGTATGATATAATAATCCTTTTCACCTGAACAGATCGAAGGCAATTGCGTGGTAAAAAAGAAGAAATGAAAGAGGGGGAGGGGCTCACCTCGCAATCGACATCTGCACTCAATCCACGACATACGGCTCCCATACATCGCTGGATCGACGTCTTTTGAAAGAGTAATGCAAAGTGCTGCCATTACTTTAAAAAATGAAAATAATCATGCTTCATGCGAGTTAGATATGAGTCTTGGTGAATTTCGACAGGTCATAAACAGGGACGGATCCTGGAACTCCGAACAGAGGGGGCACCTCTATACGAAATTAAAGGGGGGAGGGGCGCACGCCCCCCCCCCCCCATTTTTTTCCATTTTATTTCTTTTGTCTTAACAAAAATAAAAGGGGCGCCGCCCGGTGCGCTCCCCCTGGATCCGCCACTGATAAATAACTCCGATTGACCATCGTATCTTCAAAAAGTAATCAGCTTCAAAATCGTAAGTGCATTATGATGTAAAGAGGTTTAATCGTATGTATGATATGCTATACGAGAATTTCCTCCTTCTGTATTAACTGCATATACTTTTAAATTTCTTTAATTGTAGGCCTACATTCTAATGCAATTATTTTCTGTAAAAGAAAATCATATTTGTATGTTCTTGCTTATTCATTGCAAAAAGACTGTTTACAAAAGACTTTGTGGATTTTTAAAGTATGATACAATTTTCGTTTCTAAGCAATTGGTTTAAGAAAAGGCATTCGACCGATTATGCTATTGTACAGCACAGTATATAAGACAAGACAATAATACCGAGTCTTTTACCATCACGGAAAATTGCATTGACACTTTCATGGACCTGAGTAAGGCGTTGGATACCATTGATCACTTTACTTTACTATATAAGATGGAAAAATATGGCATTCGAAGCCAAGCTCTAAATAAGGAGGTTTAAAAATTATCTGCACAACAGAAAAAGTGAGTATTTTATCATTCAATAACTAAGAATCCACTATACACAAAACATCCTTTGTGAAGCCCTGCAAGGATCGACTTTAGGACCTCTATTGCTTTTGATATATGTAAATAATATTGAATATTCATTGCCGTTGCTCCATTTCATTATGTTTGCAGATGATGCGAGCATTTTCTTGTTTACATACATTGATTATGTTAATCAATAATTTAGAATCATTTAAAGTATCAACATGATTCAGGGTCGATAAACTGTCTCTTAATATTGATAAGGCAAATTATTGTGTCTAAACTGATTATACACCAGTAGAGCCTACTAATATTGTCATTGATAATAAATAGACGGACAAAAACTGGAACAAAAATCTTTGAAGTTTTTGTGAATAACCATTGATGCTCACTTACAACGGTCCTATCACATACGAAACATCCACTCAACAATATCAAGAAATATCGGGATTCTCCGGAAACTCAGAGAATATCTTACCAAGAACACACTGTTAATTCTTTATGACGCTTTGCTATTTACTCACATTGTGATACTGTTTTGGGAGACTGTGGTTCTACCAAAATCAATACCCTTTTGCTTTTACAGAAACGTGTGCATGCAGTACGAATTATCACTGGTTCTCACTATTTAGCACACACTGATTCACTGTTCCATGATTTGAAGACTCTCAAAATCACCGAGTTACACATAATAATGGCAAACTGCTATATATATATATATATATATATATATATATATACATGTATATATATACATATACATGTATATATATATAATTATATATATATATATATATATATATATATATATATATATCTAAAATACACCTATGGCCACCTCCCTGCAGTGTTTTAAAGATACATTTATCTCAAACTCCAGCATTCAATTTCCTACCCGTAATGCAGCTATCATCTGAAAAATCCAAAAAGTATTACAGCACAAAACACAACAACAAACAAAGGACATACTGGACCAGATGTTTGGAACTCATTGTCTGAGGATCTCTGACGCAGTGTTTCTCTTTGCAGTTTTGAATGATCTTACAACAATCTTACAAAATTCTCTCTTTGTTAAAACAAAGTATTATTCGAATATATATCAATCTATTAATGAATGAATGAATGAATGAATGAATGAATGAACATCGAGAAGGAGAAGAGTTATTATAGTCATACTTCATGCAAGTATGATATGAGTCTTCATGAATCCCGACCATTCATGTAACTCCGATTGACCATCGTATTTTCAAATTGTAATCAGCTCATAAAGAATGAGCATAGTATTACGTATTTATTTTCTGCAAAGATCATAATACTTTCTGTTTTTGTTGGAGAAAAGATAAAAATGGGTGAGTGAATGAATGACTGTACCGAAGCAAAATAGAGTTTTAAAAGTAACAAATGCGATTTACATAGATATCACAGTACAGTAAATGTGCTGGCACCGTGTAGGATTTACCATGCACAGAGGCATGACGATCAGTTATAGTTCAGTGTTCGTTCGGTATGTACAGTATGTATAAACGTAGTGTATCAATATGTACTTTTTCGCACCATGTACTTTTTCAGTCCTAACCTGATGAATTTACTGGAGTTTAGTCTTTTGTACGATTTGCATGTTAATAGCTGGACATTGCATATCATGCACCATCTTCCTCCTTGCTGACTTCTCTCCACGCTCGCCATGATCGGCAAACAACTGCGTGCATCATAACACAACAGTAACCATACACTACAAAAGTACAATGTTAACTAACTATACACAGCCCAGTCGCTGTATATGGTACGTCGTTCGCATAGCGTAACAGCGTCTGGTCGGGCTAAATGTTAACCAGCTGATCATGCCATCGCCGCACACTGCACTGACACTGAAAATTCACAGCACAATCCATGTGCTGCACGTGTCGCTGTAAACATGTACAGTCGTGATTACGGTGTATTTGCATACACACGTCGATGAGCTCGGTGCGACGCGAATATTCATAGGGTTCTGCCACAATTTGCACGTGAACTTTGACCCCGCTCAACAAACCGACTAGACGTTTTTGTTTGTTTGTTTTTTTCGGGCGTCGCAATCACTGGGTATGCGCCCTCACTCGGCCTAGCGCAATACAGCGTGTGTAAGAGTTCTGTGGGTACAGCACGTACACAATCGACTACAACTCGGAGAAATAAAGACGAAACAAAAACGGCTAGAAACTAGACTATGTGTTCACGTGATCTCCGTACCTCCTTGCCAGCGTTCCTTTCCATCACGCCTTCTATAACGAGAGGACGAACACTAGGTTGAGCTACTAGGCTGACCTTATACAGACGCTATGGTGGAGGGGACTCCACTCGTTTCGAGAATTGTCATTGGGCTGACCCCTCTATAATGCTAAATGTTACTGTCACTTTAGTCCGTAAAGGAAGACTACGCTTTCAACTCCCAAAAGCCAAAATGAATCATGTTCGTGACAACGCTCTATATGGTGCTGTCTCGAAGAGGAATTTGCCCGAATCTATCATATCTAATTAGTTATTGTCAAGCTGATGGCATGGCTTATTTGATGCGAAATTTACGAAGATTTTTTTTTTTCTTCTCGTGTCTGTGAATGGACTGGCTCATTTTATTAACAGGTGTGAGATTATTCAACAGATGCTATCACATGCAAGGAAATGGAATCGTGAGTTCCTTACTACAAGGGAGGTGCTCACCTCCCTGTTTCGACCCATTAACATCTACGCTCATGAAAGAATGAAAAGTATTCTGTACTTATTTATCTGTAAAGATCATTACATTTGCATGATTCTGTTGGGGACAGAAAAATGAATGAATGAATGAATGAATGAATATGCCAAAAAATAAAGGTTTGAATGTAACTAGTACGACTTACAGAGACTTCTATATCTTCCGGTCACAGTACAGTAAATGTGCCTTTTGCACCATGCATACCTCCACATTTTTCTGCTGTTTAGTGCTAACTCAATAGAACCATAAAGGATCATAATACATTGTAGTGGAACACACAAACGCACACACACAAGAGATTAATAACAGTCAGGTACTATAGTATGATATACTGTACATATCAAACGAACATACAAAAATTGTATTATAATGTTCGTTTGATATGTGAGTAGGTATGAACGTATGTATCATTACAAGGTCATCGACCTTCTCTGGCCATTGATTTGTAATCACCGTTTACTCCCTTAGTAAACAACACAACGTGGATTTAATTATCAGTTTACTCACCAGGATCAAAAAAATCAGAGTGGCACGGCAGTACATCGTTGCAAGATGGTTAGCATGAATGATAGATTTTGCCTCTTGGAGAGTGACATTTAAAGGCAGCCGATCGCCATCCCTAATGGTACGTAAACTCCGAACGACCGAAGTTTGTGCGTGCAATTGCGCAATGGCAGACTCGGTGCTATATCCATAAACGTGTGGGACAATGCTACCACTGAGACAAGTGTGTGTGTGTGCGTGTGTGTGTACGCATCATACACAAACATTGTCACCGCGAGCTGCGGTGATTGGAGGAGAGAGGCCAGAAGACGCTGCGGCGTGTGTGTGTGTGTGTGTGTGTGTGTGCGTGTGTGTGTACGCATCATACACAAATATTGTCACCGCGAGCTGCGGTGATTGGAGGAGAGAGGCCAGAAGACGCGTGGCTCTTTTGGCCTCTCTTCATGCGCATGCGCACTGAGAGTGTGCGTCCATTCGGAAGCTCTCGGGACAGCCATTTTGGGTTATTAGGAGATAAGCACAGGGAGCTCTCTTGTAGCCTACCGTATTTTCGCTGACCCATTGAGCCAGCGCTATTCTCATTCGGGGGTCACTACATTTGATACAGAATGGGGGAGGCAGCGTGTTGCGTTCGTCTCCGTGCCGCACAAACCACTCGCCACGACTGAGTGTCTTTAATACAATGGAGTAGAAATACTTCTGTCTCTTCCAATCTCCCTGGTCTCAGGAAGTGCTGGAAGCAGGGAAGTGCAAGCAGTGGCCGCGCGAAAACAACCAGAATGCCACCCGAGAAATTTTACTCAGTGGTCAAATGCAACGCCTGTGCGTAAATGCACCGGTGCATTCGCAATAGTCTAGATTTCGGACTGTCTTCTCCTCCCTATTATAGGGCAACACGCCCTACATGTGTCAAGAGGTGTTATGGCATGATCCCGACAATTTTCCCCGACAAACAAAGGTTTTGTAATTGCTCTATCATACTGCACTATACGCACGGAGCGTGTATCGCCCTATTGCAATAATGGTGGGGGAATCCAACAATAAGCGAAATGTTTAATATCAAAACTGTCTAGGGGCTACGACTAGACCAACTGTGCAGAGTCTCCTGATTTTACGTTGTCTGCCTTCACGTATATAGTTTGCAGGCACAAACCCTTGTTGGTCGCATTAGGAGTCTGCATGTGCCAAGACTAATACACGCACCACTCAGAGCACACTCTGGCACCACTGCAGCCTCCCCCAACAACTTTGACAAGCCTTGTTGGGAGAAGATATACAACACAGGGCCTATATTGCCGAAGTGGTGCATATAGTAGTCTTGGCGCAGACTCCTTTACGACCAACAAGGGTTTGTGCCTGCAAACTAACTTGCATACATCATCGGGGCTTGCCCCCCCCCCCCCCCCCCCCCCGCCGTTAGCGACTGTTTATGATCGTCGCGAGATGGCTATGGTTTACAATTTTGCACTCGGCAACCACAATGAAGCATTAATTTTATCTTTGCATGAGCGCATGTTTCTAATATTCATAGTACACTGTATTTCGAAACAATGTTGTTTGTATGGAGCTACCATTCCTCACTCCTTTTTTGTCCGATCTTCTGCATTCTTACTTGTATATCCGTGTACACAATTCTTCTATCCAGGGTGCGTCTTATCATTACTCTTACATCATGGAAATCATGGCGCGGGTTGTAGTTTCATTCTTTTCTTTTTTTTCTCTCTCTCTCTTTCCTTCCTAATTTGATTTTATGTCAGTTGACATTGGTTACTTTCATTTTGCTTTATATTCAAGAATTTGAAGTATATCTGCTGTAGTTTCATTAAGTCACTATTATTTACTCTCTAAACAAAAATCGAGTGAAAAATGTTCACTCTTGAAGGAGTATAAATAACAGAAAAGAGTGATTTCAGAGTGAAATTGGAGTGAATTTTGAGTGAAAATATTCATTTTCACTCATTTTGGAGTGACCTCAGAGATCACTCCAAAATCTTCGAGTGATCCCTGAGGTCACTCCAAAATGAGTGAAAATTAACATTTCAGCTGAAAATTCACTCCAATTTCACTCTATATTCACTCTTTTTTTGTTATTCGCTCCTTCAAGAGTGAATATTTTCACTCGATTTTTTTTTAAAGAGAGTATATCTGCTGATTAACAAATTGCCCTACATCGATCAAAGAATTTGAATACGCAGTACTCGCTGCAGGCTATGATACTTAGTATAAGGATTAGAACCAACACTTGCTGTCGCGAGGTAGCGCGGTGGTCTATAGTGGAGATGACGCCTGTCCGGAGATCAGGAGGTCGTAGGTTCGAAACCTGCTCGAGTACGTACGCCCATGATTTTTTTTTATCATGGCTACTACTAAAACACTGATCAATTCAGTGCTTATTTACGTCAATTTGGGGGCAATTTGTCAATCAGTTGCAATAAAAACACCTCGGCGGAAGAATTTCAAGAATTCGAAGTATATCTGCTGTAGTTTCATTAAGTCGTTATTGTCGAAAAGCCTTTCGTTTCAGACCTCCACTCCTGAGAGAGTCAGACAAGGTTTGAGCTAGTGCACGTGTCTGTACTTTCCACGAGCACGCCAAGCTAGGACATGCTTTGTGTACAATACTTCGGTAATCACAAAGGCAACGAAACATGCATCCAATTCGAATTCGAGTCGCAGAGCGTATTTTACGAGTATCACATGTCGACAACTTAGAAAGGACGCAAAGTTGTACCGCGTTTCCTGATGCAGTAAATCATGGCACCAGGGGACACCTGTTCGTGAAAATTTTAATTTGGCACGGCCTATTGTCTTGCTCGTCTTTTGGTTTCGTAATTTTCCTCCCAAATATCGCCGTGACAAAATTATTTTGTTCTCTAGTGTTCTGAGGGTCAAATACCGTACAAGCTTTGCTTCTCCATTTCCATTCCCACGCATCTCACCAACGGAGACGTCTCCGCGACGTCTCCATCTTATCAGTCGCAGCAGTAGCGGAGACGTCTCCAAAATGAAAAAGGCTTGCGGTCTCACCAAGAGTCTCTAGACGTCTCAAGCAGGAAGTTCTTTGAACGAATAGAAAGCTTGGGTCTCTTCCCGTGTTCGCTGAACCTAACCATTTTAAAGCTAAAAATCTCCTCTTGGAATTTGATATTAACTAAAAATCATGTCTGGCGCTTTTTGGTTGGTTTTGAGATGCACGCTCACATTTATTGACCCTATTACATAAATGGATTTTGTTGAATTTATACATTTTATTGAAATATACAGTAACACATAAAATTGAATGCATATAACTATACTTTTCTTTAAAGGATACTGTATTTCACTCAAATTATTTATTGTAACGCAAATGAATGTGTATGGAATTCAACTATAAACTCACATGTATAGGTAGGGGCTGCCCTTCAAACATATTTTCTTATCGAGAAGGAAGGAGACGTCGTGGAGACTAATATCCGCGACTGCTAAGACGTCTCCGCGATGTCTCCGAGACGTCGCCGAGACCTGATGGAAACCAGAAAAAAACTGGTGAGAGGTCGCGGAGACGTCTCGGAGACGTCTCGGAGACATCGCTGAGACATCACGTAGCAGTCGCGGATATAATTAGTCTCCGCGACGTCTCAGCAACTGATAGAGACGTCTCGGAGACGTCGCGGAGACTTCGCGGAAACTGGAAAAAGTCTAACATGTTTAAATTTCTTGGAGACTCTTTAATTTTCTGAAGATGTCTCGGAGACGTCGCGGAGACGTCTCTGCAACTAGCAAAATCTGGAGTCGCGAACTAGTTTCAAGCCCGGTGAGATACCCCCCTTTAATGTGTACTATGCATATATACGTTAAAATACAATTATGTTGTTACTCATCACATGTATTTAGTTAATTTACATTTTTGAAATTATTACAAATACTAATATGTTCTGCTTAAGCATTGTATCTAATTTTCGCTGTTTATATAATGGAAATAGATTTGAACCTTGAACCTTGAGCCTTGAATCGTAGTCATAGTCTAGATTCCGGACTAGATTCCCCTCCGTATAACCAAGGAGGTACTAGGCGAGCTCGCCTAGTACCTCCTTGGTATAACAGCGCGAGACACACTACATGTTTTAAGAGGTGTGATGGCGGGATCCCGAAAAATTTTCCCGACAAATACAGGTTCTTGGGATCACTCTATCAAACCACTGGATGCACGAATCGTATATCGCCCTATTGCGAAAGGGAAAAATCCACAAGAAACGAAAATATCAACACTGCCTAAGAGGTACAACTATAGAACAAAAGGGTTACCTCATTGATTACATAGTCTGGCTTCCATAACCCTCTGATTGTACCACTTTTCCTTTCCATAATACTAACGACTTTGACTTTTATTTGTCGGCAGAGGTGTAATTAAAGGACAAGTCCACCTTCATATACATAAGGATTGAGAGAGTGCAGCAATATCAATAGAACACATCAGTGAAAGTTTGAGGAAAATTGGACAATCCGTTCAAAAGTTATATACGAATATTTTAAGTATCTGCGCAGTCACTGCTGGAAGAGAAGACTACTACAGTGTATGATGTCACATGCGTACAACTATATAAGGAAAATAAAAAGAGAATTTCACAAAACTTTACTTTTTGAATAAAGTGCACAGTTCTTCGACTTGCTACTGACGTATGTTAAAGGTGATATTATTCCCCCTGCCTTCTGAAAGAGAGAAGTCGAGTGTTCTTTTGTTGTGCGAGAAAAATGGAAATATGTTGAATTTTCTTTATTCTTTCTTTATATCGTTGCACTCATGTGACATCACAAGCTATAGTAGTCTTTTCATCCAGCCGTGACTGAGCAGAAACTTAAAAAATTCATTACTTTTTAACGGATTGTCCGATTTTGCTCAAACTCTCACTGATGTGTTTTACTAATATTGCTGCATTCACTCAACCCACATGTCTATGAAGGTGAACTTGTCCTTTAATATAGAGGACGGGAGTACAGTTGGCAAAGGGACTGGAAACCAGACAATAATTGCGGTCACTCGGGACAGTACTGTTTTCTGTAGCATATCAAATTTTGTTGTTGTTATTTTGATTTAAAAAGTCAATCAGCGCGGGTACGTTTTTAATTTTGTGTCCAACTCATCAGCCTTAGCCTCTTTCAAGGCATCTCTCGCTGAGTGCTTGTCTCTCAATAGTACGTGGATTGACTTCCTCTCTGTGTTTGTAGCTATTGCATTCCTATCTCTTACGTTACACGAATTACGTCATCGGGGCTTGCCCCCCTTTAACTGTTACTGTAGGACTCATACTTGTAAATAATTATCTGGTACGGGTACTTCGTTTAAAAAATAGCAAATAAGATATACAATACACAAAAGAATCGATGTCTTTCGCGTGCATCACATCTGCTAAACCAACTTGTTTCCCTTTACTTCTGAAATATGCAAGGTGAAGTTTTCACTTCAAACTCCGCTCAGAGGGCCCTGAAGGAAGACCAAACTGTTTTACTTGTCATAAATTACACGTGTTCTCTGAACTCTGTGCCAAAACAATTATAGTTCACCTGGATTTAAAAGACAGCGTGTACAGCCTTTAAAAAATAAATTTCGTAGAGGAATTTGTCCCAAACTACACTTCTATCACAGTCTCATGAAAACATGGGGACTTTCAAATTTAGTGACTTTAATTTATTTCAATTAACTTAATTCCTTCTTCCACAGAACATAATATGATATACGCAAAAAAAAAAATCACAAATGATACTGAGTACATTAGAGTTGACTAATATAGAGGTAATAATGAATTGAAAAAGCATGTATACATAGTTATAAATCAACCTTGTTACATGTTACATTACCCATGCTCTTAGAAAAGAAAAGAAAAAAAATGAGTAGTTCACTAAAAAGCAGAACTTGTCATTGTGGACAACAATTTATTACTTGCAAGAAAATATTATCGAGTAACATCGACAACGTACTATTGGCTATTAATAGATACGAACTTAGATAGCCTCACACCGTTCAGCTTGCATTGCATTGTTATATGATATGCATCGGGTGCTCGAATCCGCTTTAGGAAGGGAAGCTGATAAATTTAATTCAACATAATATGGAGTCATCACTCTCTGTAAAAAATAAATAGATAAATAAAGTTTTAAAATTACAATTAATTTGTCTTTGGGAATGTATCGGAAGTACTGTATACGTACCGTATTATACGAAAGACAAAACACAACAAAAACACAAACAATGACCGTACCATAGTTTTGAAAGTTTTGAAACCCAATTTTCATGACTAACTCGGTAGCATATTATGATAATGGTCTAGTTAGATAGAACAGCAAAGAAATGATATGATAGACCAGTTTATACTCTATGGTTTCATTTGCTTAGTATCAGAAACAATCGTTCTTTTCATTACACATAATATCACACTTCCCCCTTTTATTTCATGCCGTCATGTTAGAGTGTAGACCTTACATTGAGTATAGTAACATGTCAAAATCATAAAAAAGATGCGAAACTTTTAACGAGTATACACTAAATAAAATTGCAACGGCGGTCAGTGCACCCGAGGCGTGGAGACCTTCTGTGGAAGCTGTGGTAGTCGATGGCGTGATTGTAGTCGGGAAGCTCCCGGTGAGCCAGGGGGAGAAGTTGAGCCACACAGGTGCTCCTCGCATGGCTTCGATTAACTGCATAATAATTATATTAATAGATAATAAATGAATGAATATATATATATATATATATATATATATATATATATATACATATATAATTATTTGGGGCTAAGAGGGAAGAGGGGAGAAATGTTATTTCAATTCCAAACTTCTTTCATGCTGTCATTTGCTGGAATTAATTCAATTTTAAAAACAGTAAGAAAACACACATGTAACACATCATATTCGGTATCTTCTAACAAAACAAAGGCGTTCTCTTGTTACGGTTTTTGATATCAAATCCTCTTTCAAAATACTATTGATAAATGGTTCCAGCTATTGGATCCACTCGACCCCCCCCCCCCCTTGTTTCCCTTTCCTTTTTTTTTTTTTGGGGGGGGGGAGGGTGGAAGGGGGTGGGGGTTTACTTTTAGTAGTTTCTTTTTACATAGGCTACAACACTTACCTTCTGCTGTCGGTAGCCATTGTGCGGCACACTAAACTTGTAACCAATAGGGCACAGGTTAGTTGTGACGTCATATGACCCCGTTGTCTCGCTGATCTTCCAGTCTTCTGGGTTTGACGCACTCTGACAGGCGTAGCTGAGCGACTGTCCACAGTCACGTGGTGTATACCAACGGCTGTCCTCATTACTACAAAAGATGAAAATTTCAGAACATTCTTATTACAACGCAGAAAATGGAGCTCATCAAGATTGACCAAAGTCTGAACATATTCTCAACATTCTTAAGAGCGAGTCGCATTGTCCTAGATGTAACGGCGAAAGTGAGATTACAGAATGCAAACCTCACAAGTGTTAAAGTAAAAGTTGCATAAAATTTCACATCGGTTTGTACTGTACGTGTGCACACGAGCCCACTATGTATTTTTGATATTTTCTTGCATTTCTTTATTGCTCTAGGGTTGGATTAAATTCAGTATACAAATAAGTACTAATGCGGATTAAAATGATGAGGAATGTGATAGGTATGTTCAAAATGTATTAATAGGAATATCAGTCATGCTTTGACAGACTACTCATCCACCATTGCACTCAGGAAGAGAACGGTAATGACATGAAAAACATATTTACTTTTCATACCCTCAACAGATGCTTACCTAGCACCGAAACTGAACTACTCAGATCAGATAAGGGTACTTTGAAATGAGGACCATAAAGTCCTCAATGAGTGGTTCACAATCTACAAGCTTGCTTCTTAGAGGACCTCTCAATTCTTGACCTCTCAATTCTTTTTTTCTCTCAACTGAAACATAACCTTGTATTATTTCTGCAAGTATTATACATGCATATATGTAACTTTATTTGTGTCATTTGATATCATTTGCAAAGTTGTATGTGTACGTTTGTTATATATTTCCTAACTTGTACTGTGTTATGTTCTCTTGGAAGAAAAGAGAAGAATGAAATGAATGATTTGAATGAAAGTCCTTTTCCTTTGTTGAATAAAAAACTTATGGAAATAAAATAAGATAAAGCCAGGTATAAACTATTAAAAATAAAGTAGAAGCGAAAGTAGGTTCCAAAAAAAAAATTCCATAATTCAGAATATAAGAATTCAAATGTTGTTTAAGACATGTTCATTTTTGAGCCATGCACCAAAAACGTCAAGTGCACAGGAAATCATAGATATTACCTTGCTTGATATTGACCATACATTTTATCATATCGAATTATATCCCCATCACATCCCTGTCATCACAACAACAACAACAACAACAACAACTACAAAAATCGGTTAAACGTTAATCTTATTCTATGCCTAATATATATCCTGTCAAATTCTTTGATACTTGTTAATGTATCAAGTACAAACTGGTCAGAACTCGAGGCCGATAATTCCTGCAAAATATACTATCTTACTTCAGCAGGACGCATGTCGTCTCGTCCAGGTCTAGGGAGGGTTCTCCGGGCGCCCATGTGAAAACAGCCGTGGCCATCAGCTGCGGTGTGACCATGTCCACTGCAGGGTAGGTGATGCGACACTTGACCATCTCGGAGAGGTCAGTGGTCACTCCAGCCACAGACGGCCCATCGTAAATGATGTTGAATCTTTCATAGAATGATACAAATATGTCCGGTAAAACCGAGCTGAATATGTTTGATTTCTTCAAACAATGTCCACTTCGTCAAACAAGCAAGCTGATACTCAAAGGATTAAAATTCTCCAAAGGTGAACTATTTGCGTTAGTAAACAAAATCAGATACTTATGTGCAATCATCCCTCTAATTCACATGTGAGAGATAAATTCGATTCTTATAGTAAGGCCATTAACCCGAAGAAGAATAATAATTACATGGGTATGAAGAGTTTATTTTAACATTCAATTGTAACATTAACATTTTAATTGTATCATTTACAATAGTGTCTTTAGTTAAGTATGCCGGAACAACATTTCTACAACTTAGAATCGTAAAACGGATATGACTTTAAAATTACATAATAATGAGCGATAATGATGCTGTGATATATATCATGCATATGCTGTGTAACGGACGTCGAGATCCAAAGTTCTCTTGAATACAATTAGGCCTACACAGTTATTACATGCAGGTAGCTACGTATAGCATAGCATAGAAAAAGTCAACCGACAGTACTTTTTTTTTTTTGGAAGAGCGATGTAAAATAAACAACGCATCACTTTATGATGCAACGTAAAAAAGAAATCCTTTTCTTTCATCACATTTATTTCTTTTTTCTTCAATGAAAACACTGGTCGACTTTCCTCTTTTCTACTCTTCCTCTCCTTTTCTAGAAAGCAAGTTAGTATGATATTGGAATGGTAAACCTGATACCATAAGGTTTGCAAGGATATGATGTCTTAATTGAGCTTGTTATAACCCTTGAGGTCAAATGAAATATATATTACTAAATGCTCACAAGTATATATTATATTCATGACAACGTACCCATAGTGTGTAGAGTCACCGTAAAACCTCAAGCGGTTGGTATCGTTCTTACCTCCGCACTGAGGATAATTCGTGAACTGGATAGAGGTTGGAGGAGATATAAACATACGTAAACATATAAGTAAACCTTCTTTGCCTGTCGTGACTATAATGCATCATTATGTTTTAGTTTTATTTCACCATATTGTTTAAAGCTAAAGAAGTAATAGATGAATAAAAAAAAAAAAAAGATAGAGGATCTATATGGCGAAAGTTTAAGTGACCTGAACTGGGAGTCATGTGGCTCGTTATCAATAATAAAACTGTAGAATAGGCGTCTTCTTCTCCTTACCTGACTTTCTAACATCTTCTCTCTTTCTTGTCAATCTATAGTGTTAACAAAAGAAAACAAGTGGATGGGATTCTGCAGAGGTCTTACAAATCAGCATGTGTACTTACCTCATCCGCGTGAAAGCCTTGATACCGTGTTGTGTGGAGGTACTTTCCTTGATGAACATTGTCACCATCCGCTACGACCACCACACGCTTCCCGTCCTACGGCGATACATTATAGGGAACAAGGAAATAGAGAAATAAATGGAAAGATAACTAGATAAATAAATAGATAGATAGATAGATAGATAGATAAATACATACATACATACATACATACATACATACATACATACATACATAAGTAGATTGATAGGTAGATAGATAGATCGATAGAATGATAATTTTGAGAGAAAGAGTGAAAGAGCTTACCTGAAAACGGCAAGCCTGTATAGCTTCATACATCATGATGTGGTGTTCACCTGGTTCGCGGCTATTCCCCTCATTTACTTATTTATTTATTTATTTATTTATTTATTTATTTATTTATTTATTCATTCATTTATTTATTTATTTATTTATTTATTTATTTATTTATTTATTTATTTATTTATTTATGTATTCATTTATCTATTCATTCATTCATTCATTCATTCATTCATTCCATGAAATCAATATCTCTATTATAGAACAAGCTGTAAGATTTAGAATAATGTGTACGGGAAGAGTTGATGCTCGATGGGGCAGGTTACTGATGTTCTGATGGTCGTTGGTTTGGAGCCAGTTTTTATTAGAGGGGAAAATCAAGTTCAATAATAAGTAAGTCTAATAAGATAGAGTAAAATATTTCCAGTTCAGTGGTATAATTCTGATCGAAATCAGACGAAAAATATTTTGCTATGGAGGGGGGAACAGTCAATATGAATATCCAAATGGCAAAGGGAGCATGTCATTCCCTCACAACTTACCATAATAGTCTATACAAAATAAAAATGAAATTTCCAGTTTTTCATTCAACCGTAATTATGCCAAAGGCTCATATCCTTGTATATCTAACTGATAACTATTCTGAAGTTATTCAACAAGGAATAACATCATGTTTCAGACTTCAATGGAAGAGACATTGAATTTTCGTTATCTTTTTTTCTACACGATCAGTGCAAAATTGCGAGGGTATGACATGGTTAGCTCACTCATTAAAAACATATTCATATCCACTGTACAAGAACTGTTTTGCAGAAGGTAGCAAACTTTCAAAATAACTTCCTCATTTTTCAGCCGATTTCAGTCAAATTTTTACCGTTGAACTCGTAAGATTTTACTCTTTTTTATCAGATTGACTTATATTTGGAGTGGATTTCCTCTTTAATGACGCTAGAGGTGCTACTGGTGGAAGTGGTGATGTTGGTAATGGAGGCAACATAGTCATGGATGTGGGTGATGCAGGTGAAGATAGCAACATCACCGACAACCACTTTGATGTTGATGAAGCGATTGTGATGATGATTAGGTCGGTGTATATAAATGTAGTTGCATTGTGATGGAGGGGCATTATTGTTGAGGTCAATTAAACGTTTGAGGACCATATATTACGAGACAATGGATTATACAAATGGATATATAAACAAATGAGTAGATGTACCTCTCTCATCCTCCGTAGCGTCGGCCAGACTCCTCCGTAAGTATCCCGGAGATCTGCGGGACTCAAGATGCGATCATGACCCAGGTATCTCTCCAGAGGACCGTTCACATCGGCGTCGTGACCCTGATCATATCCTTCCTTGCATTTCACAGCATAAAAAGGGGGAGTTTGAATGATATCTGGCTCTGTGAATAACTATTAAAAATCATCTTTATGAGATGACATGCAAATATTTTGGTATATCTCTAAAGACATTGTGCTAAGCAAATTATTTTCTCCTTTCAATTGACAATATAAATATTTGCCTTCAATAGTCCTATTTGCGAACCCACCCACCCCCCCCCCCCAAAAAAAAATGAAATAAAATGAAATAAATCACCTGAGAAAACGTCTACACAACTCCTAGAAAAAATGTACTCTCCAACCACGACATCTTTCATTATAGGATCACATGGAAAATGGAAAGAATTACATTGGCTCAGGGTGGTGAGTTGGCTCAGTCGGTTGCGCATCTGTCTTCGACCCGAGCGACGCGGGTTTGATACCCGATTGTCACTGAGCAATGTTATGTGTAATCATACCGCCCCCTCTAGCAAGAGGCAAAACACTCTGTCCCTCGGATAGGACATTAAATTTATAAAATGGAGGTCCCAGTGTGAGAGAGAGTCACAATTCATGCACGCAAAAGATCCCGCTTCATTCATTCATCGCAAAGAGCAGGGCGTTTAACCCGGTGAAGTGGCCCAGCCTCACATCCAACTGGACCCCATGGAAGATCAGCTTAGCATAGCTGAATATGGGCTATCCAGCCATCTTCTCAGAGGGAAAATGAACCAACAAACAAACAAATAAACAAACAATGATAAATGCAGAAAAGTGTCACAAGCGGAAGTATCTATAAGAACGCACTATTGTGTATGATATACATTTTGATTTTTTTTTTTTTACAGAGAAGTGCATTTCCAACACAATATGAAGCTATTGGTTTTATCATTTCTTTTTTTTTCAAGTCCACTAAAAAGAGATTGACAGGAAGAAAAAAAAATGCTTCCACAGAGAATTAGGAGCAGTGCAGGTAGAAAAAAAAAATCACCCTGATGCCCACCCTGGAGGAGGTAGAAGTTTCAACTACATGTATTCCTCATAGCATGTTGGGAACTTCTTTCGAACGAATGAATTTTAAGACTACACACAATAAAATACATTAGCTACTTCTTTGTTATCTTACATTGAAGTAAATCCTCACGAACTCGTCCTCGTTCTCGGTTTGGTCTAGCCAATCTCCGATGTCAGCGATGACGTCGGCCAGCGGCACGTTGAACTCTCCACAGCCGAGAGCGAAGCGGGTGCCGAGGTGTGCCACGCGCATCTGACGAGAATACGATCACATCTGATTCGTAACGTAACTCTTATCCGTATGTGTAGTAGATCAGATGTATAATCAGATGTACATCAATTTAAAAGAGGGCAGTTCGATCATCAAGCGACGGTCACTTGTGTAGACCACTTCATCATTTTTTTTTTCAGTTTTCGTTCAAACACAGAGAGAAGGCACATAGAAATAAGAGGATGGAAGAATGAGATGTCATAAGGATGCAGAGCTGTCATGAATTTTAAAGGGGAAGACTAGTAACCGATCAGTGGGAATCAGTGGGAATGCTTAGGGATGATTGTTCCAATCCTTGTGGGATTCATGTAAGAGTACATTATATATCTACTGTTGTGTGAAAATTATTTGCTTCAGAACGGTCATGAGCAGATTAATGCCCCGTCACTGACCAGGCACGCTAACCTGGAAACATTAAACTGCACATTACTTGAATATGAGACCATTCTGAAGCAAATAATTTTCACACAACAATAGATGTATTATGTACTCTTAAATGAATCCCACAAGGATTGGAACAATCATCCTCCAGCATTCCCACTGATTCCCACTGATCAGTTACTGATAGCCATCACCTTTAAAGGCCCCGTCACATTACAGCGAATGCCCAACGAATGCCCAACGTATGTCCAATAAATTTGAAAATTTGAAGATAGCTAACGTCCATTGGTAATACTAGAATAGTTCGTAACATGCTTGGCGTTCTTTGTATTCATTAGCTATTCGTCGGGATACGCAGAGATACGCTGAAGCAGATTTTATTTTTTAAACATGTCCAAAATCTCCAGCGTATCTCTCCGAATCCCTAAGAATAGATAATGAATTCAAAGAACGTCGGGCATGCAAACTGTCTTCACATTTTCAAATTCGTTGGACTTTCGCTTGGCATTCGTTGGGCATTCGCGGTAGTGTGACGGGGCCTTAAAGGTTTTTCGAGTTGTTCAATTCATCTTCGGCAATAAATATTTCAATATTTTGAAAGCTATCTGATCTCACCAGCGTTATTCATCGTAATTTGCCTTCTTTCTCCTCGCAAGCACATTTTTGTTAGAAGCAAATATGACTCCTTCCGAAAATGAAGTATAGAAGAAAGAATGGGGCACCGGGATGAAACACAAGCAATCAGCGCTTTGATTATGGCTATGATCATTATTGCTATTCCTTTTTTCCTTGTTGGGTCATTCATCTTCTCGTTATACTATTATTCTTAATCAACACAAATGTTTCCATACCCCTTAAATTTGTTCATTTTCATCTAAGTATTTTGTTATTATCTTTGCAATTTCCTAATTTCATTATCATGTAAGAGATGAAGAATGAGTTGTTATTCATGTACAATATTAATGATTTAAAAAACGACAAAACAACAGCAACAACAACAAACTGAGAACAAAAATCTCACGGCATCGAAGCACCACCAGATGTCGAGTTCGACGCTGCGGATGCCCATGTTCAGCATGTCGACGATGCTGAACTCGTGGTTGGCGATACCGATGCAAACGTTGTCATAGGGAGGGGGCCATTGACATGTATCGTTGGCTAGGAGATGTAAATTATGAAGTCATAGGGAAACAATATCCAGTAAAACATTATATATATATATATATATATATATATATATATATATATATAAACGTAATGAAAATAAACAAAGGGAAAACTGACCAGAAACGAATGATAAATAGTGAAAACTTTTAGCAAAGAGAATGGGTTTCCATCGCGATTCGAGTCGTTATTTTTATTTCTTTATTTTTTGTATCTCCTCCTGAAAAAGAAAAATCAAACTTTGCAGAAGCTTACCTCCATATGCGAGTCCATACGCTCTGTTATTGAATGCATTGTGAGCCTGCGTACGAAAATGAAGGTTAAATTTCAGTCATAATTCGAAGAATGTTAGCTAAAGCCTGGTTTTACCTTGCAAGGAGGCACTATTACCTCTTTGCATGGTTTGACAACACAAGAATCAATTTTACAGGTGTGTTATTGTGATGAATATTGAATTACTATTACGAAAGAAAAAAGTATGCATAACTTAGTAAGTCATTGAAGTTGCTTTTATTGTATTTCTGAAAACAAAAGAAACGTGAAGTATTCACCCGTCTTCTTTTGCAAATATACGGTAAAACCACGAAAATGTATATACATGTAAAACACAAGCATAACGGTAACCATCCTATTCAAACTTCAAGCAGCTATCCTTATGATGAACTTTGTATCTGTCAGAATTGATGCCGATATTAATGTTGAACATAGACTGCATATATCATATAGACAGATGTTGCAAGCGTAATTATAAGAAAGTTTGGTATACTCACGTCGAATACTTGCATCTGATCAACACGAAAATTTATCTGTAGAGAATTTCAGCACAGAAAAAAAAGGTCCGCTAAAAGATTTTTATTTCACACAATCATATTGACAACTTCTTTCGTTACTTTACCAACCATTGTAATGTATCCTTACTGTAAGTTTTTAATTATTGTTTTCGTTTATAAATTTACATACTTCATTTTTTTTTACTGAAGAAAGTGAGATTTATTGTTATATATTATTTCATTTTAAAAAAAAATGAACTGAACTGAATTCATGGGAATTAAATGTTGTTTTTCTAGTGCCTCACCGGCAATCCTCAAAGATACAATGTTGTTGACAGCTTTCAGAGTGCAAGTTTCGTAGGAAGTTACTGTTTGCTTGTCTAAGTGTCTGTCTATATAGTTATGTATTCGTCGCAAACTTTCAGTTTGTCAATGATTTGTCATAAGAGAACATGATCATATCATAACATTGTATTACACTGATATAGCTGATTCTGTGTGCATGCACTGTTCGTGATTAAGTTTGCCTTTTCCTCCCCTGGCAACCAGCGGCATGCACCTGGAATCACCACAGTCTTTGTGTCATGTAATGTGATTTTTTTTTTTATGTTGAATTGTCAAAGGCATAATAATAATAATGACAACAACAACAACAACAACAATATTGATAATGATAATAATAATAATAATGATAATAATAATGATAATAATAATAATGAAAATAACACAATAATGATAGGCCAAGTTACAGAATAAAATTTAGAAGATTACCTCTATTTCTTCCCTGATCAAAGCTTCACGCTGTATAGGCTTAGATGAGAGGACAATTAGTTACTCGTTCATCTAACTACCGACTACAGCAAAAAGTAACCAAATAATAATAATAATAATGATAATAATAATAATAATAATAATAATAATAATAATAGTAATAGTAATAATAATAATAATGATAATAATAATAATAATAATAATAATAATAGCAGTGAGTACAGTATAGTCATTCAGTATTACAGATGTGAAACCTGTGTGACAGGAAATATCCGATGACACGGACACCTCGCTCACGTACGGTACATATGAGACTAAGGAAACATTTTACTACTCAGGAAACAATACAGCGACAAGTGAGTGCATGCACACACTTTCATTTTCATCCCACTTATTACAAACATGATTTCTTCTTCACGCTCATTGACGGATTGTCTCTGTTGAGATTGGATCTGTTTTAAAGGGTTGATATAGTTCTGGTTGAAATGGATATTCAGGTTTAACTTTTTGCGAGATAATTAGAAACTACTTATATGAAATATTGAAAATCGTATACCATTATTAAAATTCTAAGAGGGGATAAAAGTTTTTTGTTGATGAAAATCGGTTTTGAAATGGCTGAGATATCCCAAGGCAAAGTGGTCATATGATAAAAGGTGGGTCCCACCTTTTATAATGACCACTTTGTTTTACTTCGTTTTTGGTTATCTCAGTCATTTCAAAACTAATTTTGCATCAAATAAACTTTTATCTCCTGTAAGAATGATGTTTTTCAATACTTCATATAAGTGGTTTCTAATTATCTCGCAAAAAGTTAAAACCTGAACCTTTAAGGTGTCTAAATACGAAGGAGCTAGATGAATTCACGATCAAGGTACTATAGCACTAGAATCAAAGATTAATTCACTCAGATTAATTTCATTTTCGATACTCTGCAACAGGGTTTAGAAATTAGTTCTATTAATAAACTTGGACAGTGTTGTCAAAACTTGGCGGCCGGACTTAGAGTCAGCATAAGGCCAAGGCTTCATGGCTTATGTTGATATGATGTATGTAAGGACGAAATCAAAGTGATCTAAACATTTTGTATGTGCAACACCAGACACAGTTTGACAACGTGTTTTGTCACGTTTTCGTATGTATAGTAATCTATGGCACCAAAGAATTTCATGAAAACTCGAAAGGAATGGGGCCAAATATAGTTGCTTTCAGCCCTTTACTTGCAAGTGGAAATAAGCACATTGAAAATGCTCTTCTTTACGAGGAAAAAAAAATGCTCTGTGGTATTTTAAAGGATTTTATCATTCTGCAGATCACGCGAAAAGTTGGAAAAGTCACAGCCAACCATTATCGAGGTTGGTGCTCTTTGGTTTCTCTCTGGCGACGGGCCCGGCGGGGAACGAGGACGGCTGTATCTAAACATGCTGTTTGTGATTTCGTTTGGTGTCTTACCTGCAATTCCCGTTGTGTTTTGAGGGCGAACTGTAACCATGGCTGGACTTCGACAGTCCCTTTCCTGCACCGCCCCTTGTCGTCACACTAGAGGAACGGAACACGATATTCAACTATACTTATTTAGTGTGAAAAAAAAAAATCTATATATCGACGAATGTTTGGTCTGATTCATTTATCAGACATCAAGTACAGTGTATAAGGATTTTGTGCACGTCTGGCAAACTTTGGTTGAGAACAGTATGATTTTTAGTTATGACCGTAAAAGCCTACCCCAGGTTTTATAAGCTTTGTATCTCTTGAACCACTGTCAGGTTAAGCTAATTTCGACTTTTCAGAGAGGGAATTTTCTGTTGTTCGTTTGTTGTTGCTTTTCCTGTAGTGGTGTATCCCTTCAACACAATTATGCTGAGTCTCTGCTAAAGAGTGTGTATATAACACATGCCTTTAATTCCAGCCTCTTGACGCAGCAGAGCCTAATGATAGGTAGGCCTACTATATTTTAAAGATGCACCAAGAAATCAATTGAAGCAATGGTGAATTTCTATAAGGTTCAGCAATGGCGAGGTATTATACTTCCTGACACTAACCTGGCATGGCACCTCTGTACTCAGTCCACGACATTCGTTTGCTAGAGATCCAGTCACCGCTGAAATGATCTTAAAATATACAAGGAGAGACAGAAATGACATACAGAGAGAGGGAATGTGTGTGTGTGTGTGGGTGGGTGTGGGTGTGTTTAAAGGGGAGAAATATTGATTGACAATCACAGAAATATTAACAATGACGTTATAGCCTGCTGAAATCAGTAAAGTATCATAACAACTCAAACAATGCAGATAATGAAATTCTCAGTCTCTATTCAAACACAAAGTACACAAGATAATCACGATAATAAGATCCCAAAAATATGGTTTTCGATAATATTATTGATATGAAGCCATGAGACGGGGAAAACGTGTGACAATTAACGAATGGTTGATGGAAATTATGAAGTGTGAAACATTGATGGAGCAAACATTTTGACTTAATTTAAAGGAATGTGTAATCGGGAGGATAATATGAACCCGTATACACCAGTTTAGCATGTAATGATTGGAATCAGAAATGACCTCGAAGTAGATCCAACACACATCAATTTCAACGTTTGTGAATGTCATTTTGGCCGATAAACCCCCTACAGGAATAATAATTGTATTGTCTTACTTGGACTGCGGCATATACAACAAACAGTAGACGCATGTTGACAATGGAATCAATAGCCCAATGTGGGGAGACCGAGACACAGACGTTACTGTACTCCTGAATTGCTACTTCAATTTTGACGCTTGTTTTCTGTTCACGAGACGAATTGAGAAGATATCTGTATTTGTCTTCGACCTAGCATATTTGTCGAATAATTTATCTTCGCCGAAATGTTCTTTGACCCAGCCCTGATCCCATTCATGACTCATGCGAGTATATAAATTGATAAGCAGCAATAATTACGCAGCTCGTTAGGCAAATTAGTAGATTATTGCGTAGCATCGGGTATGTAGCTATAAGATCTATAAGGATAACTTATCTACGAGTTGTGTGTATTATTGTAATCAGTGTCGTATAGATATACGGCACTGATTGTAATTTGTGCAGAGCGCCCTCTTGTACGTGAGCCAGTTTCTTGATTGGACGTTTCAGACCAAGTAGAGTTTTAGTTTTGACATTATCAATGTGAGAAATCATTCAAAGCGTTGCGTTGTGTCTTTCAATCTCGTGTCATTGCGTGATTACATTACGAACATACTCAAAGCATAACAGGAAATCGTAGTCGACTCTTCCTTTATTGTAGTGCATTGTATTTGGAAGATACACAGCGATTGCATGTTATTCCTTTCTCCCCTGATTTTTTATTTCTTTTTCTATCATGTTTGTGATGTTCACAGAGTAAAATAATATCAAATGATTTGACAAAATTACGTCTTTAATCAAAGTCACAAATATCGAAATCGGACTCTTGTTTAACTAAAGAAGAAGAAGAAGAAGAAGAAGAAGAAGAAGAAGAAGAAGAGAAAACATTGTAGCAGCTGCAACCATGGATATTGTGGTTACCATGACTACAGCAAGATAACAATAAACTGTGTACATTCCCATTGTCATTAAAATGAGAAATTTGTTCATTGTAACTCGTGATGAAATTACACCTATGTGATATAAATGCAACTTCATTAACGTTCACCAACGTGGGGCAAACACTGAAAGGGGTTATACGTTCATAACGAAGATTATATTTGCGAAATCCCCTTTCGGGATATGTCGAAGGAATTTTGTGAAATCGCTTAATCAATGCTCTTTTATCATTATCATCATCATCATCACCAACATCACCACCATCATCAATAATTACGGTAGGCCCTACTTCGGCACTGGTGATGTATGGAACGTTGAAGACTAATACGTTGTCAATAATAACAGTGTATTTTCTTGGTTGTCAAATGAACTCGAAAGAATATCAAAAGCAAAGAGAGCGTTTATTATACCAGAATAATGCGGACTTGTGGCTCTCAACTAATGATGGCGCTGTTGATAGATTCACGATAAAGTTACTCGTGACCTATCAAGCATGGTAATCACCGTCATTCACGTTATTTCACAAAATGTGGGTTTTTTTTTTTTTCGTTCGGTTATGCCAACGCCATCTCATAATTAATTAAATAGATTACAAAGCCAGAAATCAGGCAAAGTTGTAGCATAATTCTTTTTACCTGATATGATAATTATGTCTGATGATGTTAGCGCATCATATTTAAGGATAATATTCTAGTGGAGACACACCAATTAACCCAATTGAATTTGGCGACTTTTTCAATTAAAACCTTATTTTTATATTTACAATTGGTTTACTTTACTTTATACCTTTTTTTATATCTCTCTTGAACGGCACTTTTTAAATTGAATAGTTTGATATACAAGCCGATGATGTGAAAATCGATATCTGCTAGGTTGTCTAAAGTTTTTGTGGTTTATTCCATCTGTTGCCCTCTCTACATCAGAACTCTTGAGAAACAAAAACAAAAAATCTAAGCCGTTGCATCGATTTTTCTCTTCAGGCCTACTTTCCTCTTTTTGTGGTTATATAGATTTGACTATTTGAATATTTGAATTAATCATATATCTGTTTTAAATGTCAGATTAAAATTATACTGCGCTCATTATATTAGTTCGTTCAATTGACTTTGTATTTCATTAATGTATGAAAAAGAAATTAAGAAGTAAAATAAAATCAATCAATCAATCAATCAATCAATCAATCAATCAATCAATCAATCAATCAATCAATCAATCAATCAATCAATCAACCAATCAATCAATCAATCAATCAATCAATCAAACAATCAATCAAACAATCAACTGTGTTTGGATAATCCGAACTGATGAATGTCAGGTCCAATGGGTTGAACTGATTTTAATGACACAATGTCCTCACATACCAAAATTGGAGATAAGCTTAGCCTGTTTGGAATTGATGCCATAGTAACGTTGAATGAAATACGATTGTGACCTACATATCTCTTTTTTTGGGGAGGGGGGTTGAACATGTGACACTAACAGATACCTTGATACTTTGGTTTTGATGAAGTCATTCTTTTGGCAGCTCACACAGAGAATAAGATTGGGAGGATACGTGAAGTGAGCCATCGGAACGAGTGTCACAACATGCAAAAAATAAAAGTGGTGATAGGCGAACATAGCAATGTAATGTTATACGTAGGCCTACAGTAATTGCAAATTGGGTAAAACCCAATCCAATGTATCTAAATCATAATTTCGTAGTCATATGGGAGCCTGCAGGTCGCTGCATCACTTTGATGAAGAGAGGCAGTGAGCTAAGCAAGTTGCTCCGACCCTTAGCGTTCTTGGGTAGAAATAGAACTTGAATCATAATTTCTTTTAATGTGTTTACTCTTTATTCATTTCAGTTACTAGTAATTTTACCATAGCGTTTTAGTACCACATTTTGGATAGCATACCGGCAATATTAATTCAACCATAGCACAGAATCCTGATGTTCATTTATTTCTGTGCTTTCAACATACTGGTACTGTTGTAGGATGCATAACAGTATCATCAAGTACGCCATCACTTGGTAGTGAATCAACAGGTTTCGTCCACGGTGTGCTCGAGTGCACAACGTACCAGGCACTGTGGTGTATGCATATGTGGTAGCGGCTTGAGAGTTCGAGCAAGGGCTGTATGCGGACGTTACGAGAATTCTACGAATGTGTCTATGTATTTGTGTGTGTGTGTACGTGTGTTATGCAGGTGTAGTTCCACACACGACATAAAGCGAATATAATCAGACAGGAAAATGGAGGATAACTTCTTGCGAAATACGGACCTCTAAGGCTAATACTTACACCCAGGACAGTGGGTTGCAGGTTCTATCCATTTGATCGTTTTGTAGGCTCAACCTTACATTGTGGACTTAATGTGAAGTGCATTGTTAGCGAAGACGGCACCTATTGAGCACTTTCCAACAGGTGGTCTGATATTGGTGGTGAAACTGAAAGACATCGCCGCGGGTCTGCGGCTTGCTTCCGGATTGTGCTACATGTTGCTGCCCCGCCAAGCCCCCGTAGAGTGGGAGTGACGTTAGTGGACTGAGCACGTCGTTCCCGTGCGAAGGCAGCCTGGCGAGGCGTTGTTGGGTTTGTTGTGTTGTGTGACAGGAGGACCAACAGGGCCAGGGAGGGAGAGGTTGGATTTCGATATCACGACAAAAATGGGAGAGATGGCGGCCAGTTTCCTGCAATATGGCGACATCGTGTCTCTCTTCGCCGAGGGAAGTGTGAACGGATTCATCAGCACCCTCGGGTAGGTAGAGTCTGCACTTGACTACACATACACCTTCAATACAACTTGACCGAAAGATCGGTCTGTATCTAGTCGTCGGGGATATGTTCCGTGGAGACTGCGTCTGGCTTCACGGAATCCCCTCCTATACCAGTGGCGGATCCAGAGGGGGGCCCGAGGGCACACCAGGCGCACACCCCCTCTTTATTCTTTTGTTTAAACAAAAGAAAAAAAAAATGGGGGCGTGTGCACCCCCTTAAATTTTGTAATTTTAAAGGCGCCTCCCTTGGATCTGCTCCTGTATAGGCTACAGAGGAGAGCTGATAAAGTAAAAAAAATAAAAGACTCCTCCGCTCCGGACAGACGGATTTTGCTCTCTACAACTACACTTACAATTTCTCCACTTTATGAATTGGCACTCCTCTCTTGATACAGACTAATGAGTAATTTATTAAGATAACTTGTACTACTACTAACTACATAACACACCGCACAATAGTCAATATGCCAACTGAGCTGATGACGACATGATCACACAAATAATAAATAATCGAGGCATGATTTTTTTTGCTTCAAATAGATCTATTTGAATGTAGATGTCTAGAGAACCTAAAGTGTGACTATGTTAAAAGATGAATGAGTCTTCTGCCTAGTTATAAGGACATGTAGTTGCATACCGTCTGAACTAACTAGACAAAAGTCTGTACAAACTATAAAATTACAGTTAAAAAATTAGCATATTTTATGTAGGCATGTGCCCAATTTACTTTTGTTGTTGCAATGTTGCTAGACATTTAAAACTATATTCAAGCAACTTCAGGCTTTGGACAATTGCTGAATGCCTCAAACAAATAAGTGCCTGTCATGATGTCAGTCACTAAATGCACCAGTACATACAGTACATTGTAGTACTTTGAAAATGTGCACTAGACTGTGGAATGTTTTGTAAGGGGGGGGGGGGGTTAATGGAAAGTGGACTGGTACGACACTGGTACAATTGTACCTGACCATCCTAGAGTAGCATTATTTTGTGTGAGACTGCTGTCTGTCTTACTCTTGATAGGTGGCTTACATGCAGAAAAGGGACTTTTGAAAACAGTGTAGAAACAGTCTAAATCATACATTGTACATGTATCGCAAGTTGCATGTCAGGTGATAGCATGTGAAACCAGTGTGCACGAATAGAAAATATTTGTGTTTGTTGAAATCAGAAATATTTGCCTCTGAAACTAGAAAAGCACTTGCAGAGGGCAGACCTCTGCCATGCAGCTCATCTCCCATCATACTATGCATGCTGAAAATTGCCCAACTTCCACATAGAAGCCTTTTGTTTACATCATCAGCTTCCAGCTATGCGGCATGTGGCACCTTGCCTGAACAGAACAATGCATTTTACTAATTTAGAGCGTGTATTACATGCAAACCTCGAATTCATGCAGCTTGAACTCCCAAGTTCATTGACCCTATCTGCCAAGAGATGAAAAAAATCCTATAAAAGTCCATGAAAATTCCAAGATCATTGCCAAAACTGAAGTGTTGCTTGTGTCATTTTTAACTTTTCCTGCAAGTTTCATTCAAATTCGTTCACAACTCTTTGAGCAGTTATTTTGCAAACAAACAAACCAAACAAACCAACAGTGATTGTCAGGAATCTCCTCCTCCTTCTTTGGCAGAGGTACGTAATGGTAATTGTGATCAAATAGTTTGATTATTGATGCTACGCAGGTAATACTCAAGGAAAATGCCCGGTCTCATACAGCAATGTCAATAAATAGGCCTACATTAAGTACACATGCTACCCAAACATTGGTACTGGGGTATTCCAGGGTGAAACAAAATGGAATTTATTGGATGTCTGATAAACAGACCCTCCATTTTTCCTAGACAGGGGTTCTTGTTCTCTACATAATGAGCTATTTTTTAGTAGATCACATTGAATTGACAATGTAGTGAATATTAGCTTTTCAATGAAATCAAAATCATATCTATAAAAAAAAAATCCTTGACAGTTGTGCTCATTTAAAATTGACACCATTTGTAAAGAGCACACATTTATCTTACCTACGTGTATGTAGTTTGAGGACACTTCTCAGCCTTTAATTGCTGGCTTACACTGTATTTTAAAGACAATAAAAAGTTTTGGTACCGGTACCTCAAAAGTTTCCTTGAATTTCCTTGTCTTAGTTTGTGTTTCAGGTTAAAGTACCTTTCATGTAACTAACACTGTGAGAATTACTCGCCCCAAAATGCTCTCATGTCTTAGTAATCATGCAGTTAACTGCGGCCAGCAGCCCCATACGCATAGCGACCAGCAGTCCCATACGCATAGCGTAATCGGGCTTCGCATTGTAGCATTCAGGATCATGACAGATTTAGTATCGCAGGATAAATGTCAACTTAAAATCCCAAAAATTCTTCAATTTGAAGACTTACCAATTAAGGTGAAGTATTGAAAACAGGCTTCGGGGCAACGTTTGGTTCTGCCTATAGTCCCTTTCTGTTCGAATTGATGACTGAATGTGACTCGGTCGAGAGGACCTTGGGAGAGCTACATACACTGAATACTACAGCCAGTGCATGCGAACACATCACATGCGCACAAATTTCAAATCCATCAACGGATAAGATGTTTCTGTGCGCATGCGCTGGCCGTAGTAGTCAGTGTATGTAGCTCTCCCAAGGTCCTCTCGACCGAGTCACATTCAGTCATCAATTCGAAAAATTCGACTATTGGCAGAACCAAACGTTGTTCGAAGCCTGTTTTCAATACTTCAACTTAATTGGTAAGTCTTCAAATCGAAGAAATTTTTGGATTTTAAGTTGACATTTACCCGCGATACTAATTCTGTCATGATCCTGAATGCTACAATGCGAAGCCCCATTACGCTATGCGTATGGGGCTGCTGGTCGCAGTTAGCTATGCGTACAATGGGCTGCACGCTGCTGGTCGCAGTCAGTGGTTTCGTACAATATTTATCGACACTGTACGGCGACTGCTCTGGTACGAAACCATTATTGCATGATTACTAAGACATGAGAGCACTTTGGGGCGAGTAATTCTCACAGACAACGTACTTTAACGTGAAACACAAACCAAGACAAGCAAATTCAGGGAAACTTTTGAGGTACCAAAACTTTTTATTATCTTTAAAACATAAGAAGTTAATTTTTACAATTGTATTCATTATAAATGTGGAAAATTATAACATTAACAACAACAACAACAACAATCAGAGAGTAGACTTGAATGGTAGTTAGTGTTACTTCAGCGTGTGCCTTTTAACTTGACTGAAACATTTGGAAGGCACACAGGAAATAGAGCCAACTTACTTCCCTCCTCCAGGCATGAAATTTCAATTTTGGCTACTGAACTCTACTCATGTAATAAATACAATGCATGCACCTGTGGAATGATAGCCCTTGCAGATTTAGCTGGCTGGCCAGCTGGTATAATGTAGATCGTGTTTGTACACACAGGGCAGCCTCTTGCCAGGGAACTTTATAGTCCATGGGCCAAGACCCGAAAAATGGATTGTTGGTACCATCTGAGGTGGCACAACCTTTTTGGTGTCAGTTTGTTTGTCGGGCATAGATATAACATATGCTTATCAAGCTATGATAGCATACCTTAATAAATGAATTTTTAACCAATTTGGTCTCGTATTTATATCCCTATACTTCTGAATCGAAACTAAACTGCTATACAAAGAAGAGCACTGGCTACTGTATGTCCACAGGTGTTCTGTTGTAAACGCGGTGCGCTTAGTCTTTATTCAAGGCAGCGAAGGGAATATCCAAAGGGTTATGATGTCCACAGCTGTCACGCGGTGTGCTTAGTTCTTTATCTAGACCAATGTACCGTTATCATATCTAAAGTTCCTCATAAAAGGGATTATCCATACTGTTTTTATACTATCCTATCAACAAATACATCAGTTTAAAACAAAAATCACTCTGTTCATTTACAATATCATTCATTATAATGTATCGTAGTGTACCGTTACATTGTTTTTGCATTATCTTATATTGTTGGAGGGAAATAAAGCGACATTGGCGTGGTATCAGCATTTTCACCGTAGCGTTTTCACCGGAAAATGATAAATGATTGAAAAATACGGTAAAATTCACTAGGAATTGCTTTTGTTGTTGTTGTTGTTTTTAGATAAAAGGATATACACTGTATCATACGCTTTGGATATTCCCTTCACCGTCTAGAATAAAGACTAAGCGCTGTGGACATCATAACCTTTGGATATTCCCTTCACTGCCTTGAATAAAGACTAAGCGCACCGCGTTTACAACAGAACACCTGTGAACATACCATAGAGCTGCATTTTACAGCTCTATGGAACATACAGAAGACAGTGCTCTTCTTTGTATGGCGGTTAGTTTCGATTCAGAAGTAAAGGGATATAACAACGAGACCAAATTGGTTAAAAATTCATTTACTATGACTAAGCTACTCATTTGGAAATGCTATCATAGCTTGATAAGCATATCTATGCCCGACAAACAAAATGACACCAAAAAGGTTTTGCCACCTCAGATGGTACCAATATCTGGCCTGGCCCATGGACTATTAAACCTGTTGAGGACTAGCTGATTGTGCTATAGCATGCATTTTCCATAGACACCTGCCGAGTATATTTAGGATAAGTCTTCAATGGGTTGATTATAAATCATTTAACCCTAATCAGGCTGGGCTTTTTTGGCTATGCTATATCGGGGGGGGGATTCCGCCCCCCCTTCAGATCTCGCCTATGGAACGCGTGATCGCGCCGAAAATCATCACACGCGACGCCCGCGACGTATACTATCAAAATGTATGGTTGCTTTCTCCGAAAAATTTTTCTTATATTTTATATTAATTAATTATTGTAATTTATGCATAAAATCAGTTTGGGGCTCTAAATCACTTATTAATGCTCTAATTAAGCTAATTAGGTGATCCGAGTATCCTCTCGGATCACCTTCTGTATCTGTACTGATTCTTTATTCTTCTTTCTTTGTTTCTTTCTTTATTTCTCCTCAAAAGTTGTGCAGAGGTTAGCTCAGAAAGTGCTATGCCTATCAAGTTCAAACTTATACCATGTATGTATCGTGTCCCAAAGACGACAGATCAAGTAAAATCATTGTGATCAGTTGACCGTGACGTCACTATGACGTCATTATATGAAAACACATTCTCAATCATATCTCATTAATGGGATGGAATTTTTAAATGAAATTTACGTCACATATATTTCAAGTCAAGCGAATTCTATTCATATTGTCAAAATTTATATTTTCTCTTAAAACGTGCGCGTACGCGCGCGTTGAAATATTTGTATGCTCCAATCAAGCCCAAAATTTTTTTGCACACGTTTCAGACCATTTAGAGCATTTTTTGAAAAAATGAAAAAATCGGACGGACGCGTACGCGCGCGCGCATATACGCACGCACAGCTCATATGCAATAGAAATTTCCCATTTTTTTCACTGTGATCAGATGTCTGAAATGTGAAGGAATATTTCTACCAAGTTTCAAGTCAATCCGACTCAATATGACGTCATACGGGCCCGTCAAAGTTGAAATTCCGCGCGCGCGTCAATGGCGATAGACAGTGCAACTATGCCAAAAAACCGCAAATCTTAAATCCGATTTTACTCGTCAGGATGGACGGTGACCCCCCATTTCCTTTACATATTCTGAAAGCTGATGAGTTGTATATGTCATTTCATGGGTTGGCGATGCTGAAAAAATGATTAAAAGATATCAAATTTCTTAATAAAGTAAAAAAAGTAAATTTTCAAAATGACGTCATCAAATTTCAAGTTTACTCGAGCGTATCTCACTTATCCTTTGCCAATTTTCACCCAAATTTCAATATGTTGTAGCTTATGAAATGCTCTTTCATAAATTAAATACTTGATTTTCATTAGATGACGACATCACCTCGAAAAAATGGATTGAAGGTAACCTTGTCAAATTTGACCAGTTTACGTGTAATCTCTATGGGAGTGCAATTTTTATGGAAATGAAAATTGACATGACTATCTTTATCGAGCACTAGCTCACTTATGCTTTAGTGAATTTCTCTAAGGTTTTAATATGTTGTAGCTGAGACGTAGGGCTATCGTAAGTGTGCCCTTTGTTTTTTCATACGTTGTCGGGATCACGTGAAAAAACTTGGTTGAAATTAAAGTTTATCTTCGATGTATTGAGATATTCCTTTCTTTTTGCAACTTTATGTGCAATAACTCAAGAAAAACATACCCTATCACCACCATATTTTGCACATGTTTAGTTCATGTCACGAACATTATTTCATAAAATAACAACTACTTGATCAGACGCCATCTTGGGTATGTAAATTAGGGTCAAAGGTCATAAATGTTTCATCCTGTATCTTGGTGAATACATGACCTATCTTTCCCATATTTTGCACACGTAAAATCCATGTTACAGGGATCATTTCATAAAATAACCACTTTTTGCTCAGATGCCATCTTGTCTGTGCAAAGTGGGGTCAAAGGTCATATGTACTTCTTTTTCTATGTTCGCTATGACGTGTTATCTCTATGGGAGGGAATTTTTTAGATGTGAAAATTGACATGACTCTCTTTATCGAGCACTATCTTACTTATGCTTCGGTGAATTTCTCTCAGATTTTGATATGTTGTAGCTGAGACTTTGCAGTATCAGGACTCGAATCATTGATAAAAAAAATCGGATCACCTTAATTTGTCAGTGATGACAAATTACAATCTCTAGTTTCTTTTTTAAAATGTTTCTTGTATCATTCTCCTGAGACATAGGATAAAAAAAAATCTGTATCGAAATTAATTTCTTATATATTTGATTGTTTTTTGAATTTCTTATGTATTTCTTTGTTTTTCGACCTTTTGTTTTTGTTTGTTTTTTGGCCAAAATTTGTCACAGACATTTTTCGAAGCTTTATTACGCTAAAATAAATTAATTTCGTCCATTCTAAGTCAAGATATGAATTTTTATGTGAATTAATTGAAAAAAACACAATTTGCATTGGATTTGTACACAAAATCACGTTTTGGAACAATTTTGGGGTTGACAAATTTTTTTTGAACGGGCATCGCGTCAAAACGGTACGTGCGGGCACAACAATTTTGGTCTCAAAAGTTGCGCGACACTTGAAAGAAAAAAGTCATGAATCATCGCGGCGGGAGCTTATCGCGCTGCGAAGATATTGCGCGAAACGTCGAGGGGGGCGGATTCCGCCCCCCCCCCCCCCCCAGCCTGATTAGGGTTAAAGGAAAGTAGAGCAATGAGGATACCATTGGCCTGCCTCCCTTTGTGCTTTAAAGGGAGCATGGGGTACAACGTACTTTGCAAGCTGTGCTGAACATGCATAAAGTGCTGTACAATGACAAGTTCAGTACCGGTATATGAAAGGGCATAAAGCCAAATGAAAGCCAGATATTGCAAAAATCATATCTACAATGTATCTGAATGATTCTCGGTGTATGACACCATGATCACCATTAGGAATACAAGCATTATTTATTTCCGACAAGTTTACTCATGTGGTATTCTATTTTTCTTTACCTAAAAAAAGTGTAACTCAAACGCTTCAGTTTAGAATTAGCACATTTTATCATTGTATTATCTGCTGTGCAGTGTACATTGTACTTGTAGATACATTGTACATGTAGGTACAGTGTAGTTTGTACATTTTTTGTTGAGCAAGCGCTGTGTCCTTTCACTTCTTCTTTTAAAGTGTTGAATTTTGTCATTTTCATGGTCCCTGAACAGGTGTACAAATGTAATAGAAAAAAAAAGCGAAATAATGTTTTACATGAAGAAGGAAAAAAAAGTGAAATGTAGAAGTAACTTTCCAGGGGAACATTTTGAAAAAAAAAAAGAAGAAACTTCTGCTTGAACTACAGTTATTGTCTCTGCATCCATTATTCAAGAAATTACAGTATGCATTATATGTACCATTAGTGTCAACTTGAATGTATTCTGTATAACATTGTGTAAAATTCATGCATCATACAGAATAGGTGAATTATGTCACATTCTTCAGATACACAATGTATTGCTGCAAATATTTCTTCTACTTCAATGACAACATTTGCAGTATAAATCCATTTTATGAACAGGCCTACATGTACATTGTATCAGGTCCTGTACCAATGAACATTTATGGTTCTTTTATGTTATAGGAACTTTCTTCTTTGCATGTTTTGAGTACTACACAGTTATACACATGTAATTGACATTGAAAACTCCGTAGCATTGTACGTGCACACTTTCCAAAGTGCCTGGCACAGAAAGGGTCAAGTTTATGTAAGAAACAAGCACATGGAAAATTGGTCATCTCGCTGAATGATATCACTACACTCTATAGTATGACCCTGGTGTGATCAAACAGCTGGACATCCCAATTAATGCATAGTGAAGAGTATTCATATCCAAGACCTTTTGTCTGTCTTTGGATGAAGATTTACTGTGTGGGAGGGTTGTTTTCTCTGGTTGCTAGGCAGCAAGCGGTGCACGTTGCGCCCCAGCCCCATTAGCTGATGCCCCCAGCTTCAGGGAATTTCCGCCTCGTGTCTCCCCTCAGTTACAGGATGTCAACATAGTGATCCTAGTTAGCGTCTGGATTGGTCTCTTTGCTGTTCCAGAGGTTGAATTGATTTCTGCAGAACTGCAAAGAAACTTTAGGAAACTGTTCTACAGTGCTTGAGAGGAGTTTTCTTTCATGTCATCTCACTTTCATTCAAGCTCAAGCTTTTAGATTGAGTGATGTGGATTTTTAAATGATCACAATAATGATAGCATTTATTGAAATATGACAAATATTTGTAAGAAAAAAATTAAATATGAGTATTAAGCTTTTTGGAATTTTAAATTTTATATTTATGATATTAGGTAAAAATTACATGCATATGATATGAATTGTTTTGATTTTCACTGATTTACAATATTATTAGCAAATTTAAAAAATCAAGGTATAATATATGCATTTAATTTTTCTTAGTTTTAGCACACTATCACAGTTGTACATCACATGCACACAGTGTATTCCTGCTGACTAATATGCAAACCCTGTGTTGTATCATTCAGGTTTGGGCAGTCCTTTCCTGCTTGTAAGGTTATACAGTTTGTATATTAGGATTTAAAGGCGTACTGTAATTTACTATTTGCAGATGAAACAAGAACCCTGCATTAGTGCTTTAAAATAGTTCTAAAATGTGAGTTACATATAGGGATAAAACAACCACTGTAAAGATTTGAATCAGTAAAATGTGAACAATAATTAATGAAATTGTTTCCATACTAAACCATGTACAGTTAAGATTTATTGAGAAAAATACTGATATCTCCTTATCCATTTAATATTTTAGGCTTTATCGCGAAAATTGTGTATGATGGGGTGTTTTGTGGTACAAAAGACCTACACATCTACATGTTGTATACTATGCATTAAATGTCATATCTTGAAAATTTTCTAAATCACTGTTCCAAAAGGTAAACAGGACCTTTAATAGGCCTACTGGTGTCATTCATGTGGAAAGTGGATTTAATGTAACATATGTAGTGCTATGACATCATGTACATTTATCATCCATTACTTGCCATAGCATTGTACAGAAATGTATATTGAAATCACCGTATTAACATGTACAAGTTTGTCTGTACACTGTTGTGTGATATTGATGTCTACATTGTACTAAATGTACAATAGCTGAGTTATCTGTCTCAAAGTTCTTGGAAATATTTTTCTGGTGGTAGGTGTGTTTTCCCTAAGGTCTTTATTCCATGAAAAGATCAAGGTTAAAGGTGAACAAAGGGAGGCAGGTTCCTTGTTGCCAGAAATTGTTTGAAGTTTATAGTCAGTGGTGGTGATGATGATAATGATGATAGTACACAACAAACATCAACTACAAGGCCTATTATAATCCTACATGGATGTCTGTTTGCTAATCCAAGTTCCTAATCCTCTTGAGAATTATAACTTTGTTCCCTTCAATGATCCATTGTGACTGAGTAAACCATAAAGGAATCCAAAGATATTAAACACACATAATACTACAATGCATTAATTGTATAAATGTACAGGGCCTTCTGTATATTCAAAGTACAGTATAGTTGAAACAAACCGGATTTTGAAATTTGTTGTAATATGTGAATGATGTCCCCCAAAAGTTTTTTTTTCTATTCTTTGATCTACTGTACATGTATGTGATTTTGATAATTTCTCTGTTCTTCAATCTCTGTGATATTGATAAAATGTACAAGTTGAAAGAAACAAGTGCCTCCACATAAAACATCCCATAGACTGATTACCTTCTGTTTTATCTATTTTGTCCAAGTGCAAACAAATTGTCACAATCTAACCTGTCTTAGCGACCACCTGTCTATAGTGGCCACCTGCTGCATATGGACACTAGAAACAATTCCCTCTGAGAGAAAAAGTATGTTAAGCCGTTGAAGACAAATCCCGAGAATACTTGGGCAGGTGTCTATGCAAAATGTGTGTGATAGCAAAATTAGTCCATCCTCAATGGGTAAAGAACCTGTCTATAGCGGACACCTGTCTGTAATGACCCCTTTTTTTGCCTCCCTTGGTAGGCTGCTATAGACGGGTTTGACTGTATTCTGGCATTTCAGATTATACAAATTTGAACTTGCACTACCAACTGTAATCTTTAACAAGAGTGCTTGAATTTGTGATCTAGAACCATATTGATGGAATGAGAAAGAAGTTACATGTATCATCACTTTTAAAGAGAAATATAAACAGTTTTCCGATTGAATATCATAACACAATGTCTAAGGTACAATGTACCATTATGATAATATGAATTGCATGATTATGTAGTTATGCTGTATGGCTGCCAATACTTTCCCTAGTTGTTAATGCAATTGTATTGGTTGATTAATACCTTTGATGAATTGCTAATACTGACAGCAAGTAGTATACTACAATGCACCAATATACGCCAAGGGCATAACTTTTATAGCTTGATTCTGGACATTTGTGTACAGTGGAACTACATTTGTAGAAAATAGTTCAGAAGGATTGAGAGATAGAGTATTTTGCAGTTATTCATGTACATGTAGCTGGAGAAACTAATCAGTTTTTAAGAATTAATAAGGATCATGTAAAAAACGAACAAATATACAATGTAGGCTACCATCTCTTAGTAGGATTAAGAGATAATTCATTGTAGATGTACAGTACGTGTAGTGTATACTCCCCATCTTGATGTGTGCAGAGATTTTAATTAGCCTATTCATATCATATACCCCTTTCGTAAACTCACCCTCCAATTATCCGCCTAAGAATAATGCGGACATTTCAATAAAAAATGCGTTCACAAACTCTGAAAATTATCCGCATTATTTTTATGAGCGCCTGTCCTGAAAAAGGCGGATAATCGTCATGGTGACTGCACACGTCCCTCCTGCGGGAAAGACAGGTGATGTTTGACCGCACCCCAGCAATTATCCGCATTATTTGGGTTTGCGTTCATAAACTCCAAATCTGGTACCGATGCTGCTATTACATATATGCGGATAATAGAAGGGTCGAAAAAAAGCGGATTATTCTCCCCCCCCCCCCCCCCCGCTCCGATTTTATGACCAAATGATGCGGATATTATCCGCATTATTGAGTTTATGAAAGGGGTAATAGATTGGTTTATGGGATGCATAATCATGAGTACTATTGACATATGCCTCATTGTCAAAGATGGAAGAACAAAGTGCTCACTAAAGCTAGAAAATACATCTTCACTTCATGTGTTTAAATGGTGCTTGTAGTTCTCATTTCACAATTTGTAGTTCCCAGTGCCATCCGTGGTATTGTGCATAAATTCATACCAGTAGAAATGCATATTTTACAGCTCCAGCTGTTGCGTGTTTCAGCAAAAACCAGGCACTGTATTCATTGCCATGATTTCGCCCTGAAGGTTATAACAGAGCATTTTCTCTATGATTGATGAGTGCACATGAAACAAATATACATTGTATGGTAGAGTTTCAATGATAGAGCTTCATTTGTGAATAAGGGTAGCATCCCAATTTACATATAGACCCATTATCTGACTGGCCCTTAGCTTTTCAACCTGCCAAACTTACTCATCAGCATCCAGCAACTGATCTATAATACCTTCTTGACCTACAAGTTGGAGATTAGCCCACTAAGAGGTACTGTAGTAATGTGCCTAAAGTCCAACAGGAAGGTCACAGTGACTCAATAGTTATTAGAAGATTACTTTGTCATGTACATGTACATGTAGGTAATCCCTATTCTTTGACCAGTTCGTTTCTAGACATTTGAGACTGCATTCGCATGCATTGAGAGTACGTACAGCACGTTGAAATACGATTATAATGACGCATCACTTACAGTCATGATTCAAATTACGCATTTTTTGCCGTGCGAATGCAAACTGGAATCGTGGAGGACGATTTGCATTGTAATTCCAGTTGTGTTTCAGTGACGGTCTGATTGTGTTTTCAAATCACGATTCGCCAGAATTACGAAACAAACTGATTGTGTGTATGGATCAACCTCCAGTCATGTTTTTAGGGGCTGAGCTTATACAGTGAACTTTTAACCACTTCTGCAGAAAAACTGTGCTGCTCAAATGCTCACTAAGCTACTAAAAATACCTGTGTGATCACATGTCCCACTGAAGTACACTACAGGAGAGTCAAGCGAATTTGATGATTGGTCGAACAGCAAAGCAGTCAAAGTGTACGCTACTAATACTGCTCTAGAATGATTGATGGAAACTCAGAAAGAAGTCACACCTTTCCTCCATGCTCTGAAATTCAAAACACCAGAATCTGTTAAGCCTTCCTCACCCATGTGAACAGACGATTATTCGAATCCTAATTGCAGTCATATTTGTAATTTAGCATTATAATTACATTTCTCTATCAGTGTGAAAATGATTTGAGCCAGGTCAAAAAAAAGAAAAGAAAAGGAGAAAAGCAAGGTAAAGGGTTAAAGGTCAATAGTTATTGACAGGTGATCCAGGGCAAGGTTCATGGACTGTTGGGAGAGGTTGTCAGTACTTTGAAGTAGTGACATAAAAGCCAAGGATCGTCTCAAGAGGTTTTCTTTCTTCTTGTTGTCATGAGTTCAGCAAAGTTTAATTTACCAAAACAGCTGTGTAGGGTGAGATGGATGCCAATGGATTGCAAGTGTGAACAAAAGTCATCAATGTCTGGTGCAGTCTGAGTCATAAAATTGTGCCTTGCACTTGTGCCCTTCTTGTTCTAAAGAGGCTACAGTCCCAATAAGTCATAGATTGCTCCCCCCCCCACCTCCTATCCTTTTATGACTGTGGCAGTAGTATAAGTGGCATGTTGTCATGGCATGGCAGGGTGACAATATCAGTCGAAGGCAATCATGACTGATGACACACAGAGATTTACAACTGTACCTTGCAGGAAATCTGTGCTGTACCTGTGAGAGTGCGGGTGTCCTCCGAGGAGTCCTCTTGAGAGAGCTGCTCTGCTCCCGTGATGTGACAGGCATCCCTCTCCCTGCCTTTGCTATTAAATCTCGTCGCCATGGTGTCTGTAGCTGCATTTACTGTAAAACGAGGAATGTTCGCGTGCATTTTCATTTTGTGAATTTCACAAGAGCCAAGATTTGTGACATTAAAATGCATATGAAAGTTCTTGTCTACACTATGCATTGAATGTTAGAGACAACGCTCAAAAATTTCATGCCGCAAAAATAGCCGTCGCCTCCAATAAGTGAAAATTTAATGCTGCAAAAATATTGTGTTTTACAGTATCTAACTTGAGAAAGGGAATCACGTTTCGTAACATGTTTGGAATGGTGTTTGCAAACGTGGTTTGAAACTCAATTCTTGGGGTGCAGCATTTACAAGTTGTATCTATCCATCATAAAATCACGTTTCGGTGTAGTCTTTGTGCAGCTGCTTTGCGCAGTTCGACCCAGGAAGTAAAGGACAACTGCATGCCACCATATGGGCCTCATCAGTCACACACAAATAATGGTTAGAAAACACAACCAGAAACAGCTGGGAGTCGACCTTAAGATATAAACGTGCTTCAAAACGGCATTGCGTTTATCTACTTGCAGAAAGGCGATCGTGGTCTAAAATCACGTTTCAAACGGCATTTCTAAACGCGTTTGAAAACACGTTGCTTTTATCTAACCCCTGAAAATGCCTCAAACATGTTTATAATCATGATTCTACCTCAGAAAATCTTTAGATAAACGTGCCAAAATCTCGTCGCCGCGGTGTTGTAATGGTGCACTTCATATTGCCAGAGAATGGGGAAAAGGGGAGAAGAGAAGTTTTTTTTTTTTTGGGGGGGGGGGAATGGGAGGGGAAATCAGGGACAAGCATTTAATGAAAAGTAAGAGTGAGGTATTTGAGCTCTAAAGAAGTGATCTTGATTTAAACAACAGTCAGAGTGAAGATGATGATGACTAAGGTATTGATGATGTTGATGATTTTGATAGTGATGATTATAGTGGTTAATGGTAACATTCACATAGAGATATTGTACTTGAAATTATATCTTGTCAATGATGTTGACTATATGCTAATGATGGTAGAAATGTGATGCAATATGAATGTTTCAGAAAAGATGTAATGATGTACACACAAGTGTGATTATACCGTGATGATAACAATGGTTGTAGGATAAGAAATTGTGCGGATAGTTGATCATGCCATCTTTTAATATCTTCAAAAATTCATAACTTTTGAACTGATTGTTCACTTTTCAGTTAACTTTACTCATGTGTTTTACTAATATTTTTCATTCCACATAACATATTTGGGGCTGTAAGATATCTTGAAACGAACCATTTCTGTGACTGACTCCACTTCTTCTGAACAGCTTGATTTGGTATTTATAGAAAGAAAGAAAGAAAGTAAATACAACGATGCAATTCCCCTCACGAATCCCATCATCCCTTAAGTCTGCTGGATGCGAAAAACATCTCGATTATAATCTCGTTTGTGAAACACGTTCCAAAATCACATGTGCTGCGAGGAGTCGTATTGACAAAGGAAAGACTCCCCATGCAGAGTGCAAAAACTGCAAATGACGTTGCCTAGTAACAGCGTGCCACGAACTCCGTGAACTGTCCATCAATCCAGCACTTCTCAACATGCGTTCATGCACAAAATATGCTTGTACATCCATTATATGCAATGCAGACACAATGGATGATGTACGTCTGCATGTTAAGGTGTACATCTTGTATTTAAGTTATGAATTTTTGAAGTTTCTGCTCAGTCACGGCTGGATAAGAACGCTACTATAGCCTGTGATGTCATATGTGTGTCACAACGATATAAAGAAAGTATAAAGAAAATTCAAGATATTCTCACTTTTCTCACATAATAAAAGAACACTCGACTTCTCTCTTTCAGAAGTCAGGGGGAATAATATTACCCCTAACATACGTCAGTAACAAGTCGAAGAAATGTGCGCTTTATTCAAAAAGTCAAGTTTTGTGAAATTCTCTTGTTATTTTCCTTATATCGTTGTACGCATGTGACATCATACACTGTAGTAGTTTCCTCATCCAGCAGTGATTACGCAGATACACTGTACTTTAAAAATTCATAACCTTTGAACGGATTGTCAGATTTTCCCCAAACTTTCACTGATGCGTTCTACTAATATTGTTGCATTTCTTCAATCCACATTTATAGGAAGGTGAACTTTTCCTTTAAAAATGCAATTACACATCAGCAGAGCAAAGCTGGTGGGTTCTGTGTCATCAGCAAACCAGTTCCAAAGTCGAGCTACCTCCGGAGTACCACCATTTACTTTGCGCATGTACCAAAAATTGAGCAATAACTCTTTGTGGAGACAGTTCTGATGATGCGAAAAAAGCGGCTATGGAAACTCCTTTGCCTTCAGATGCAAACTCTACCTTCATAAGGGTCATTGCACTCATTTCTTTGTTTTATCTCACACATATGTTCTTGTTTTGGTGTTTTGTTTTGTTTTGTTTTGTTTGTGTGTGTGTTTTTTTTTTTGGGGGGGGGGTGGGGTTGGATCATTTGGAAAGGCTCCAAATTTGATATCTGTAGCCTCAAAATCAACACACACAGTCTTGTTGTTTGTGCTGTACCCTACAGGTTTTGTAGAAGAATGCCAAGCCAATGAAATTAAGCTGAACTTATGGAAAGAGTGTGTGTGTGAAATCAAAAACCTCTGGGGCTGTTAGAGCTAGTCCACAGTCAAACGGGTCACATGTAGCCTTTTCCTTTGTCAGGGATGTACGTTTTACAGCCTGTATATCATGTTCCATGCCCCTGTGCTGACTATTGTTGTAAATTGATACAACTAATGCTTCATTTTTCTCATGCGGAAGCCAGTACTGACACATGATAAGAATGAATGACACTTATCAACAGGAAATGTATGTGTACAATGTATGTGAGGTGATAGAGATACAGGACATGCATATTGATAAATGTTCCTGATTAGTAGTTTATCAATGAAATCACATTATGTGACCAAATAGAAACTTACTATCAGTAGCACATACTAGTAGCATGTACAAGTGTACAACCAATCATTATAGCTACGCTGTGTACGTTGTGCATTCCTTTTAATATTCTGCAGGTACATAGATGATACACAGAAAATGAACTAGAGCATGATGCAAAACCATTAACATAGTGAACCTATTTGTACAAAGACAAAGTCGGTCAGGTGTAAAGTAGAGTAAAGAGAAATTAAGGTACAATTGTAAATGCCATTTGCTATAAAATAAAAGAATGGAAAACATAATTTTTGATGCACATTTTGTAGCTGCGATGCACATTATACCATATTGTATATTTTCCCTCTTTTATTTCCTCTTTAATTTTTTTTTTTTTAATGGTAGCATGAAAGAAAAAAAAAAGTTGCCTTCTTGCAAATTTGTTATTGTTCAGCAAATTTGCAAGAAATTCTCATTGACTTTAATCTACTTCCAACACTTAGGATGCATGATCTTGCCATGACCAGCAAGGCATGGATGAGTTCGGTGTAGAAACCGTGATTTGTCTGGTTTACGTCAACTGTTAAATCTGCTCTGATGAATACCAATGAATCTCTTTATATAGCATCATGAGTAAATATCAGCCACTCTTTTTAGACCACTGTATGGGACTATGATGCATATCATATTTAAAAACTGTAATTAGTACACCCCTCCCCCAGGGGTGTTATGTCATTATGAAATTAGAAGTTGCGGGGAAAAGTCGTCACCGTCACCATGGCAACGCAACCACTTTGTTTGACCCTCCACATTTTTAGTAACTACTCAAAATTTTCAGACGTTCTTTATGCCCAAGTATGACATCACAAATTGCCATTAGTCTTCTTATCCATTAATGGTGCTACTGAAACTCTTAAACTTCCATTACTTTTGAATGGATTGTGTGATTTTCATCTAACTTCGCTGATATGTATTCTAATAAGATTTCTGCTTTCACTCAATCCACATACATGTGCATGTTTCAGTCTCTTTCAGTATTCAGTATACAAAATCACTGGCAATTTGCATTAAATTAGATATACTGAGTATGATTGGGAGAAACAAAAATGCAGTTGATTTGTGCCCTGTACTATAGCTATTCACTATCATTACTTGCTTTTGGCAATATTTTTTGTTTTCTGTTTATTGCAGGCATACACCCCCCCCCCAACTGTACCCATGTGAGCTCTTGACCTGTAGTAACTTTATAGCCTACAACATACAGTGTAACAGGATAAATTGTGGCACCTGTGTATTAAAACCTGCTTACATGTATTATCAACTGAAACCAAGTCTAAACCCAAAGTACTGCTTGGGGATTTAAGCTCCTGTAACTGTGTGGAATGTATACATATTGTAGCATATTATGCCTTTGGAATTCTTACAGTAGTGTTTAATGGATATCATTATAGTATATGTTTAATCCATGGCTTTAATTCTTCAAGTCAATTTCAGAATTATAGTAAATGGTTCTATTGAAGGGAACATAAACCTTATTAATGACACCAATTGACATCTTAACCCTTAATTATATTCGTTGATGAACCAAGAAATTAAAAGTTTTGTTTAATCGGAGACCAAACTGATAAAATCATGGTTCTAAATTAAGTGATAACTGTTGTGTGTAGAATATAAATGAAGCATTTGTTTTGACATGTTTGTCTGTTATTTTTCTTCCAAACACAAATTTAGATAAAAAATCTTGAGATTTTTTGCCTTGAGTATGCACATGCATGTACAGTGTACTCACCATGGTGCAAACTACATTGCATTGCACAATTCTTCAAATAATAGCGATAATACTGAAAAAAAATGCAAGATTTCTTGGGATTTGGATTCCCATGCTGATTGCGCTGTTCATTGGGATTCTTACTGTATGCCCACACAGGTAAATATCTCAAGATTTAGATTGCCATGCTAATTTGGAGATTTGTATCCTGCCAATTTGCTTCAGCGTGAATCTTGCTGATAGCTAGCGATATCTTTTCAGGAATATGGTAGCCATCATGTCTTGCCTACATATGTAAATTGTAAACAGTATATTGTATCCAGGTTGGAACAGAATTGCAGCAATTAGTTTTACAAATATTTTCCATTTGAAAGCGATCATGATTACGAATTTGATGCTCCCAATACCTGTTAATATTGATCATTTCTCAAAGTGCACGTATGACAGCTGCTCTAAGGTGACTTGTCAGATCAGCTTTGATCAGCTGTTAGTACCTGAAGAGAGTTTACTGAGAAAGTGGTATTGAATTAAACTTGTGAAATCAAGGAATTGCAGGTGACAAACTTTGATTGAACTCCTGCAGATATTCCGAAATAAATGTTTCCTTTTTTTTCTGTTATGGAGTAGTTGGAGATAACACATTGGCTATTGATTTCTCCAAGTAATCTTGATTCTGTGTCTGTAAAATTGATACTTTCGTTCTTCATTGCGTACATGAGAATGCATATTGGACTTTTATTTGTTTCAGATGTTTGTCATGACAACTGAAATAGCTGAGGGGAAATGATATACATACAGTTCTGCTGTGAAATGACTGTAGAAAATGAGCTTGGTCTATTCATGTGTTAATTAAAATGGATTGTATCAATTTAGGGCAATGTTCAATACTGGAGATGTTGATAGTTCAATTCCTTCTTGAATACAACACAATGACTTGCGTACATTGAGCCCATACATCCATGTGAGCACAATGTTATCTTGCTATATTGATAGATACTTATTTATTTGAGTAATATTTTGATAATGTGATAAGACGTAAGAGTGTTTGCATTGTGTGTGGTTTCTCCCCACCACATACAAGTACACACAAGTAGAATGACTTCAAAAATTTAAAATTTACGTACACATTATGAACTTAAGGTTCTAATGAACTGCGTCTTTTCCTTTTCACATTCCAGCTTGGTTGATGACCGGTGCGTGGTGCAGCCAGAAGCAGGGGACTTGTCAAACCCTCCTAAAAAATTCCGAGGTAAGCTGTTAACATCATAAACTGGTTGTTAAACTTGATTATGGTCATCTTCTCTCCATCTTTCCATCCATCTATCTATTAGATATCTACTGTCTATCTATAACTGCCTGTCTATCTATCTATCTGTCTATCTTTCTATTTATCTATCTATCCATCTATCTATCTGTCTGTCTATCTATCTATCTGTCTGTCTGTCTATCTATCTATCTATCTATCCATCTATCTATCTATCTATCTATCTATCTTTTTATCTGTCTATCTATCTATCTATCTATCTATGTATTTATCTGTCTGTCTATCTTTCTATCTATCTGTCTATCTATCTATCTGTCTATCTATCTCAACTATCTGTCTACCTATCTGTCTATCTATCTATAATATATCTGTTTATCCATCTATTTATATATCTGTCTATCTGTCTATCTATCTCTCCATCTATCCATCCATCTGTCTATCTTTCTATCTATCAATCCACCTACCTCTCCATCCATCTATCTATCTATCTATCTATCTATCTATATGTATGTTTATCTTTCTATCTACCTGCTATCTAACTGTATTTTTGTATATCTACAAGGTAAATGCAATGTACAGTTTACATGTTCAAAGTGTATCTACCTACTTGCCTGTCTTTTTATTGTGTATTTATTTATCTATTTTTTTGCCTGTCCGTTTGTCCATTTACCTCTATCTATATCTACACTGTTGTATCTAAATGAGCTGAGGATGTATACCGCCAAACTTTGCCCCTCATAGTACGAGGTGAAGAAAAACTACAAAATTCAACTCAGCCTTACGAACTGGAATCATTATGTAATTAACTCTACAGTTTACGGGGGGGGGGGGGGGGGGGAGGGGGGCAGTGTATCTTGGTATCGGTGTGTTAAAAGAAGACAAATGGATGGATAGCTCACTTTGCTGAGAGTAAACTTTGTAGTGTAATGTTGAGGGTATATATCACAGATGGGAAGTTTGTGGGCAGGCAAGTGTTGGATGCGACAGCGGATCTCGTGAGTTCCTGAGTAAACACCAGCTGTGCACACACACTCATTTTACATGGACCATTGATGATTGCTTAATGTGTTGCACATTGATGATATTTGTGAGGCCAGCATCGTGACAATGTTTGAATGTATGTTAAATTCTCAGGCAATAGATGCTGCAACACGGTAGCGGATGAGTTGTAGTTAGCAGTTTGGGTCTCATTTGTCCAGTTTCCCAAATTATACATACAATAGGGGAAACCTACTTACAATGCTGTTGAAGATCAAGCTTTTGAAAGCTTCTCTCTAAGGCACAAGAGAAAAACTGTGTTAGGGAGATATCTTCGTCGCGACGATATGAGACAAAAGATCGTCGCCAATCGTCCCCGACGATCCAAATTTTGGGCCTCATGTGCTCATTACTGCGCTATTTTTGGCTCATTATAAATATCAACAAAAGATGGTTCCGACGAGTCGGAACGAAGTCGTCTCTTTTCGTCGCGACTAATCAATTAAGGAGGTCTTTTGTCGATCGGCGAAGCGTTTCAGTGATTGTTCAAACGTCGCACATCGTCCCCGACGACTGCGTATTCAACTTGACTAACCGTTTTGTAAAGGTTTTGGTGATGGTTTCGCGTCGCTCATCGTCCCGACGATTGACCATTGAATTTAAATCACCGTTCCGTGGCGAGTTTGTTAATCCATAATTGTTCAAACGTCGCACTTATCGTCCCGACGATTGTCCATTCAACTTGAATCACTGGTCAGAGACGCGTTTAGTAATTGTTAAAGCGTCGCGCATCGTCCCTAGGCTTGCCCATTGAACTTAAATCACCGTTTGGTATGAGTTTGAAACGTCGCACATCGTCCCGACGATTGCTCATTCAATAATAGAAATTGCTCGATGCTGAGGTGTTTATTTTTTCTAACATCGCGAGTGGTCCCGACGATTGCCCATTGAATTGAAATTGTCGTTCAATGATTGCCACCAGGGTAATTCATCTTCTATGAAGCCTTGCTCTTATGTTTGCCATACTTGTCTGTAGACAATACAAAAACATCGTAACGAGATCCGATGGCTGTCAGACTCCCGAAATTCTTGAATGAATCATGAAAAAAAAAGTGATGAACGTACATTATTATCTTTTTACAAGTCCAGAGCTTGAAAGAAAACATCCGGCATTTATTTCATCATCGTACGGAGTTGAATATCATTGTTATTCATTTCCGAACGTCAAAGCAAATTTCTGACACTTATAATTATTAACATCTTTCAGAGCTGAATGTTATTGCTATTTACTTTCGAACGCATAAGCAAATATCCGGCATTTAGATCATCGTACGGAGTTGTATATCATTAGTAGTCATTTTCGAACGTCAAAGCAAACATGCGATATTTATTTAATCACCGTACGGAGTCGAATATTACTGTTATTCATTTCCGAACGCAAAATCGAATTTCTGACATTAATTTTAGCACCGTATGGAGCTGAATCTTACCGTTATTCAAATCCAAAAGTATAAGCATCCTTGGTATAAGCAAACATCCGACATTTATTTTAGTACCGTACGGAGTCGAATATTACCGTTATTCATTTCCAAAAATAAAAACAACATCTGACATTTATTTTAGCATCTTATACGGAGTCGACTGTTACCGCTGTCCATTTCCAAAAGTAAAGGCAAACATCCGACTTTTTTTGGTGGCCCGACGTGCGTTTTTGGTGGCCCCGGTCCACCGAGCCACCGTTAGTGTCGAGCCCTGGTGTATACCTCACTAACCTCAGCTTGTTGGGGAAACTTATACTGCCATACGAGGGGAGATGCTTTCATCTCTTCTAGAGAGCTTCCCTATGAGCGAATGAAAATCTTTGTTTGGCATTTTCATTTCTATACTCCATAATCATTCGTTGTTTCCAAACATTTTCATGATGTCGGTATTTCAATATCATAATATTTTTCTTAATGTATTCCATTTTCATTCCTTGACCAAAGTCAGTAAGTCCGCCACAAGTACGGTAATCGCTACGTTTCGCGCAGTGCAATATGTGCCGAAGTGCGAAACACGTGGTTATCAAGTTCAATGAAACGCGCCGTCCATGCGTGCTTCTTGTTTGGTTTCGTAGTAGCTCCATGGTTACGGCAGGGAGGTGGAAGACACCTCCCTGGTTACGGCAAAGACAATAAACGGAGGAGGCACTCCGTATAGTGTTTTCGTTTACAGTAAACAGTTTACATTCGATACAAATAAATTTAATAGTCACGTCTTTTACTGTATGATGATCGCCAAGTCGGGAAGAAGTATCTAGAGGAACTTCTCAGTTGATATGTCCGTTATGTTCATTCTAATTTTCACACGCAGTGGTACGCAGATTTTATGAGTGTGAGATCGAAAGAAGTTTCAATAATGTTGCCATGATATTATGTAAGCCTACTGTTGTGTAATTGGGTAGGTATAGCTCTTACACTATAAACTTCGGCTTGTTGCAGCGGCATCTAGGAAAGCGATATTTTCTTCGGCATTCGGGACCTTTTTTATATTATCATTATTTTTTTTTTGACACGTGATTCGATTGTAAGTATGAAGCGACGAATAACCCCTTTGTTTTGTTTTAGTGTTAACATTAAAGTGTAATACACCAATACTGTTCAACGTGTGGGTTTTTTTTTACTGTTAAAGAAGCCAAGATAAGGCGACATTTTGATAGAATTATGCCGTTCGGTCGGTTTACAGACTGCTTATAACCTGAAATAGTTGCAGTGCGCGCATTTTTTTTTTTTTTTGCCACCTGTTTTCGCAGAAATTTACACTAGAAAGGTTGTCAGCTTTTTTTCTTCTGCCATTATTTCCTCTGATATGATTTGTCGTGGCCTAGTTTCAACCTAAAAGATACGTGTCACGTAGGTCTATTGGTTGCTAGCACGCATTTATCTGACTTGTTGTGCGGTTAAGTCTGTTGTTGTTGTTTTTTTTTATCATTCATAGGAGGGGGCAAACAAGAGTGAGAAATGAGGGAGAGGTGAAATCAGAACAAGGAAACATCTGTTCATTTAGCTGTCACTTATGCCAGCAGTAGTAATTGTCATCACCATTGCTATTCAGATCAGTTTTAGTCATATCCTATAACATTCAATACACGACTATCATCATCATGACATGAGAGAGAGAGAGAGAGAGAGAGAGAGAGAGAGAGAGGAAAAAAAACGCCACCCGTTCAAGGGCGTATACAAAGCAAACGAATCGCAAAGTAGATCAACCGGGGGGGGGGGGGCGTTTCATAACGAGTTCGTCGGAGGTTTTCACCGACAAATTTGATATCAGCCAATCAGACGCAAGGATTTCAGTAGCTTTTAACAGTTGTCAGTGTAAATCACTGACATAAAGTTTCATGAAACGGTCCCCAGGAAGGTGGATTCATGGTACAATATTCCGTATGGCATACCAGCAATACAAACAGACACGTTACTGCAAAATAAATGATAGAACACAGCAAGCGAGCAGGCTAGAATCAAACCTCCTTTTGTAGGAAAGTCCAACAAAAGTCTTACAACATACCTGTAATAGGGGGTTCACACGTACACAAATTAGCATGTTACAGAACTCAATTTTTGTTACCCTTTAGCAAACTCCAGTCTTTTGCACATGTGGACACACACACACACACACACACACACACACACACACACACACACACACAACAGAAAATTAGTGCGAACCAGTAGCGCGATGCATAACCTCAGAAATCTTGCTGATATTTCTGAATGAGCGCGGTATTTGCCCCGGCAGTACTTGAACGGTCGGGTTTAGAAACTTGATTGAGTTCTTTCTTTATTCCCATCATTAACAACAGCGTGCTCTCCACACCACTGTGAGGCACAAGAACAATAGTTTCATCGATTGACAATTAGCGGGTTATTTTCTGTACGTGTGAACGGTTGCAAAAAAAAACCAACACAAAACAAAACTCAAGTTTCCGAGGGTGGCTGGAGCGTCTGAACCAAAAAGTGTACAATCCTCGCGTTTACGCTCTTTTGTCTGAGAAGTTGGAAAAAAACCTCGAGTATTGGAGCATGTTCAATAACGCGCTATTTTGCACATGTGAAGGCGGGTATTGATATATCAGACTCAGCATGGGGGGGGGGGGGCTGATGAAATCTAGCATTAAAAGAATGATCTACACCGACATACTAAAAATGATAACACTGGACATGAAGTTCATGACCTCTATCCGAGTGCCTCGGACACGGGAAGTACTATGCATGTATCTACAAGCTACATTAAAGTAAAGCATAATGATATAATAATAAACGCTGCGATTCGAAGTGTTCTTCTGTTTTGCTTTCAGCAATAACCAAAACTGTATTTTACGCTCGATTCACAGTGGAGCACTAAATAAATCGAGCGTATAGTATCAATACTAACTCTTTAAGAAGCAGGCCTGTGATTTCTCTATTTAGTCTGTTGAAGTATCTCATTGATATGATTTTTTTTTTTTCAGTCAATTGTGCTCCCCTGACTAAGCTATCAAGAGTATAGCTTTTGTGTTCGGAAACTGGATTCACGCAAAGCATACATTCACGCATGTATAGTACAATGCTCCAATATTGATGAAAGCGTTTCGTGTGTGATACGTATTCCTCTTTCGGGTGAGTGTGCTGTAAAATCCGGTCATTTTGTTTATTTTTCAACTACATCTCCTTATTTTGTAACTGTGGATGAGACTTTATTTCATTTTCTAAATCATGCAGGATGAGCCATACGTTTATTTTTCGGCATAAATAGATAATTCGCCTTTTTGAATGACGAACCTTCTTGTAATTTTTGGATTAACAGATTTGGTACAGATGCACTGGGATGTCTTCTAAATTATATTTTGAGGCCACTGAGATCAAGATGATCATGCGTAGGCATATATAACTCTCTACACTTTAATGTACGTGAAGTTGTTCAATTAAGAAAAATTAACATATTTACTCTTGCTTACAATCCAGCACATTACAACGCATCGCACATAATAGCCTGCCAATGTCCAATAATCTTGGTAACAGCTCGTTATTCCGAAGGTTCGTTATTCACAAGACTCTTTAGTCCGAAGATTCGTTTTTCCGAAGCTTCGTTATTCCGAATTTCATTTTCGAATTAACGAATCTCCGGAATAACGAACCGTCGGAATAACGCCACAATGTTTGGATTAACGAACCCTTTTTCATTTTCGGATTAACGAACCTCGGTATAGGAAATTTGTGTGTTTCAGATTAATGACCCTTCGGAATAGCGAACCTGGGAATAACGAACAGCACCAATAATCTTATAAAGAGAAAGGATGCCCGATATATACATTAAAAATATTGAGGTATAATTAAGATACAGCATTATGTACATAACAGCAACAACAACAACAACAACAAAATTAGGATTGAGTAAGCAGACAAGTTTTCAACAATGATTTGAACATAATTTATCAACACTTTCAGCTATACGAATATAGAGAGGGAGTTTATTCCAAAGGGGTGGGGAAATACAGAAAAGGTCCTATATCACCATAGCGGGTATGTGCGGGACCACGTGATAATTGGAGAGAAGAGAGAGAACAGGCTGAAGTGGAGGAGCGGAAGGGAGGTAGGATTAATCCATAATATTTATATTGTAAACAATAAGGACGATTTTAAAGGTGATAGTTGATGTATGGGGAGCCAGTGGAGGGATTGGATAACTGGAGTGATTTGGTCAGATGTTTTTGTCAGGGTTACAAGCCTTGCAGCTGTATTTTGAATTTTGAATTTGGTGCAATACTCGAAGCAGGGAGACCAACAAGAAGGAAATTGCAGTAGTCAAGATGAGAAGTAACAAATGCGTGAATTAGACGTTCGGTGGAAGACTGCTCCGATAACTTACGGATATTAATAATTTATTTTTTACAAATACCCCTGAAGCAGCAGAACGACATGAGTTCTTAATGTGTGTGTTATTCTATTTGTTCGGTTTTTTTTATTTTTTTTTTTTAGTTCAGATGCTTATCTACCATAACTCCTAGATCTCTGACGGACTGGGAGATAAATTTTTGTGAGAAAACTAGCCCGCCTGACAATTCTGATTTAACAGAATTCAATTTCAATTTCAAATGATTATCGCGAGACCATCGCTTAATATCATCAACACAACTATGAAGTTTGCAGAGCTCTTCGACGTTGGGTATTTGGTAGTATGATTATGTAAATTTGAGTATCGTAAGATATCTTCACGATCTTTCACAAATATTTCTTAAAATAATGATCAATATTGGATGCCCGCGTTCTACAGCTGATCTAAATTACAGCGAATTATATGTCCCACCAATTGGAAACCTTCACAATACCGCAATTTAACCGTCAAACGCAATAGAAATGCCACAACCTAAGGATTTGAATCCTCGTTCATCATTATGGTTTCTATTAATGAAAAAGAAGGGACAGAACGAAATGAGATTAAGACTTTTATGTTAGTGAAATTGATCACTCTCAGCTGCATATATTTTGAAGGAAAATCAATGATTTCGGACATGTGTTAAAAGCATCGTCGACAGCGCGATGCTGCTCCATTTGGCATGTTTGGTAAAGCCTATTATATCCCCTACTCCATTCCCCCTTTCTTTATGAATTTTGGGGATCACATAATAGGGTACGCGCTCTTTTGAAAAGAGTCAAGTCTTAGTTAGGCATGTTACCTTTACAGTGATCACACTAAAGAACCCGATTCCACATCATTCTATCTAATCAGAGAATCGAAAAAGATAGCTTTTCTTATTGATGTTTGTTGATAGACCAAATCAGTGTCTCCGTCCCGTGATTACCTATCAGTGACGTAACGGCGCGAATACTATGCCCATACAACTGCTTGTGTTATCATAGGCCTAATCAGTTACACTAAGAAGCTGTCCGTGATGTGTGGTGTTTGCACCAAAATTAGTATGTAAAATTCATACAAATTTTACACTATTAAAATGGCTTACATGATTTCTTAGCTAGTTGGCAAGAGGGATACCCCAACTCACAAGCGAGCGCACCCTCTGCGAGCTGTGTCTAAAACATGTCTCGTTGTGTGTGGTGTTGAATCAGCGTGTCTTATTCGATTCTTCTTGTATTGTTCCGCCAGGATGGTGTCTTTCAAGACAGCTGGTCACTGCTTTCATTGTTCCTGGGAAAGGGTCATCTTTCTTTTGACGGTCAAGCCTTTCATTATTATCGTGGTGAACTTCACTAATCGTCCCCACGCTAACGTACAAAGGAAGGAAATGCTTTTATTATGTATCAATGCACGCGTAACACCATCAGTATAGGCCTATAAAACGAAAGTTTGACTCCAGGTCCCGAACTGTAGGCCCTGTAATAGCCACTATACATGAAGTCAAGTATGGAAACGATGGATTTCCACTGCCAATCAAATCTCTCTCGACAAGGACGCGATCGGAATCGATCTGGATGTGATCGATCTCCCTTGATCGACATTGGTTTTGGCTTCCTCCTATACACGATATTTTTTAACACTCTGTCGGACTATAGATCATAACAAGCAGATTTGATCGGCAGTGGAACCCAGCCCTAAGGCGGATTCTTGTTCGAAAAGTAATAGCAGAAAATAATATCCTACACGAAATTCAGCATTGCATATACCGAAAGACAGATAGAGAGGAAAACATCGAGAAAGTAGTTCCAATCTAGGATTGAATGGATGGTTTATATATGTAACTGAATGCCATAAAAAGATAGATAAATAAATAAACAAATACAGCTCCAAAGTTATTCGCTTTGCGACGACCGCCACGTACACAATCTGAAAGTGAAGTTGGCTGTATGATTACATATTGCGCATAATGTCCGTTGGTCTGTCGAGGCGGTTGCTCAACCAAAATACGTAGCATTACGCTCTTAAAAAGAAAAGGGTATAAAACAGCGTTTTAAAAGGGGCGAGGAGTGACAGCGTTTTCAAAATGTTGTATTCACCCTTTTTCTAGCTGTATCTAGCACATCTAACGTTGGATTCAGCTGGATAGATAGGGTGAATGCAACATTACCTTAAAAACGCTGTCACTCCTCAGCCCTTTTAAATGTTGATTTACCCTTTTCTTTTTAAGAGTGTAGGAGGCTAATTTCAATTTCAGATCGAACAGCTAGTCACGAGTTGTTTTGATCGATTCCATGCAAATTGCCGTAATTCGCGATAACGGGTTCGGTTCAAATTTACGAAGGTGATCGGAAATTCTATATTTAGCGTTCTCGTTATTTTGGTGCAAGTTGGTACATTGTTTAATTTGATAAGTCCCCATGGGTATGAAAGATAGGCCCCACACTAGCGCCTGATTCTCTTTATTCGAGACATGCAGTGTGTATATTGGTATTGTGCCATCATCACACTTGTGCTTGTTTTGTTCAAAACAAACTGTCTTTTTCTCCATCCTTTACAAGTTACTTTCAATACGCAGTAGTTCAAAGGATGGTTTGATATACAGGAAGGTAAACGAGTAATTGCTGTTCGATCACCGCGATCCCCTGACTTTCAGCTAGAGCCGCGTTGGCCAGCACGCAATGCTAAATCCCTCTAACCAAAGATTCTGCGGAACAGTACCCAGTGATGAAAAAAAAAATCCAACAAATCTTTATTTCCCGTTTATTGTTGTTGTTTTTTCTGTCTCAAACACTGTCATTTCTCGTTGAAAAGTTATCTTTCGACATTATTGTAATAGTCGGGTAACGGGAAAACAAAACGTAAGGATTTTGTGTTTGATTCCGCACATATTCTCTGTTATTTTACATATGTAGAGAAAGAACGAAAGAAAGAAAGAAAATGATCCCATACTCGTCTAAAGAAGTTTAAGCTTTTCACGCTGCAACCTAGTAGGTGACGTCTATGCGGTGCACATGGCGCTCTCTCAAAATGAGTACTATGTCGCACGTGGAGTTTTCCTGTAATGAGCCAAATGAAGGGGGGGGGGTCAAAATAATAGGGAAGTTATTTTATGACGGATAATGATTCCTTGGTGTTTTATTTATCTGTTCGGAAAATTTCAGTGTGAAAAAATTAGTAAAAGTGTCCCAAATCACGGTTGCTTTGAGACATTTTTTTTTTTTTTTTTTTTTCCGTTACAATTTTTTTTTTCCAACCATCGACTTTACGGTGCGCTTTGCACCTATTGTTCTTGCCCGATCGTAGCCTTTTGTCAAGGCCCTCTAGCTGTAATGGGCAAGCGAAGCGAGCCCAGCCGACCGCGCCAGCGCGCAACCCCACTCAGCTACATTTGGGCTTTCTTCACCATACAGCGAGAGGGCCTTGACAAAAGGTTAGCCCGATCGAGGCTCCGCTTCCGTTGTAGAGCATAAGATGCTAATGAGCATTGCTCTTGACCCCATTGAAGACAAAAGGCATAGAGCGTGCGGCGGCGAGGGCTTTAGAATTGCGCAATACTGATGAGCTGAGCAAGACTCTGATCGGCGATATACACGCACCACATTTCATGAAGTGGTGATTGGCATGACGCACAATGGCGTTCGAAAAGTGTAGACACAAAGTACGATATGTATATATATATAATTATATATATATATATATATATATATATATATATATATACTCAGTATATATATATCGTACTTTATATACATATAATGTGAGATATTTTATAACAGCTAAAACACAAAATAGCGAACTTACGACAACTCTCCGTGTGTACATTTACAAAGGTTATTGGCTTCATCAATAGATAATTCATTCAAATAATGATAATAATCAGCTGTTCCCTACTATGTGACAGGCTGTTCAAAGTTTATCTTTGGAGATATACAAGGTTAATTTCCTTTTCGCAAAGACAATTCGTGTAATAATTCATTCGCTGATTCGCCAAATGAATATGTGTACTTTTCCCAGTCCAAAGACTTATTGAATAAATTATTGCCGGCAGGGAGAGAAATCGGAACAATAACTGATGCCCATTTTTAACTCGTGTTCTCTTTGTGAAATCTCTTCATCTGAGCACTTTTAGAAGTATAGGGCCTATTTGAGAAAATGACAGAAAGCTTTGTCGCTACACAAAATGTGTTTGTTCAATAAGAATGTTTTTCGTGTAGTATATACGTGTACCTGACAGTTCAGAGATCAAGTGTGCAAAGAATTTGCCTCAACAGCTTTGCGAAACTCGAATCAGTTGCCTGTATTGAAATGTGTGATCAGAATGAAAAGACTCGGACCTTCACTCCTTGTAACTGAGTACCACAGAACCACACACAACGAAACACACACGCAAGAAAGGTGAGCTTCCTGCAATCTCAAGGAATGGATAATCAAGCAGCCATCATCCTTTCTTCGCCATTGATAGCAGGAAGTGACGTAATGGAGCGATGCTGTTGGAGAATCGGCATAAATGTCTGCTACAAGTACTATGTACAAAAAAATTTCAGACCCCCTTTGTGTTCATGTTTTGCCAAAACAAAAGAACCACAGTCAGTGAGACGCTAACTTACTTTATGTCCTATAAACCAGGGCTCCACACTAACTTTTATTTTTGGTGGCCCAAAGGCAAACATCCGTCCTTTTTTGGTGGCCCGATCACGCCACCAAAGTCTTCATTTCTGAAATTTTGGTGGCCCGATGTGCGTTTTTGGTGGCCCCGGGCCACCGGGCCACCGTTAGTGTCGAGCCCTGGATAAACTATGGTTACTATAAGTTGAACGTTGAAACTGCCTTTTGCCTCCAGGCTTTTATAATAGCATACAAAGCTTTTATTGTTTGCCTGTATAAAAAATGGCGGGAATACATGTACACCCTTCTCGCAATCATCCTGATCTGATAACAGAGTGATACGTTTGTGTGTTTTTTTTTGTTATCTTTTCCCCCGACCAAGACCGATGCCATTAAGAAAAACAAGATCAATGGCATTAAAATAATGACCAAACAAACCAATAAACAGATCCATGCATATAACGAACAGAATATGCGTGTGTTTCATGTTTGTATAGGTTATCTCTTGATGTATAGTAGACAATTGTTTTTATACCGTTTCCTAATAAGTACCTCTAGCGAAAACCCGACTTTTTTTTTTCTTTTTCTCAAGGTGGGAAGTTAACTTCAACTTAAAGATGGCTTACAGCTACATGCAAATGGGGCAATCATACATTCGCATTGTCAATTGTAAATTTGTCGGATGACGCTTATAAACGTTTGATGATTTTTGTCTCCTAAGGCATTTTGGTTATGATTACAGACGTATATATTTACAAGACATAAGTGATGGTTTAAAGAATTGATCTTCAATTTAGCAAGGATTAGTCTTATAAAGTCATGAGTTCCCTTTACCCATCATGGTTAATGGAACTGCGACATCGTTGAGGTAACCACACCTTTCAATTTTCATAGTTCAAACCTAAATCGTAACATAATCAAAACACAAGCAAAATATCTCAAAATGCTCAGAAGATGGCATGAATCAAAACTTTTTACGGAGATTGGATATGGCAATCTTTATTGACCTATATTTAATACAAGTTTTCCACAGCTATAATTTCCGCCTATGATAGCATTCTGATGATTTCGATTGCGTTTTGAACTCGTACCGAGCTATACTATCGAAACAGCTTTGACCTTTATACATGTAGTTCAATATGAACGAGTGTTTCGGACTCATAACCAACGTTCGTAATCGTAACCACACAGTAACAAATCAAACGAATATTGAGTAACGACTATCTTTATACATTGGCTGCCTGACTGATCACATGGTTTGACTACTACTTCAAGCAGGCTGAAAATAAAAGAAGAATGAATACACTTTTAATCATGATACGATGCTTTACAGCGTATTCACAGTATAATGTTTGCTTGCGTTTCTGTGTGCAATACGGATGGAAAATAAAATGCAGATGGATGCTATTAAATGCTAACACCCAACGCATCCAAATGTTTTTGAAATACATATTATTGTTTTACTATACTGTTTGAAACGTCGAATTTGCGAGTCCTTTAAAGGGTTACTACTCATATTATCAGGCAAAAATAAAAGTATTAGGATTTTGATTTGCTCGCAAGACTAACGATGCTATGGCGATCGTTCGCAGCAGTGACAATCCGCTTCAATAGATCTATTCAATTATTCTGTTTTCATTGAAAGAGGAAGGAGAAGTCAACTTTAAACTTCATTAGTTTTCTCGCCTTTTAAACATGTTTTCATGTATCATGCGTGGTATCGCTATTCCTTCTCATGGTAGTGCGTGAGATGGAGCGTGAACGCCGTCGCTAAGCAGGACTGCTATAGCGTTTCGTCCGAGAAAAGAAACAGGTTGTAAGCTTCTCTGATATACAATTCAATGGTACGCGGTAGTTTCTTTTTGAATGGACTCCTATTATAATACTAGCTACTTTCAGGAGATTAAGATGGCCACGCGCTTAACGTTTCACATAATAAAAGAACCTTCTTCATCCCCATCCCGACAATAGAAAGCGTCGCCTAAGCAACCACATCCTGTGTACCACCGATGCTTTTCGTCCCGTCTCTTTCGCGTATAGTACTGGAAATGTCTAGACCATAAAGTCTTTATAGATCCGAGCATGAATCATAAGAGGGCTTGCTCCAGTCGATTTGAGCGACATCATTAGTCGTCTTTAAGATGACAATAGCCTTTCAAACACAAAGTTCAAAATTGATGCGCCCCTCTAGCCTGAAATAACTATCATTCTCATATTCTATATAGACACTGAGGTGTCCACCGCGTACAAAAAAGAGGGAAATTTGGCTCTTGCATAAAAATGGGCAAATGGTGCAATTCTAAGCATACTAATTCTTAGTTGTAAACTTACTAGACATTTGATAGAATGCATGGTACTGAAAAAAAAGCACTTTGAATATGTTTAATGTAACAAACCGTTGTCAAGAATAACTCTATTTAATATCTAAAGTCAAGAATAACTCTATTTAACATCTAAAATGGCGCATGTCCATTTTGATACATAATATATATACTGAAAGTTAACGTAAAAGACGAAAATCGCAAAATTATAATTAAAGATTACAGGTAACAGTGTATCGTATAAGACTCGATAACGTATTATGATAACATCCATAAGTCGGCTTTCATCGCACACTATTCCGCTGCTATCAAAAAGAAACTAATCTAAACATGTAAAAAAGTACAGCCTCAGTATTGCAGTTTCATCAAATCAATGTGCTACATGCTGATAAACTGTCCGCATTTTTTTTTTCAAGGGGCAGAGAAGTATATTCAAGGACTGGTGTTAAGCATGAAATAGTATAATTGGTTGAGATGAGGATTCAGCTATTAGCCTTTTTACAGATACAACGTTCTTTGAAAAGAAAGAAATATTAAAGAGCATACAATTCTGACAGGAAATCAAATTTCATTTGGTGAAGATCGGTTCTGAAATGGTAGAGATATCCAGAAACAAAGTGAAACATAGCGATCCTTGTAAAAGGCGGGCACCTATATCTCAGCCATTTCAAATCGCACTTCTCTTTGGGTTTTGGATTCACGATGAGCCCTTCCTGTCATACTAAAAAAAAAAATAATTGTCTGATTATGTCAATTACTATCGCAGTATTTCAAAGTGAAATGAATATCCCTACTAATTAGTTACTACCTGTAAAAGTGGAAATTTTCGCTGTGTTGAAATTTCCGCGAATTTCGCGCAACCAGAAACTAGCGTGAAAATAAAAGCACGTGAATATTTTTTGCTTGCTGTATGTTCCTGTGCGTGATGTCTTTATTCCGCGGAATTAAAAACACGCGAATCTCTTCTTACCCGGCCAAACGCGAAAGTATTAGTCGTGCGAAAATATCAACTTTTACAGTAGTACATGACAGAAACATAATGATGTCTTGAAATTTGTTGTGAAGATGATAGATGAATGTTACAAAGAGATAGGAGGTAGAACATATCCTAACCGCATTCATGCAAGACTAATGATATTGTAGCAATAGTAGCCCCCCCCCCCCCACAAAAAAAAAAAAAAAAAACACGCAATAATCATAACAATAACAGTAACGATAATAATGATGATAATTGCAAAAAAGTATTCTCTATTTAGAGTAGCCTCTTCAATGCTATCAGTGCTCTAGCTATCAGAGGGCCCGCCTGACATTATTGCCCTATATAGAGTTGCTATAGGACGGAATAGGACGTAATCGCTGCGGGGAGGGAATTGAACTCGGGTCCTTCGACTGGGAGTCGTGAAGCTTAAATATCCACCGTGCCACGGCGCCCTCGCCCCCCCCCCCAAAAAAAAAAAAACAACAACAACAACAAAAACAAAAACAAAAACAAAAAAAAAAAAAACCAATGTTATTTGGCATAAAACAGTCATGATTATGCTTGATTTTTATGGCTCATCCCTGCAATACTGAAGATTTGCGATTCTTAATATCATTAAAGTATCCGTGGAATAATAAATTATGCTTATTGTCGCTGGCATTCAATGCATATAGTGTAGGCAAGAACTTCCACTCGCATGCTAATCTCTTGGTTCTCGGGAAATTTGCAAAATTATCATGCAAGCAATTATTCCTCGTTTTACAGTAAAACCTTGTGTTCGCATGTTGCAACTTAAGCGGTAAAACAATACAAAACCAAAGGCAAGGTTAAACTTCGTCTTCTTTACACATCATTCTTAGGATGATCACTGACATGACAATTTTGTGTGTCCACCGCTTCAGAAAGATTAACTGTCTTATAATTTGATCGACATTGTGTGATTAACATCTGCAGGAAGAGAACCTGAAGCATATTCCAAAATTCGGTTCAAATATATTAGGCGCCAAATCTTCAAATTTCATTCTATGTTGACGAATTCATATACACGGACGAAAGGAGAATGGTTAGCAATGTATACAAATTTCCGTCAAACTTCCAATGGCCCATTTGAAATATTATGCAACATGTAGGTTAATTGTCAGATCATCAAGTGATCAGCAACAGTGTGAATACCGCTGTGCCAGCGTGTAGTCATCACAACAAGCAAGAATAGCTTTTTCGTATAATGTACAAGCACGTCAACAGTACGCGGCAGTTTCTTTTTGAATGGACTGCCGCTATCTACTTTCAGGAGATTAAGTTTGCTACGCTGAACGTTTCACGTCATAAAAGAACCTTCTTCTTCCCCATCCGGACAATAGAAAGCGTCGCCTACATCATCATCCCCATCCCGACAATAGAAAGCGTCGCCTAAGCAACCACATCCTGTGTACCACCGATGTAGTTGTTGTTGTTCTTTTAGTTTTGTGGAGCTCTCTGCCGGGTGTGCCGGGTGGGCAATTTACTCCAAAAAATATATTCAATTTAAATATACACTTAAATTCAATTATAAAAACCTACACTACTTCTAATTATTTACAAAATATAATAATAATAATAAAAATAATAATAATAATTATTATTATTATTATAATTATATATATATATATATATGTATGTATCAATATTTACAAACGAGATATTTACAGAGAAAGAAATACACGTTTTAAGAAAAGATATCGCCTGCCTATACTCCTGCACCGACATGCAGGGTTACGCCGTTCCCGTCGGCAAGCAGGTAGAGGACCCGCCCGCCGACGCCGGTGAGGTCTCGGCCTTTCCCGGGGGCAGGCGCCTCTAGTGTTAGCCTATAATATGATAGGCGAGGACATCATGGAAGAGGAGGGATGATAGAAGAATAGAGGAAAGGGTGAGGACAGAACAGAGAAAACAGACACCGATGCTTTTCGTCCCGTCTCTTTGTTGGGTATGTCGGAGCACTAGACCATAAAGTCTTTGTAGATCCGAGCATGCATCGTAAGAGGGCTTGCTCCATTCAGTCGATTTGAGCGACATTATAAGTCGTCTTTAAGATGACAATAGCCTATCAAACACAAAGTTCAAAATTGATGCGCCTCTCTAGCCTGAAATAACTATTCTATATAGACACTGAGGTGTCCAACAAGTTCAAGAAAAGGAAAATTTGGCTCTTGCATAGAAATGGGCACATGGTGCAATTCAAAGCATAAGATACTCATTCATAATTGTAAACTTACCCCAACATTTGAAAGAATGCAATAACTGAAAGAAAATATCTTTAATATGTTAAATGAAACAAACCATTGGAAATCGGAGAAATCTCTCCACCTGAAGCTTAACAATGTATTGTTATATCAATAACAGTCAAGTTTCTTTACAACTCGTCATAGCTACCATCAACCTTCTTGGCGACCATTTCTTCGCACTCAGCCGGAAAAGGACAGCTGAAACAAGTTCTGCAGTCGAATTCCCGTTTGAAAGCTGGACAGAATCTCTCCTCCAGCTCTTAAGTATTACAGGACGACATAGATTTTAGCAATTATATTACAACCATCACGAAGGCCGACGACCAGTTGAAGTAAATGCCGCAACAGAATAAAAAGGTAAACCCGGTGTTAAAATACAAAGATTTGATTCAATGGTGTGTCAAAGAACACAAATATCAATGTATTCTACAGCAACAAAAATGACAGAAGTTAACGGAGTTTGACAAAGAACGACGACCAGCTGAAATAAGTATTAGAATGTTAGTCTAGTTCCCGTTTGGAAGTCGGACAAAATCTCACCACCTGATGCCAAACAATATTATATCAATAACAGTCAAGTTTCCTTACAACTCGTAGCTACCATCTTTTAATATCATCACAAGCCCCTTTTTACACTTTCACGGATTGCTTCACGGATGACCACGGATCGTCATCCGTGGTGTTCCGGCATGCAAAATATCGATTTTCCTTTCAATGCCGGTGTGAATGCGGTCCCAACTGGTTGTCTACACGGACAAGTACGGAAGCTACAAGGACAAGTACGGTGCCTACACGGACAGACAAGGAATGAACGCGGACCACAGCGAAAACGATACGGAGCTAACACGGATATCAAGGAAGAGCACGGATGCAACTGGGTCCCTTCGCGGTGTTTACGCGGATATCCCCAAAAAGTTGACACATTACATTTGCTTTTTCTTTTGATACTTTATCATTCTTGGGCGACATGCTTCCAGAGCTAAGTAATATGTAACAAGCACACCAGAAAATCTACAGCAGATTACATACGCATCTGCTTGTCGACATCATAAAGGCATATCTCTTTGTTGCTAAATCTCATTTTGCGGGAACATAACAACATAAACAAAGCAAAACAAACTAAGACAAATCAACCCCCCCCCCCAAAAAAAAAAACAGCAAGAAGATGTGTGTGGGTCACTGAAGATTCTCATGCGATATAAACCTACTAGGGGAGTCGATTGGCTGTACTGATGGGTGAAGATGTGAGCAAATTTCATTGACTTTCTGAGCTTGTATTCGCAAAATATACACGAATTTCTCATCCCGGATGGAGCCGATGCTAATACGGACTTTCCGATGTCTTCACGGAGGCAACACGGAGTAGCCGGTGCCGACAAGGAAGAGTTTGTATTGATTTCCATCCGTGATGTCCGGGATGAAAAATTAAGCAAGCTCATTTTTTTTTCGGCGGACATGCCGGATGATCAAGGATGATGTCGGATGACTTCACGAAGTCAACACGGTCATGCCGGAAATAGTACGGATGACCTCGGACCGACGATCCGTGGTCATCCGTGATGCAATCCGTGAAAGTGTAAAAGGGGCTTATAGCGACCAATTCTTCGCACTCGGCCGTGAAAAAAAGAGTTCCGTGTGTGTGTGTGTGTGTGTGTGTGTGTGTGTGTGTGTGTGTGTGTGTGTATGTGTGTGGTTTATTTTGTATGTGTGTGTGTGTGTTCCCGAAATTAAGACATCATCTCCCGAAACATAATGGCAAGTGAAAACATTTGCATAATTTTCCTTTGGTGCTAGTTTCTGGTTGCGGAAAGTGGGCGAAAAAAAAAATCCGCCTTTACAGTAAAGTTAAAAGGCGAACGCAGATGACATTCTATGGTATGTTGACAACATGAAATCAAATTTTTTCTTTGTTTTGTTTCTTTTTCTAAGAATAACAAACAATAAGAACAGTTAACAGGGATCGACAAAAGCGGGATGGACAGCTGAAACAAGTTCTTCAGTCGAATTCCCGTTCGAAAGCTGGACGGAATCTCTCTTCCCGCTCTAAAATTTTACAGGACGACATAAATTTTAACAATTATATTGCAACCATGACGAAGGCCGACGACCAGTTGAAGTAAATGCCGCAACAAAGTAAAAAGGTAAACCTGGTATTAAAATACACAGATTTCATTCAATGATGTGTCAAAGAACACAGAAATCAATGTATTCTATGCAGCTACAAACATGACAGAAGTCAACGGAGTTTATCAAAGAAAGACAACCAGCTGAAATAAGTATAAGAATGTTAGTCTAGTTCCCGTTTGGAAGTCGGACAAAATCTCTCCACCTGAAGCTTAACAATTAATTCGATAACAGTCAAGTTTCCTTACAAGTCGTCGTAGCTACCATCAACCATCTTAGTGACCAATTCTTCGCACTCGGCCGAGAAAGAGAGTTTCGTATTTTACCGAAACCAAGACATCATCTCCTGAAACATAATGGCAAGTGAAAACATTCGCATAATTTTCTTTTTGCGCTAGTTTCTGGTTGCGCAAAGTGGGTGAAAAAAAAAAAATCCGCCTTTACAGTAAGGTTAAAAGGCGAATGCAGCTGACATTTTTTGGTATGTTGACAACATGAAATCAATATCCCTTTTTTAGCATAACAAACAATGAGAACAGTCAGCAGGGATTGACAGCTGAAACAAGTTCTGCAGTCGAATTCCCGTTTGAACGCTGGACAGAATCTCTCCGCCCGCTCTAAAATTTTACAAGACGACATATTAATGTTAACAATGATTACAACCACGCGAAGGCCAACGACCAGTGGAAGTAAATGCCGCAACAGAATAAATAGGTAAACACGTTGTTAAAATACAAATATTTGATTCAATGTTGTGTCAAATACCAAAAAAAAAATCAATGTATTCTACAGCAAAAAATATGACAGAAGTTGTCGGAGTTTGACAACGAACGGCGACCATCAAATAAGTTTTGCAACGATGGTCAGTTTTCGTTTGTAAACCGGACAAAATCTCTCCGCCGTGTTTCCTACGCGTAAAGACAAGATAATACAAATTCAATGTCTATCGACTGCGGTCAAGTCTCCTTTCACATCGCCGTAACTACCATTTGCACAAAAGACGGAATGTCAGCCTGTTATGCCAGTAATGGTAATTCGTCGGGACGATATGCGACGTTTTAGATCACACGGATAACGGGCTTTATGCTGTGACAAGTAAAGCTGAACAAAACATAAACTTGAACACGAACGGCATTGAAACGAAGCCATATAGTCAGGACGTTTCCCGACGGTTGAACAATGATTCGTCGGGAACGATATGCGACGTTTTTAACAAAAAGAAACGCAAGGCACAATAGAAGCCGAACTTTGAAAATAGCTAGTAAGTCGGGACGAAGAGCGACGATTAGTGAAAGGGAATCCTTTCTCTATCGTCGCTTATCGTCGGGACGAATAAACAAAGGTATGAATAGAAAGTACGTGTATTCATATGCACGGTTGCTTATTCATATGCACGTGACGCCTGTTCATATGCAAATCATCAAACATGCACAATGCGACATCGTCGCGACGAAGATATCTCTCTATCAGGTTTTTCTGTGGTGCCTAAGTCCTTTGTATTTTTCTTCTGTCATTAGTACAATAATGTGATGCTGTACATAATTGAAAAGATCAAGAGATTCATCGGTGTCAGTTAAAGTTTGATGAAAGAAAATGAAATCTTCTCTTGATTTCAAAGATTGTGTGTTGATCTTTAATAGCGAAAGAGGAGATGGTGCAAAGACATAGGCTAGAGGCATGGGTAGTATTGTGAACATTCTGGCAGAGGCATGCTAATTTGGACAGTTAGAAGGGAAAGTTTCCTCATACATGATGTTGATTTATGAAATGTAGAATGTTAGAAAAACACATCACAGAAATGCATGGAATGTTGGGACAATCCATTCAAAATCTACAAATTTTGAAAGATGCGATTTGTAAATTTTCCATGTGCCATCCCCTGTAGATTTGAACTCTGCAGCAAGCTATTGTGTCAGAATAGTACTACAATATTAACCCGTTCCATGTGGGAACATGGTGGCATCTGTAGTAAATCAGTGGGGGTTTCAAAATTTAGTATGGAATGGGTTAAGGAGGTTTAAAAGGAATTTGTAAAACTTTTCTTTTGTTATGGAAGTACACATTGCCTGCACTTCTTACCAAGACATGTACAGACAAGTATCGTTTACCATGCTCTCAGAAAGAGCTTGGTCAAGTCCTCCCGTAGATGTCAAATAGACAGCAATTCCCATTTAGACAGGGCAACACATGGAATAAAAAACTCTCAAAATTCATATCATATGAATGAGCTGTCCCATTTTCTTCATAGCTCCTACTGTGTGATTTAGTATGCTTTCTGCACTTATTTGATTCACTTCTAACATGTTTTGGGAAATATTCCCTTTAACCCATTGAGGACGAGTCCCAAGCATACTCGGGCAAGTGTCTATTGGAAATGCGTGTTGTAGCAAAATTAGTCTGTCCTCAAGGGGTTTAAAAAAAGAGAAAACTGTCTATGAAGTATTCATTGGTGTTTGTTTTTCATTCTGTCTAATTTATGGTATTTGGTAAACAGACTGCCTCTTCAAGATCTGTCCTATGAACCGGTACACGGCGCAAAAGCAGTTCTGGAAGTCCGCCAAGCCAAACATCTCGAGTGCCACGGATGCCTTCTTGCTCAAGAAATTACAGGTACGCAACCTCAAGAAACTTGGGAGGGGAAAGATGACATCCATTTGTTCTTGAACTGAAATCTTTTCCATGTTCAAGTTGACTGTAAAGATATACAGTGCACTTTCGTCATATCGAACATGATCCCCAGAACCTTGTTATAACCGGAGTTACCTGTATTGAACTCAAAGAAACGGAATGATAGTTGTTCATATTATAAGCTTGAACTAACTTGAGAGAATTCTGGACTGATGGGACCGAAATCTCAAACATACTTTCAGTCACATCCATTGTTCAGGTTTAGTCCATTGACTAAAGCAAGCACAGAATAGGTGTACCTTTCACTGCACATATATCAACCTGTGGCTAATACTGTAAAACATGATATATTCGAGTCATGAAATTTTCGTGAATTGGATCCGAAGGCCTTTTCGCGGCATGAAATTTTCACGAATTGCCACTGGCATTCAATGCATATGGTGTAGACAAGAACTTTCCCGTGCGTTTTAATTTTGTGAATCTTGGCTCTCGCGAAATTAGCGAAATTAAAATGTCGTATGCGAACATTTCTCGATTCACAGTATTGGATGTCTGTTGGCACATGCAATCTCTCTCATGCACGTTTATGCAGAAAAAAAAAATTGCACAATTCATGGGCTAAATTTAAGCTACCTTTATGACTTTGGGCCTTGAATATCACTTGCTTTTCTGTCCAAGCATTAATATTTGGTGCAATCACATGGAATTCAATGAGTGAATGATGGCATGACATCAAAACTCTTGGCAAATGCACAGCATGTAGAAATTGGGTATTTTTTCAGTAATTCAGTAACTACATTTCCCTGTCACCTCAAATAGTCATTAATGCATTGCCATTCAGAGACAGCCATACTTTTGATGCAGTGGCACTAAAATTGACTGAAGCAGCAATTGTACTTAAGAGCTCATCCTCAAACAGTTCAGCCTCAATCCCCTTTGCATAGATTTCTGACTGCATTTTACTGTAAAAGTAGAAATTTTCGCGCATTTCGCGCAACGAGAAGCTAGCGCGAAAATAAAAGCACGCGAATATTTTTGCATGCCGTATGTTCCAGTACTTGATGTCTTGATTCCGCGGAATTAAAAACACGCAAAAGTCTTCTGACACGGCCAAGCGCGAAAAATTAGTCGCGCGAAAATATCCACTTTTACAGTAATAGTATTTCTGTCTCCCCCCCTCCCCCATGCCTGGATTGATGGTTATCTTTCTCGCTTTCTTTATTGCTGCCACACACATACTGTACATGTACACACACAAACACACAGTCTCTATCTTATCTGTATAAGTCTCAGTATGTAATTGAAGAACTTATATATATGTAATTGAAGAACTTATATATATGTCATTTCTGAAAGACGCTATCTGGAAGCTGGAGAATCAATGGAAAGAAGTGTGGACCCTCTGAATAGGTACCAGCCAACTAGAGGATATTAAATTCTGTCTTTTCATAGTCCAGAATATACTTCCATCTCCTCCCATTGATTCTATTTCCCTGAATGTCCAGCTTCTGTGAGCCATACTATAACAATCAGTGAAATTGGTATCATCCTTGAATTGGTAGGCAATAAAAAGTCAGATTGGTTACTGTCATTTTTTCTCTCTCCTCATAAATATCCCTTTTAGCCTCAAAGAGTTAGGCAGGTAAGAAGGGGGGAGGGGGAAGGAACACACCAACATATTATGTGTAAGGATGACGATGTCTACTGTGCTTTCAATTCCATGTGGGGGGGGGGGATGAAGAAAGTCCAAGAAAACAGAGAAGAAAGGAAAAAGCATTGAAATGATTGAAAGTTAAATGGCTGAAATTCTGTGGTTGTGGTGTAAACAAGATAGTAAACTGGAGTCTCTCTTGGCTTGTTGAGGAGAGAGAGAGGGAGAGAATGAAAAGGGGCATGAACGATACATACTGGGGAAAAAGGATGAATGAGACGTTGTAGAGTACTGCAAGCATTTGACAGAATGAAATGTCATTTTACGGCAACGGTGTATTTATTTCTTATTTTGTGTCGTTTGTAAAGCTGAGTGGTAGGCTCAAGCAAATGCCTGTTCTCTGTCAGTGGATTGTATGGACTAGCGGATTGAAGCAAAATTTTGTATATATATGTGCAGATGGTGATACAGAAATACAGTGTAATTACAAGTTGAGGTAAAGGCTGATACATTAACTTCTTAATTGGGACGAGGGAGGGGTTGTTAGGGAAATATATATTTTTTTTCTATGTCCAATTCTCACCACGTATGAGAATGAAAATCACATTTTCACACATAATTATATTTGTTCCAAATATTCTGTAACATTTTATGTTTCTAATGGTAAAATCCTGACATATTAAAAAAACAGGACACACCGGCTTAAAGCTGCAAGATTTGCCATGGGATCACATGTCGTCAAGAAAAGTGCATTATTGTATGTGTAACATTATCTGAGTCAAAGGAGTTTCTGGACAGTCTTTAATCAAAGTAAACTAAACTTATCATAATATATTATATCTATACCACAGAGAGCTAGATGAGATTGATATGACAAATATGAAATGTATTGTAACCTACCAATACTAAAACCCATGTCAGTCTCGCCTATAAGGGCTACAACGTGTATATGTTTACTTTTCATAGTTCGAGGTCAAGTCTCAAGTTGGCACAGAAGTGTAATTAGCATGACAAAAAAATAAAATGAAAATAAATACAGCTGTAAATGCAATCCAGAGTGATGGTTGTGATCCTACCCTTTAAGGTTTCACATCTGTAAGTGTTTTCTGGTAGGCATGTGTGTTTTATAAGTTTGTTTTTGTTTGCAAAGCTGATGGTACATAGATTTAATATGTTTCATACTTCTCAACCACATGAAACAACATGTTACATGTATACTGCACCCCTGAGATTTTTAGGTTTTAGCTCAATCCCTGCTTCTAAAGATGTTTTTAAAAGTTGATTATGGTTTTTAGCCCTGAAGAAATAACAGGTGTAGAGTATCTTACAAATGCCAAAATAAATGGTAGTCCCTCAAGTAAGTACTAAAGAAAAGCATGCCCAGACCCCTTGTGGTTGAATTTGAAAACAAATTTGTATTCATAAAAGACAGTTGACTGGTTCCTTTAAGATGGCATTCCATGTTTTGAAGAATATCATTCCCAGCTGATATCATGAGGCCCTTTCAAACACATCTGAAGTACCATAGCAGTTTTCAACAAATGATTTTTGAAAGCAATGCAAAGAACAATAATTCTTGTGTGTGTCACAAAAAAAACACACAAAACATTACCAATTGAAGGGATCTGCATAACTGTGCAAAAGTCGGTCCATCTATATTTTTGTTTTGTGTGTAAACTCTTGGGATAATTGTCTTCTCCTTGCCTATTGTGTGTAATGAATGAAATAGCAAACATTTTAATCCCCAAATCCATTTATACTGTATGTGCTTGTGGTAAGGTTTCCTGGGATCATGCTTCGGTCATCGTTAAAGCATGGGCAGTTCAGAGATATTCATGTACATTTATAGAATACATCACTTGCTGTGGAATGGGTTGTTTTGGCCATGTGTGAATGACAGTGGATGTAATCGATTGCTGCTTGATTCTTTTGCATAAAGGTACCCATATACAACAGTGGTTGTACGCATCGGTTCTAAGTGACAATGACGGGGCTGGGAAGGTTTCATCACATTTGAACGTGTGAGACCTTTAACTGTGCACAAAGTGTCATGCGATTGCTCTCTGCTCATCCCACTTCAATTCACTTTTTATCCCAGGCTTTGTAATCGATGTCCCCACACTGTTTGTGTCAATACTTCTCTGTTTGTAATCTGCAGGTTGTTATGCTACCGAATTGGTCTCGAAAATGAGCAAATAATTGCCCGTGCCCACGCATTCATCATTGTTGTAGTGTTAAGGGGCAACAGGTCAGATATTGCAACTGAACAAATCGAAAATATACGGCACAGCCCCTCGTCGCGCCGAAGCGCGTTGATCATCGTCCCATGCCCTGTTTGAAGTGGATGGGTTATGGCAGTTTGTTTAACCAACTGAGCATTGGTTGTGTGCTGCGGTAATCTATAGGGTAGTATTGGATATCACTGATTGACATGTTCATGATCAGTCACGTGGCTGTAGGCATGAGGGAGGAGAAGTTAGTATTGATGACCGAAAAGGTTTGGAAAGGTACAGAGTTTGAAAAATGCACAGAATACAGTAGATAATTCTAATAACAAAATTGTTCTTGGTATTTTGTTGGGGGTGTGTAGATCTGTTTTATTCAAAATTAACAACTGTTTTTTTTTGGGGGTATTAGTATAATTGGTAACATATTTTCAAATAATTGGTCAATGAATGTGACCCCTAATGCAATATATCTATAAGAATACATGAACAATAAGATAATAAATATTAGATGAACCCAAATTTCAAATAATTTTCATTTGTAATGCAAGAGAGCATACTGATTGACAAGTGGCTGCTACTACACATAGTATGTACATGAATCAAACTTTTGTTTGAATCAAGAACATTTGCTGTCATGGTAGATTGACAGCAAAGACAAACTGTGCAAGGTGCTACATCAGCACTTGCCCGATTGGCCAGGGCAAGTGAAAATCATATTCAGGCAAGTGTTTTTGAAAAATGAGAACAAATGCTTGACGGAATTGGGCAAGCAAAAAGTTTTGAGGCCACCTTTTTCACTTATTCTCCCAACAAGCCTACAAAGTCAACCATACAAAAGCCCAAAGATAATGCGCTTTATAGTTTATTTCAGCAACTTTCCGACATTTACGTGAAGAAGCCCCAATGCAATGCAACGGCTACACTTGATCGAATCAAGTTTGTAATTTCATCGTGTTTAGGCATGCGAATCAATGTGTACTGTTTATTCAAATGATTGTGATTTGTAAAGCCCTTGACTAACGCCTGATTTTCTTTTCTATGTTATTTCCTTTTGTTCTGGACTTTCTTTTCGGGCAAGTAAAATTAATTTCTGGGCAAGTGTTTTGCAGCAAAGTTGAAAATCTGCTTGCCTGACCGGGCAAGTGGTAAAATAAAGTTACTAGTGTATGTAGCACCCTGCAGTTGTGACAGTGCTTCATCTTCTTTTCTGTCATGCGTTGAGGATGTGTACATCATTAATTTAAGAATTGCCAAGAAAAACATTGAGGCTGGAGTGTAATTACTTCCATTATGACTAATTGCGTATTTATACTATTTCTTGCTGTATTATTCTTCCTGTCTGTGGGGATGTGGAGTATCATAGTCTTTCAGAGTTATGAAATCTGTGAAGTAATGTAGTTTCAAGAAACTTGTTTGACAGTATGGAGTTCGAGAAACCTCTTTGACAAAACACTTGTGGTGGTTGTTTTTTTAATCCCTTTTTACGCCTTCCAGCATGCAGCAGAGTTGGAAAAGAAGCAGAACGAGTCCGAGAACAAGAAGCTCCTGGGTAGCGTCATCCAATATGGCAGTGTTATTCAGGTGAGTGCATTTGAGCCTCTGGATCGAGGATTTGCATTTTCAGGCTTGTTGTGGTAAGCGCAGGCTTTGACACGCATTGAAAGCGAGCAGCGATCTTTGGCAGGCCTTCTCAATTTCCTCCAATATTTGTGAGAAGAGGACATTAGGTGTAGCGGAAACTTTGTTTAAAGGGGTCTGAGGCATAGCATACTCTGTCCTCTGGTTGTAGAGAAACAGATTTCTTTCCATTCTGTTTTTAATTGCTTGTATTTAATGATATACCAAAATGAATAATGTAGTGAAGAAAATTTTCTGTCTCTCCGGTCTCTTTGTTCTAAATATTTCCTTATTAGTAGACCAGCCAAACCTCAAAAAAGGCTCTAGATAAGGATTCGACGGCATTTTTTGTTAATGCTCCGTTCTCATACTGAAAGTCATGCAAAAATACTAAGGAATAGCGTACGGCCGGATGTCACGCGCATTTTTGCCGAAAAATGTCATTTTTAGCACAAAATTCAGAAGCATGTCAAAAATCACGATTTTTATTTTTTGCTTGCATTCAATTGATATTTGAAAGATCATGAGTTTCAATTGTCCCTTTTAATGAAATTGCAATTTAAATGTGTTTCCTTAGCAATTTAAAAAGTCATTTTGTACAGCCATATATGGGGCTCTCAAATGTTTGGGTGTTGTTTTCTCGAAATAATATTCACAGATTAATTAACGTTCTGCAAAGTTTGTTTTTCCAAGCTAATTAGATGATCTTCCAAAAGTAATTTAATGTTTTATAAAACTACAAGTGCTTCTTTAATTGAATGTGTCAATATTATTTCTAGTTTTCTTGAAGAAATCTTTACTTTTGATCAAAACTCTGAACTTGCAGGAACTCAGAAAATGCATTTTCGAGCATTTTCCAGTAGCCCCGCGCAGCTTGTGTGCGTGCGAATACTTAATACGTGTGCGTACGTCTACCCCTACGACCTACGAGCTAGCTACAGGTAAAATCTCTCGCGCGAGAGCTGCATGTTTCGGTCGTTGAGTTGGAAACGTGGTGACTGAAAAAGGGACTATTTCCTTCGAATGTAAGTAACTTAGTAAATAAATACATAGTTCTTTATTGCACTGCATAACGGAACTTAAAAAACTGTTTTGATCTAACAGTTAGATATACAACTTTGATCTGAGACTTGGTTAATATCAAGGTTCAAGCGCTAGTACTACGTTAGGCCGATGTCTGTAATTAATGTATTTCGCACCGATCCCGTGGGCGCGGGCATGCCTACCATACCAACCCCCGGGCCGCCACCCGACCGTGCCGGCGGTGCTTGTTAGTGGAACACCGATTATTCCGTAAAGCACGTCTTGACACGGTGCGAAAAGAGGCCTAACAAACATTAGGTCTACGTCTAGATTTAGGTGTCTTGTTCGGTCGATCTAGGTTTGTAATCTATGGCCTCATCACATGCAGTTGGACTGAATCCTCGTCTACTGTTAGGTCTAATCTATCTAACGGTTACACTCTCTCTAACTGTTAATACTAATGTTAGTGTTGGACATTACTAGCTAGTAGGGGTAGTGTTACTCTAACGTTAGTGTTAGTGTTAGAATGTACGGCTACGCCTGTTATTATGCCAAAACAATTCAATCGGGCTAGGCCCTATGATAGTATAATCACAATGAACTTAACACCTAACGTTAGCACATTAGCAGTTGTATGACGTGGACAGTACAGGCCCAGTACTACTAACGTTACTGCGCTGGTTAGATGTATTTGTAGGGCTAGAGCCAGGTCCAGGGCAAGGGGCTGTAGTCTATACAGAAGGTGTAGATGTAGATCTACCAACGTTTAGAGTCTAATATACTAGACCTACAATATAAAGTCTAGGGCCGGGGGTCTGAAGCATAAATAGCTGGCGTCTGGAATTAGGATCGATACTAGGTCTAACCTTAGTCAAGATCTGGGCCACTGATTCTACCTAACGTTAGAGGTTTCTAGTAACCTACTACTCATATCTAGGCAGTTTTGTTGTAAAGACCCAGCTTACTAGGCCCAGCTAGACCTAAGTTTAGACATCTAGAGGTTCTAAAATCTATCCATAATAATTATACTATATATGTAGGCTAACTTTGATCAAAAAGTTCATGTTAGAACTAACATTAGAAGATCCGAACATTAGCTCTAACGTAAATTAGCTAGACTAATATTAGTCTCTAGAGCAGAGATCTAAGGTTGATTCCACTCTTTCTGGTATTTGTAGACCTGTGAGTTCAGAGAGAGAAAGTGTTCAGTCCTGACTGCCAACATCTCCTAATCTGTGAATCATTTACATGTACTCTTCTAGTTTACAAATAGATCTAGTCAAAGAGGAACTACAATGTATTTAGAAATGTCTTTACTCATAAGTACCAAGTTCTTATGTTAATGTCTCAAAGAATAAAGGTTCATTTGAAAAAAATGTAAATATTACATTTTTAATGGATCATTTATACCGACTCACTGAAACCTAAATATCTTCCTTCTTCTTTTTTAACTTTCTAAAAAGCTAAAAAAAAATATCATCTTAATAAAAGAGATATGTTTTTAGTAATAATTGATTTGCATGGGGAACAAAGAAAATTATGTCAATGTCAAGATGCCTTTTCAAAACAATCAAATTTCAAATTGATTTTATTTTTTGTTCACTGTTAGCTTATAATGCTCTGCTTTAAAGATGAAAAAATTATTTGAGTCATGTTGATTTCTGTTTTCAGCTAGATGTACCAACAAGTGGACAGACTGAGTCTTGTCTTCAAACTTCACCAGAGAGAGAGAGAGACATAGGCCTATCCTGACTTGCCAAAATCTAATTGTAAAGACTGAGCTCTTTCTACCTGCAACAAAGTGCAGAACAACCAGAAGGGAAGAAACGGTAAATGTCTTAAATAGCGGTCTCATTTGAAATATCTTTTAAATACTAACTTACTAAGTGTTTGTTTATCAAATGTATCACTTTAGCGCCCAGTTGAAAATAATGCCAAATCTAAATACATTGAGTATCAAATATTCCTATTCCATTTGAATAAATTGTAACAAGCATGTTTTCACTTTGACAGTTGCATTACAATGCAGTGTACAAGTACTTTGCAAACAAAGAGAGGAGAATAATCTTATACACTGTATCTCCATTTATATAAGAAGGGGAGCAAATCTATGATCAAATGTGTATTCTTGTTTTCTTGTAAATTCATTGCATGTTCTATTGTAGAGGATCATATGAAAGAATGGTATTCTATCTACTGAAGATGAGATCATATAAAAATCAAACATAAATGTAATCAAGTAAGATATTATATGTAATGAAATATTTCTCAATCATGTCAATTGGCAGAAGTGTTTAATGTGTCCACAGATGAAAATACGTCTGTAGTCTCAAATCAATTAACTTTCCATTGTTATTATGTTGCGTTAAGTATGACGTAAGGGTGATATGCTGTGATGTATTGTTCTTTATTTTTATCAAGGTATCAGCAACAAATGGACATGCTGAGTTTGAGATCACATCGACTAGAGTGAGGGGGAGATAGAAAGATGTCTTGACTGCGACGTGAATGCCCTTTCCAGCTCACAAGTAAGTGTCAACGATTTAAAATCAGGAATATCATCTCATGAATACAAACCGATTTATGCAAGGAAATCATATCCTAATCCACATACAAATGAGAGCATGATACAATCAAATATTTGTGTACAGGAATTACAGGTGTCAAGATGACTTCCATCCTATATAATTCATTTTCAGTAAGATATGGCTTTAGAGCATCAAAGATGATAATAACAATGACATGATTAAAGTATACATGTAAGACAACTTTATGTTGACAGTGATCTGAAGATCCAAAATCTCATACTAAGGGATTCATGAGATCGTGATGATTAATTCTAATTTATGATGAATGTGTTTGTTTTTGTTGCAGTATGATTATCCTGTTTCACTCATAAAAATGATAACTTATTTAAGTTTTTGTTAATTGTATTTCCGACCAGAATTAGCACAAAGTGGACAAAATGTACCCTGCAAACCGCAGCCAACTACGGACAAGAGAGAGAAAAAAAGAAAGAGACAGATGTCCTGACTACCAACTTCTAATCTGTGCATCCTGTACTCTATTTCGAAAGGAAATATGGGAGGTAAGCAATAATACATGTAAAATGTAAACCCCAAATATGTTGGAATATTTGTCAAGCCTTTGACATCTTGACCAAATTTTTGACTGTCGATCGTTCATTGGGCAGAAAATTAACGCACGTTTTGCTAAATGAATGCAGTAAAGCATATGCATGTAGTCAATCACTCCAACAACGAAGATTTACATGAATTAACGCTGATTATTTTTTTTTAGCCTCTGTCAAAAATGGTTGCAGGAGTTTTTATGTTGTTGCAGTCATCCATTCACACGCACATCTGTCCTATTCTCATCTTGCAATAACTTAACATTTACTCAGCAGATCATCTTCAACTTTGGTTTTATACAGAAGAGATGATTACCTGCTGAGCCTTGTACAAGTAGCATTTTAGTCATTGTGATTTTGCTGCTGATTGTAAATTACAGGGAAACCCTGATTTTTATTGACTGTAGAGCATTGCTACCATGACAGTGTATTTACCTTCGGATGGCAAAGTTACCATAACCTCTAAGCAATTTGACTTTGATTAGTTATGAGGGTATTGATGTGAAAGGTCACGGGGACATTATATGCACAAAAGTGTTGAATGTATCCAGTTGCAGTACAGTGCACTCCCGTTACAACGAACACGGTTATAACGAAATTTCGTTATAACGAAGTAAAACTTCTGGTCCCAAAATTATTGCCATTAAAGTCTATGGTAAAAAATTCGGTTATAACGAACACGGTTATAACGAAATTTTCGTTATAACGAAGTCTTTTCCAAGCACCACTGACAAAGAAAAACAAAAGAAATGTGCTTCGTTATAACGAAATGTGGATGGCTTCCGAAAATACGTAGCGGAACAAGCATTTATAGCGTCTCTGCATGGGCGAACGCGTCCCATCACTTTGTGTTTGCTCCGTGTGTAACGCAGTTTCCGAGGGGAACTTGCGTTATTATAATACAATAATCTGAAATTGAATAACTATTTGTTTTATTGTTCACAAAGCTTTCCAGTGTATGATGAGTATTCAACAAACAGAATATAATATATCCGTGGCTTCCTTGTTTTCGTTATACAGTAAACCTCGGATAAGTCGACGTCGAGTGAGTCGAAAATCACTTAACTCGAAGCAAAATAAAAAGTCCCAGTTTTTCCCTATGTATTTTCTCTAAGAATTATTTGGATAAGCCGAAGTACGAGAGTCGAATTTCGGCTGTGTCGAAGTCAAACATTCAGTCCCTTTTGTACAAAATACACGTAGTTTACATCACTTGAGCCGAAGAAGATTTCTCTGGTATTCTCATTACATTTAGAGGAGAATAAAAAATCGGCATGTCGCAGAACCCCGTCCCTGACCTGCTGCAGGTAAGCATGCACACTCACCGTACCGCTCCGCACGCATGTCGAATACATACACATGTCATGTATACATGTATACACACAGCACATCGATCCATACTTTATCCATACACACAGCACATCCATACTTTATCCATGTCAAGCCAGAACTCCTTGGTCAACCAATCGCTGCTTTAATATTTTAGTGACAGGCCAAGTGGGCGGAGCTTGTTTGTGCGTGCCCGGCTGGCTGTATAGTTTTGTTCAATGGAGATGGGATGGGCCTGGGAGAGTGTTTGTCTCATGGTAGGTTGACAGAGATGGCTACCTATGTTGCACCATAGACATAGCACATGCACATTGCCACGTTAGCGCAGACATTCTCAGAACTACGTTTAACTACACTAGTATTGATACAAATTCCATGTTCAATTTAGAACAAAATAAGAACATTATCTTCAAGAACAGACAAATTTGAATGTAAACACACACACACGCACGCACACACACACACACACATGCATGCAAATGTACTATAATACATGTACATAACTGTGAGTCGAAAAAAAATCGACTCTCGCGAGAGTCGAAGTTCACTTAAGTCGACGCATTTTTGTCAGTCCCGAGAGCTTCGACTCATGCGAGGTTTACTGTATATATTGTATTTGTTCGGTTATAACGAAATTTCGTTATAACGAAAGAAAACTGTCGGTCCCGAGCATTTCGTTATAACGGGAGTGCACTGTATCAGGCAAGCACTACCTTGAAATTCTTCTGAATGGAATAAAAAGCTTAATGGAAAGAATTGGATATTTGGATCATGAAAGTTTCCTACATTTTATATTTCGTCGTGTACTCACGGTTAAATTGCTACAATTAGGGTCTACTCTATAAAATAATATACTTTACAGTTTCAAGGAAACACTACATATAGAGGAAATCAAGTAACCGTATGTCTTTATTAGCGTATTATGTCACTGTGTCTTCACCAAAGATTAAAACGCCCATGTCACATTCCTCATCAAGTACAGACAGATACACCATTCTTTCTCTCTCTCTCTCTCTGTCTCTCTCCAGAAACAACCCTGCCAGGCTATCCGGTCCGCATCCAGATTCCGTATGAAGGATGTCATCAGAACCTGAACTTACATGTGGAATGCATCCATTTAAACTTCTCAAATATAATCACAATGTGCTTTCAGAACTATTATAGAAGTTGAATATATAAAAGACATGTGTATATATTAGAAATTTCTACTAATCCAGATTAAATGCTTCTTTTCTAAGCTTTTTTTTAATTTTTTTTTCCTCCTTAGTGATGAAGTAAAACAAGGCCTGATATCAAAAAGGGCACAACACTACTTGGCAAAGAGCATTTACAATATGATTTGATATAGATTTACTTCCAATTTTGACGGCAGCATTAAAGGGATGAGGGATGGTCTACTTTTGGTTGAGATGGGGGGCTGAGATGGAGATTTTGTAAAATAATGGGAACCCTGTTATGAAATATTAAAGAGTAAACAATACCAAGAGGAATTCCAAATCTATTCGTTAAAAATTGGTTTTGAAAAGGCTGAGATGTACAAAAACAAAGAGGTCCTAATAAAAGGTGGCACCCACTTCTAATTATTATCATTCTGTGTCACTTTTTAAAACATTTCTCGGCCGTTTCAAAACCAAGAACTTTAATCAAACATACTTCAAATTACTCTAAGAATTTGATGCCCTTTCATATTTCATAAGTTGTTTTCATTTGCTTGCAAAAAGTTAAAGTCTGAATCTCCATCTCAACCAAAACTATACCATGCCTTTGAGACTCAGTTACAAGCCGCATACTAGTAGTTCATGGAAATTGATCCTGTTATTTCCTTTGAAGCCCAAACGCCAACATTTTAATCCTGTCAGATAGGAATGTCTTTTGTTTTTGTTTTTATGGGGGGGGGGGGCAACAAAAGGGAAGTGAACTTTGCCTTTCTTCATCAGATGGAGGAAAATATTTGACATGTTAGTCAGAAAAAAAAAGAAAACTGCACGTTGAAGTGCTTAAAAAGAAAAATTTCACAAAGTAACAGTTGGTGAATCTGAAGGGAAATAGCATAGAGCATGTTTTTTCTTTTCAAGTTTAAGATATAAAAGAATAGTATGTAGCTTAAAGGAATGAACATAAGTAAAAGGTTTCAATCCAAACGCCAAGTACAAGAAGTAGTGAAAAGAAAATGTACTGTTCAAGATGTATGTTTTGCCAGGTTTCTTTCACATGTGCCATAATTGTCATGATGTTGGTAATACTGTAATATATGTTAGCTATTCAGGGCCCCAGCAATGTATTCTGGTACTTGGAATAAGGGAAAGTATTAGAGGGAAACACTACCCATGCATTTTGGAGAGGTGATTTTTTTTTCTTCACTGAGAGACGAGTATTCAGTACAGATATCTTATCACACTGGTCTGCAGAACACAAAAATAATATCAGACTAAAAGTAGATTTTTAAAAATTTGGCAGTCACCATTCTAATTTAGTTGTACATTGACGAAAGTTCAATGCAACAGCGTACAGTCATAATTAGCTAGGATATGTTACCACAAATTGTTAAAAAGATAGAGATATTGAAATACTGCTTAAAGAGAAAATTTTGTTTTTCTAACTGGTCTAACGTTTGTGATGCTGGACACATTATAGTATATGTCACATTAAAAAAAAAATTGAGGCTATCAATGCAGTTAATGTAGTCAACGCAATTTGTATTGTTTTTCAAACTCTTTGGATGTATGTCACAGATTTGTTCATGAAAGACATTTTTACTGAGGACTCATTCTTTTCTGATGCTTTTAGTCATTTAAAAAGATTGCTTTCAGATGGATTTTTTTGTTTGTTTTTAGATGTCCACAAATGGAGACTGAGGTTCTTTACCTTTCAAAACGAAATACTGTTGAAGAGAAATAATTTTTTGCAGGATTTAAGCATGTTCTTACTGTGTATGGTATTCTAATCAGCATTTTGGTAACCAGCAACATAGATGTCAAGTGCTGCTATTCTAGTAAATGTACGCTAATGGCAAATCATTGTTTTAAAAAAGAGAAATTGCCTCGTTTTAGATATACTGTTTACTGTATTTCATTCGTGAACGCTGTTTGAGACGGTGGTTGCGGGCGTGTGCACATTGTGTAGTACGTTTTGTTGGTTGACTGGGAATTTAGAGTGTTGGTGATAACTGAAATGATTTTTTTTTCACAAATTTGTGATAATGTAGAAAAAAAAATCGAATTGCAAACCAACAAGTTGTTACATGTCTGCTCCAAGGACATAGAACTTGGCCAAGGATTAATATAATCTGCAATATAGACTCGATGATATAACCGACTTAATGATGGGAAGGGGAAATGAGGCTGTTACTGCATTGTACGCATTTCACTTCTACTTCCTTTCTACTTCTTGTTTTCTCTTTTGAGGGTGATATTTGCCTTACTTTTTCACACAAATCCGGGATACATATATAATATTCTTATGTCGCCAAATAAGTGTGCGTTCCAAACAACGTTCATGTAAACAATCAACCATCATAAAAGAAACATTTAGTATAAGTCTTCTGCGGGAGAATAAATCAAAATAAAATGCAAACACCTCGCCTTAGAACATTACAAAAGTAAAAGTGATTTCGTGCCTATCCCTTGCAGGGCTCCGTTTCAGGGCCTGAGAATGCAAACTATATAGCATTATGAATTCCAAAGCATTCTCGGTGGAAGGGGTGAGTATGCAGGATGGGAGATTTGGTATCGTAATTATTCCCAGTAACACGTGATTTGTTATTACGGTTTCCATGACAACCATTTCCGAGCATAGTAAGCAATTTATATATAACTCTTAGGTTTCATTGTTAAACATAGATTAGTTAGATTGATACATTTTTCACAAAAAAAAATGTTTCAACAATTTCGTACGTTTTACAATCATGAATATTTGAAATTTTCAGGGAGTGACCTAATGATGATCAGTTGCCATGGTAACAACACTGCTGATTTTATTTTTTTTTGCGGGGGGGGGGGGGGGGGAAGAAGCACATTTCAGTCATATCAAGGTGCCACAAAGGGTTTTGCAGTCAGATATCCAACCTGTCCATTGACTTCGCCAATTATGTAAGATAAATACCTACACGCACTATACTATGTACAATATATATGGGCTTATGCTATACATTCGATTTTTCATTCAAAATGCGCGTCCGGTAAAAATACATCGTCCCATTTAGGATAACATAAAACGAGTTATCTTTCGCCTTATCTTGTAATTTCTTTGCTGCATAAGATATCAGAATATATATTATATTTCGGAAAAATAAAAACTTTTGAATAGATTGATTTAGGTAGTTTAAAAAAACTTTGAAATATTGGTAGATTTTACAAAGTACAATTTTGAGTAAATGAAGTTTATATGTTTCATTGCGCCATATATGTGCGTGTAAAAATTCTACATTCAAATGCATATTAGTCAGGTTCTAAACTTGAAATGGAAGATAACACATTTCTAGTTTGAAAGGTACTTATCAACCATTACTTATTTCGGTAAAAAAATAAAAATCGTGATTTTTGACATTCTTTCAAATTTTGTGCTAAAAAAGGCATTTTTCGGCAAAAACGCGCTTGACATCCGGCCGTACGCTAAACTTGAGTATTTTTGCAAGACTTTCAGCTGGAAAACTTAGCATTAACAAATTTTGCCGTCCAAAGTAGAAAAAATCGTCTTGGCTGGCCTACTATATAGCATTGTTTTACCTCAAGCTGCCCTTGAAAATACAAAAAGCTTGGTGGAATGAATGAGTTCTCAGAATTATGTCACATTTTTCTTCAAACACCTGAGGAAATCCTCAATGTAAATATAAATGAAAAGGATACACCCGAACATGAAGGTATCATGGTCACCACGCACAGAACATTGTGATGTTTCTGTGACATTGTGACAGCCTGTTATCTCAAAGTCATAATCAGGGCCGGCGGAGCATTTTCAAAAGTGTGTGTGTGTGTGTGTGGGGGGGGGGGGGGGGGGCACTTCCAGGTTTCATGAACTAACAAAAAAAAAAAAAAAAAAAAGGTCATCGGCTCATCTCTCCCCTTTCACTTCCGGGTTTCTTCAGCTGACAAGCAAAAAAGAAGAAAAAAAAAGGTAATTAGCTCATCTCTCCCCTTCCGTACTTCCGCGTTAAAAAAAGTGGGGGGGGGGGCCAAAGTGATGACACCTTATGTATTCCTTTGTATGGTGCACAAAAAGGGGGGGGGGGCAGCCCCTGGCACCCCCGGTTCTGCCAGCCATGGTACTGTAGACCATTTGTTCAGGGCATTTTCAGATAATAATAATATTTTGCCAGGGTCTACTTCCGTTTCTGTTGTAGCAAACCCTTCGGTATATATGCTGGCACAATGTTCAACTTGCAAAACATGTTCGCTTTGGTACACTGAGATCCGCATTACATGTACTTCCTGGGAAAGTAATACCACTGTCGTATGAATAACATTAGTTGACAAGATGTCCTTCAACTCGGCTAGACAGAGACTGTCCATTGTTTGCAATCTCAAATAGCTACACGTCAAGTTCATCCGCCATGTCCTGAAAACAGCATTTCTGTGTTTTTATGCTATATCCTATAATTTTTTTAATATTATGTTTGATTCAAAACTTTACTGTAGTGATTGGTTGAAGGAGCTTCACTGGAATATACTATATTTCAAACTTTTTAAGAGTGTTGGCCTGTTTGACACTCCATGGTAAGGTTTTGGTTTAGTTAAACTATGGGCCTCGATGCCTAGAAAAGTACTGTTCTTTTCTGGGCTGTACCCCTCAGTGAATGGTACAATTTTTTCGACACCTCTACCAGTAATTTTAACCAGAAACTCTTAAGCAGGGCATAGTATTATTGTATACTATTCCTTGATAGTGTTACATAAAGTAGTAAAATCATTCTCCAATTCAAGTTCCTTATACAATATATGATTTTTCATGTTGGTTGTAGAATTGTCAAAAGCCTGTAATTCCTAATATTATGACTGAGTTTTGAATTGGTAACACATTTTAAAGATCATTGTCCTATTTTTCTCTCAAATTGGCATATATTGTGTTGTTTTTTCTGTTTCTGTTTTTCTGAAGACTTTTAATGCATTTTAGCAGTCCACTCTTCTTGAAATAATGGACCAGTATGCAGTGAATTCAGAATTGCCAATTGAATGACAGAATAAGACACTTTTGACAACAAAATATCCCCAGGACTCTGTGGATCAAATCATATCTAGTTGCCAAGTGTTGTTAATTATCTGAATGAATAATCAATTAACCAGGTTGTTTTCAATGTTTGTTCCTCACAAAATAAATGAAAAAAAAAACAGCCCACACACACCAGAAAATTAGTAAGGTTTGCAAAAATCTAGGGGTTTATTCAGTAGAGCCTTTTTCTATAGAAAATTCATTTACAGTGTATGGCCAAAAATGCCAGTTCTTCAGTGGTTGACTGTGAGTTTGATTATCAAGAAGTGAGTGTATAGTGCAAATCTGAGGCATGCTGCTTATTTTATGAGATGCCTTAGATATACTGATGGAGCAGCCATCAGTTGAGATATTGTCAGCCCATCTCTAATTAAAGTATGGAGTGCCTCACATGCAATGTGTGCAATTAGTAACATATTAAACAATTAATGCTAATTAATGGTAAATGGACGTCTGCTGTCAGTGCAGTGAAAATTACCTACAAGTGTTCTTCCTCCATCTAACCTGGGTTCATGTCTATCTGAGCTTCTAGAATATTGCCACTTTAAAATGACAAAGATATATCACTTGATATAAAAATATATCAGTGGTGAGAGTGGCAATATTTGATTCTGAATGATGGATTATGCACATCCCCTCGATATCCTAGATTATGAAGACCACTACAGCAGGGAATGATTTCAAAAGCTAACTGAAGACCATGTTGATCATGATTCTAATGACAATGTGCACATTGGGATGTTGTGATGAATCGTGGTCATGGAATTTCTTGATACCATGTTTTGTGCTCTACATACATTTTGGTTGGAGTTTGTTTTGTTGTGTTTTAACGTGTCCTTCTTTCACTTTCAGTGTGATATATGTGGGAGAGAGTTCTAACTCTAATTTAAGGGATTCTCTCTGTAGGATGATGACGATGATGATGATGTTGATGATGATGGTGGTGATGGAGTTGATGATGGTGATGGTGATGATGGTGATGATGATGGTGGTGATGGTGGTGATGGTGGTGATGGTGATGATGATGATGGTGGTGATGATGATGACGATGATGATGATGATGACAACAATGATGATGGTGATGATGATGACGATGATGATGATGATGACGACCAACAGCATTTACACCAGCATTATATCTATTAAAAGAACATTGAAAGGTGCTCGGCTCCCACAATATGTCACAAACAGTGTGGTATTTACAGAGTTGCTGGAAAAGATCCAAGAGTTGTAGGCCTTTGGTTCAGATTGGAAGTTGTCAAAAGGTTGTTAGTAATTTCAAACTTAGACTTGAAGGGAGTTTTACAGATGTGGAGCAAAGACCAAAGATGCAGAGAAATAGGGGAAAACAAAGCTAGTCAATGCAGTACATTGTATCTTGTACATGGAGAGAACACTCAATCACAGGCATTAGATGGACTTGGAAAGACAAAGCAGCAGATTAAGTGAATATGTAGCACTTTGTATTCGACCAAGGAGGTACTGCTCGCCTAGTACCTCCATAGTGTGACACTGAACCTAAAAACTAATATGTGCCCAACCACTGGTCAAACTGTTGTGTCAAACTTGAAAGTTTTCTTTTCCTTCTCCTTGATTCTTACTATCGCTACCACTACCCTCATTCACTCTCTCTCTCGTTTTCTCTTGTCCGCTCCGACCAGCTGCTCCACCTCAAGAGTAACAAGTTCCTGACGGTCAACAAGCGACTGCCCGCCCTGCTGGAGAAGAATGCCATGAGGGTGACGCTGGATGCCAATGGCAATGAGGGGTCGTGGCTCTACATTGTGCCTTTCTACAAACTCAGGTCCCAGGGTGACAATGTGAGTATCAAAGGGATCGTATGGTATACAAATGATGCACAGGACAGAGTGGATCGGTGAGAATTGGATGGGTGAGTTTAATTTTGGAACTGTTTAAACCCACGAGCGCAGTGAGTGGGTTTTAGACTGTTCCAAAGTTAAACGAGAGCATCCAATTCTCCCTGATCCACGAAATTGGCCTGTGCATCATTTGTGTTGATATAAAATTCATGAAATACAACCATTTTCCCCATCATGCATCCGGTACGCCTACAACACTATATACAAGACTTGAGCCATGCGTTCAGATTTTACGGGATGCATGGCTCAACGTGGATCAGTACAAATCAATGCATGATGATTGACCAATCAGATTGCAGAGATTCTAAAGCCCATTTTATAATTCTGGTTGAACCCTAACTTCAGGTTTCTAACATTTTATGGTGAAATAATGAGAAACCTCTTTAACATGAAATATGAAAGAACATGTAATTCCTAGAGGGATTCAATGTTTATTTGATGAAAATTGGTTTTGATATGGCTGAGATATCCAAAATAGAGCGATCATGATAAAAGGGTGGGACCCACCTTTTATTAGGATCGCTTTGTTTTCCTTTGTTTTGGGATGTCTCAGCCATTCCAAAACCGATTTTCATCGGATAAACGTTGAATTCTTCTTGGAATGGTATGCTCTGTATTATTTCATAAGTGATTTTTTGGTATCCAGCAAAAAGTTATAAGCCCAAACCTCACATCCACCTATACTATTCCACCCCTTTAAAACCTGTAATGTTTGATGTACCGTGCATTTGGTATATTTCACATTGTTTTTATCACAAATTTTGTGAGTAGACTGATGCTAAAGCAAGAGATTATCAAGCAGATTTCAGTTCGTTTCTAGAGGGAGACAAATTGAAGAAAACTAGACTGATATTGTATCCATTTGCTAAAATATTGTCTCCCGCAAGACAAATGCACAGTGTGTTGTCTCGAAGTGTGAGAATCAGTGACTTTTCTTCCCAAATAAGGGATGGTATATTGTAATTATTTCTTATTCCGTTAATGTGGATCTTGATAGCAAGTTTAACCACTTGTGAAATTGACTTATAACTCTTAATTAGTGACACATACACCTGTAATCATGGCATATACAGTTTGTACTTATACAGTATATCCTCTTTCAATTCTTTATCTTCTTTCTTTCTTTCTTCTCCTTTTATTTCCTCTCTTTGTCTTCTTTCTTTTCTCTTGTATTTCGACAATGCCTCTTTTCTTTCCCTCTTCTCTTTCTTTTCTTCTTTTTCTTTTTCTTCTCCTTTTTTCTCCATCTCCTTCATCTTCTCCTTCTCCCTGTTCCATCCTTCTTCTTAAAGGGACTGTATTGTACTGGTTTAGGTGGGGATTCATGTTTTGAACATTCCTAAGTGAGATACTGAGAAACCTCTTATAAAATATGAAAGAGCATGTAATTTTAAGAAAGATTCAACATTTATTTGATGAAAATTGGTTATCAAATGGCTGAGATATCCAAAAATGTGATAATAATAAAAGACTACAGGCCACGCCTTTTATTAGGATCTCTTTGTTTCACCTTGTTTTTGGATATCTCAGCCATTTCAACACCGATTTTCATCAAATAAACTTTTGATCCCCCTTGGAATTGCATGCACTTTGACATCTCATAGAGTGGTTTCTGAATATCTTGCAAAACATTAAAAGCTAAATCCTCACCTCGACCAGAACTGTACACATCCTTTAAGCAGCATTCAGATCCAAAGTGTATATCCAAGAGAGAGAGAAAAAAAAAACCCAGAATGGAATCAGAATATTAATGTGATCAGCTTAAATTCAGAACAACTCATCAATAATTTCTTTCCCAGTCAATTGTTTTCATCCAAAATTCTCACAAACTTTAATATAGAATACTCCCTTGAAAACTATCTTTATATTTCCTGAACAGGTTGTGGTCGGGGATAAAGTGGTCCTGAATCCAGTCAATGCTGGTCAGCCTCTCCACGCCAGCAACTATGAACTGGTGGACAACGCCGGATGCAAAGAGGTGAGTAGCCCTGACCGATATAAAATGACCATGCTTGTCTTCTGATAAGGCTAGAGCTATCTTCAAGGAGAGTACTTATGATGAAAAGGTTTTTGTTGGTAAATACGACCATATCGTCCAATGTTATCGTTATTATGGCCACAATACTTGTTCCAGAAGAGGCTGAGTTAGATTTGATTGTCAACGAAAAGCCATTTCTTGTCACGCTGCACCACTTCAGCCAACAGAACCATCATACTTATTCAAATAGTGACGGCACGGAGTCTTGGAGGTTTGTCTAAGTCATTGACAGCAGCAGCATTGTGATTCCTCGAGTGCGACTTGTGGGGTCACAGAAAAAAAAAAGAATCCAAATAAAAGGAAATCAGAGGAAATCTGAGCCAGAGAAGAGGAAGTTATGTCTTGTGGTGTATATTATGTGAGAATCCTGCATTATTATACTCCCGCCCACACATAGCGTGTAAGGGGGTATATTTTTTGCCGTTTTGCAATGGTCTTTGTGCTAGCAGGCCATCCTTTCTCCTAATTCTTCCCATAACCCATAGAGAACAGAAGTGTACTTTGTACATGGTGTATTTCCTACTATTCATATGTTTGCAAGTTTTGCGAGTTGACTGAAATGTTGCCAAATGAATAAATCCTCACAAAATATTGCTGCTAATATGACACAAGTGCCCTGTATATTGTCTCCAAAGCTTTGAATCACTGAATTTTCTCTTAAAAAGGATCATGTTTCTCATACAGTCAGTATGATTCTTGATAATCAGTGCAACTTATCATGATATTATCCTACACTTGTCCCAAATTTGCAAAATATATGGTGAATACAGAAAGTATAATATCCCCTTTTTGGGTTGACAATCCTGCACGTTAAATAAAAGCTTGAATTAATGTTGCATCAAAAGAAAAACATGATGACTACCTGATGCCTGGATCTAATCTGAGTACATTATGCGAGTGGGCGTATACAGATAAAGTGTACCTGAAACAGAACACTTGTTCAGTCTAACTTGTGTGTAGCAACTACTCATTAGAGAAACACAAAATGTGGCCTAGATGGACTGATACCAGCAGTCACCATTGACAAGATGGTGGCCAAATTGATTTTATCAACAGCTAATACACATCACATACCACTGTGTACATGTCCCCTGTACATATGTTAATATAGAAAGTAATCAAGTGCTCCTGAGTGCTTGCAGCTCAGGAATGAACAAGTGCTGCAATAACCCTACTGCTTTGTTTGTAGTTTTTGTTACATCATACAATTGTGTTTGCTGTAAAAGGCTATTAATACTAATAAGCATATTCAGTATGACTCGACCACAGTGAAATGAATTGCTCACAGGAGGAAAAAAAAAAGAATACAGTTGGTGACACTGAGGACCCTGTGTTCACAATATTGACTCTGAAACTCGAATGGGAGCAAGGAAATCTACTAATGCACAAGGAATGAATGAATTAATGAAAAATTGAGACTTTAACCCTGGTAACACCACCATCATAAATTGGCATGGACATTGTATGCAAAAGGCTGAAGTTGGGGATGAGAGTGTTAAAGAGCTTGTGCCAAGATGGTCTGTGTGAAGGTTGAAGTAATAAGTGTAGAAGCCCTTTAACTTGAAGGCTTGTTTCGACATCGAGGGAAGATACAGCAAACACAGAGATGGACACGATTACATGACATTGACGAAGACTGTCAAACACTAGACAACAGAAATAGCTTTTGAGAGATGGCAGAGCAGAATTACATCAGTCAAGCAATTGAAAGAGAGGGGAAAAGGAAAAAAAAAGATAAAAGAAAAGACAGCATATATACAAGGACAGATGAAATCATCCATGTTTGTTAATTACTCAGTGAGCTCTGTGGAGTGCCTGGTGTGATGTTGATCATAAAATGGGAGTGTGGATGTGATTTTATTTATTTATTTATTTTTCCTTGAAAGGCAAAAGTGAACAATAGGACACAAGGATTGAAAAAGGACAAAAAGAAGCTGAGGGAGGAATGCACTATGATACGTGTAGATATTCCCGTGGCCTAATTGATGGTTCAGAGGAGCCAATAAGAAAAATTGCCATCGCTGTTAGTATTATTTTGATTTGACTGTTTCTCCGGAGACATCTATGACACTAGCTGTCATCTAAAACTTGTCTCTCCCTGGAGTAGTGGATGTATTAATCATTTTGTATGCGCAGTATGTGATTGAAGCCATGTGTTAATAAGTAATGATGATGACTTCACATACAGTTGTAGTAACAAAGAATGAGATGACTGACTGTGTTAGAACAGGGGACACTGTGGAGCATTAATATGATTGATGTATTGCGAGATGAATTATTAAATTCTTTTTGTGCCCAGGCATCTAGCTGAACTTTGCCAAGATTTTTCATCAGCAGTCAGGAATTCCTCCAAACTTGACTGATTTGTAAAGTTAAGAAGGCCATGGTGTCGCAAATTGCGAGATTAGGTAATCTTTATGCATTGACAAGTCGTTTCCAGGTATCTGTGTCAGTGTACGAAAAAAAAAGTACAGTAAGGATTATGATGTTATAACAGTTACATCCATTCATCCAACTTCAGTTCAAGATTAATCCATTGATGACAGACTGATTTTGCTGTAACACACATTTCCCATAGACACCTTCCCAAGTACTCTCGGGACTCATCTTCAATGGGTTAAGAAAAGACATATGTAGCAAGAAAGCTGTGGAAGGGGGGGGGGGGGGGGGCACTGCTTTTGATACACTGTTCCAGCCTATATAATGCATAATATAGCCCCCAAAATAGCCATGTTGAAAAATCTAGTTATGTATTAATGAAATCCATCATGATGAGGTCAATTGTAGAGGTCTGTCCACTTTCATCTCTTCCAACAAAGCCAATACTTTGTGACAATCTTATCCACCTGAAATAACACTCATTCAGAACAAAATTGTATTTAAAGACAGCAGTGCAACCTGAAATACATGATTACATCATTACAAGTCTGGACAGGGCCTTTGAGAGATGCACAACACTGACTGCCAGGTTGGCTTTGATTATTCCAAAGGTGATACACAGCAAGGCTGGAAGGCTATACTTGTATCTGACATTCATATGAGTTGCTTATTTGCAGTCGAGGAGGTGGAGTTGGGGTTGGGAATGCTAAGCCCCGTAAATCAAACCTGATGCCACCCGACACATTTCCACCTTCGCCCAGATCGTCCAGGGTTTTCGAAATCATGTTTACCGCTGTAGGTGTAGCTTATGAAAGATTCATCGGTCGCCTCCGACATGCAGTTTGGAGCTGTACACCAGATCTTAGACCTTGCATACGTTGACTGACCGTCTGGAGTTGCTAATTCCTGCCCTGTAACATAATAGTTTTCCGCATGGTAAAAGAAAAAAAAAAATTGTGCCCATATATTATTTGTGGAAATGATTACCAAAATATTATCCAACCTAACTCTAGGGAATGAAGGAAGGCTTGTAAATATCGCATGTGTTGATGTTAAAGGCACTGTTTAACAATCTTTCCACTTTGAAAATCAGAGGTGCATTGTCATACATGCTACCAGATTCTCTGATACTGTAAAAGTGGAAATTTTTTGAGGTGCTGAAATTTCTGCGCATTCCGTGCAATGAAAAACTAGCGCGAAAGTAAAAGCAGGCAAATATTTTTGCATGGCATATATTTCTCTAGTTGATGTCTTGATTCTGCGGAATCAAAAACATGCGAAACTCATCTTACCCAAATGAGTGCGAAAAATTACTTAAAACGTGAAAATATCCACTTTTACAGTATTGTGTGAATATGAAGGCCTGTAAAAAATAGGATTGAAAATAAACAATGAATGCTTAAAAAGAAGAGAAAATGGAAACAACCTGTGTGTGTCCAAATTGATCCTATTCAGTATTTTCCCATATTTGGGTGTGATCGGCAAATCTTGAAAGTCCATACAAATTCACCAAACTTTGGAAGGTATTTTTTGAAGATACCAAGTGTTTCCATGAAAAATAAAATGGGTAAAACATAACCAGTTTCCATGTGGCTGAGCCACTTCCATATCAAGTATGAATAATGGTTTATAATCCGTTGCAATAGCCACTGCAGAAAATAACCACACACCTCATCTTGCTATCCACATTTATGGGCTAGTTGCAACTCATACGTGTGAATGGGTCTCTCTTAGTACTTAGCCAGTCAATTTGCATGGTTGATGTTAAATGCATTTTTCCCCATGATAGAAACTGTAACTTTTTTCCACCTAGGTGCAATCAGTGCAAGCGTGCCTAAGTGCAAACATCACCATTTTTATGGGAAGAAAGAGGATAATTGGTGTACACAATGAGTTTGTAGTTTCATTGCTTATCATGGTTCATATACGTGTACAAACATTGTGTATAGGTTCTACTCTCCTTATGTACTTGGCACATTGAGTCCCTTTGCATAGGGGAAGTAAAGGCCTGTGAATAATATAATACTGTATATGCTGAATATTTTGAGAGGCTTTTATTTTTTCGAGAGTCAGGTGCTATTCGCAAATCTAAAAACGCGAAAATATTGACTCTGATTGCGATATGAATGTGATGTGCACATTTACATTTCTCCATTCAGTACTCTTCTCCACGATCATAAATTTAACCACTCACAAGATCGTCAGGAAGTCACGATTCGTAAAAATGTAGACTCACTATTACAATATGTGGCGTATACTGTATAGGCCTCTTCTATACATACTACGGCAAAGCTGTTTAAAAGTAGATGCTGAATATACCTACTGTATGCTGCAAGTACGTGTAGTACCCAGGCTTAGTTACGTGCTACTTTTCTAATCACACTTCTCAGCTGCATACTCCATTTTCGCGTCTTCCCCTTCCATTTGTTCATTCATTCACATACGTGCAGCGAATCACAATGTCTGTGTGGTTTTAATAGTGACCTGTCTTTATTGATTCCAGCAACGATTGACAAATAAATCCTCAATTATTTCAATAATTTTTCTCACCAAATAATACACTGACTTTCCAATCCAATTGATGGGAAGGAGAAATTAAATTGTAGATAGCTGTAGTTAACAGTACAGTCTGTATAGTAGGCTAAAGAATTGTATGCCTTTTCCTGCGTAAAATGGAAAATGCAGCATTAAAAGTTCTTCACAATAGCTCACTCCAACAACTTTTAACCTCATATTAAGGTTCATTTTGACTTCACATAGATGACAAGATGTGCTATGAATGGAAGTTTTGTTACCTATGAAGTACAGAGACTCCAACCCAAAGCACCTTCTGATCTGGAGATTCTCCCGCCTGAAACCCCTAGCAAACGGGAGATTCCAAGTTGATGTGTGCGAAGCGCGAAATTCCCAGGGTTCTAGATGCTCTCTGGTGCTATCTAAGGCTTATTTTTTTTTCAACATACGATAGCAATTGTAAGAAAAGTAAGAAATCCTTTCTGACGGGAGACTCAGAGCCAGGGCGGGAGAAATCAAATCATAAGCGGGAGAACGGGAGATTTTGCAAAAATGGGTTTTCGGCGGGAGATCTCCCGTCGAAAATGGGAGAGTTGGAGTCTCTGGAAGTACATTTACACCTCTTGCACTCCTACCTAGACATAGCCCTCATCCCTAAAGTGTTTGATTGATTTGAATTCATAATTGCAAGCAAAAAGGCAACAAATCATCATACACGTAGATTTGAGAAAAATCAGGCAAATAACTGGACACCACATGACGCTCACATGATGCTCAAAACACACAAAGGGTTAACATAATTTATTTGAAAAAAGGAGAAGATTTGAACTTCATGACATTTTGTGTACAAAGAACTGAAGATGGAGATGCCTACAATGCCTAAGTTATTTTTAATGCATTTTATCAAAGGTGGTTGTTTTGAGGCACCGTGTTTTAGGAGCTGTAGGTTGAATCAGTCCTGGACATATAAAGTCATGAATACATTCCTGCTGTTAGTCTTTTTTTATCCCCCTCAAATTCCCACGATTTATTCATATTGTATCACTTGAGTCTCATCAGGGTAAAGTCTCCGTGGATGTGTCAGTGAAAAATACATTGATACGTCTTTGCTGGGAGCCACTGTATTTATCATTACCTGTCGCTATGGCTTCCTAGTATGGGTAGTAATCTATCGACACTGTCTTATACAATGTGTTGGCAAATGTCTCTTTGATTGGCTCTTGCCTTAATTCAGCATATTTTACTCTTATCATGGGCTCCAAGAATTCTCAAAATGTCAAAGGTGAACTGTTCTGCTATCTCCCGTAAAAGTAATTATTCCTCTTTGACGTAAATACAAAAAGAAAACTGACTCTTGGAAATTTCCTCAGTGAATTGTTTGGATTTAGTATGCATGTGTATATCTACCCCTGCACAACCCATGATTATTAAAGGCAAGCTTCATTATACATAGACAACACATGATACTGTCTGAAGGTTGTAGGTTTGCTCTCTTTAGAAAGAAAAAAAAATGCTGAACATGTATAAGCTTGAAAATCTGTTATGTATAGGAGTATGTGTGTGTGTGTATTTGTTTGTTTGTTTGTTTGTTAAAGACAGAAGAAAGTCAGGGAATACTAGCTGTTATTGCAAAATACTCAACCATAAGCTCATGTTCATAGCCAAGATTTGATGCAATGATTGTCCATCAACTGCAGGTTTTGAGCAAAAGCAATGCCCTTCAAGGAGGGATTGTAGAAGAAATATTCTGCTTCTTGAATTTGGAAAGTGATGGCCTAGTTCATTGAAAGAAGTTTTGGAGTAAAACATCCTAAAAAGATCAAAAAGCATACATCATGCTTACCCCCCACCCCCCAAAAAGGAACATTCAAATAGAAAAAGAAAAAGGATTCCTCTGAATGCCTTCTCTCAGTGTGTGAACTCTTGGAAGTGTGTGGGTACAGCACCCACACACCGGAGTTAACAGCACCCCTGGTTGATATGATCCCATCTTCACCTACAGTGTTAGTTGCTATGGCAACAGTCACAGCCTCAACCTTTGTTTTTGTGATTGCTGTTGTTGTCTTGTTGTTGCTGTTGTATGTTTATCCTGCCCCCTTCAACTCGTTCAGAAGGAAATTCTCAGATAGATGGAGGAAAAGGAAGGTGTGGGTTTGTACTTTTGGCAAGCAACCAAGGCTAGAAGTGTGATGTCTACCCAAGTAATTTTCAGGAAGGAGGGGTGGGAGCTTTGATAGGGCCATGAAGGGATAGAACATCAAGGAATATTGTGACCCTTGAGAGCGAAAGAAGAAGGGAGCAAGGCCACAACCACAACAGTCTCTCCCCCTCCCCCTCCCCGCCCCACTCCCAATGACTTGCTTGTATGCTTGTCTGATGCACATTGGGTGTGCAAGAGGATGGAAAAGTGTTCATTGCCAACCCTGCCAAACCTCAAACATGGAGATTAAAAATATCTATCTATCTATCTATCTATCTATCTATCTATTTATCTATCTATCTATTTATCTATCTATCTACAAATTATGTCTATGTATCTATGTATCTATGTATGTATGTATCTATCTATCAATCTATCTATCTATCTATACTGATCTATCTACAAATTATGTCTATCTATCTACTGTACGAGCTGAAATTTTCGCGAACAGATATTTTCGCGAATTGCTACTTGGATGACATTTTCGCATGTTGTTAATTTCGAGGTTGCGAGGGTCTAACTGAACTTAGTTATTCGTGCGTTGTTATTTTCACGTGTTGTTATTTTCGCGGTTCAAAGGCAATTTGCGAAATTTGCAAAAATAAAACCACTGCAAAAATTTCAGCTCTTACAGTATCTATCTATCTGTCTATCTGTTTATCCATCTATCTATCTATCTATCTATCTATCTATCTATCTATCTATCTATTGATCAAACTATCAATATGTGTATTATACTGTTTTCTCATTTGTGGAGAGGTCATATGTACACTGTAGTAGGTTGTGTAGTCAGTCGTAAAAGGACCTGAGTCCATAATAGTCTTTTCCACTTTCGAAAAAGGACATCATGCATGATGACCTCATGGCAAATGTGTGTCTGCATTCGTAATATGTTGTGAACTTTTTGTGCAATTTTGTGCAAATACCATGAAGCATGTACCTCCAAAATTGTTCTTGTCCTAAATAGTATGGAAGGAAAAAGATCTCCTCCAAAATTGTTCTCGTCCTGAACAGTACGGAAGGAAAGAGGTCTCTGTTTATGTTCGTGTAGTGCCAGTTCCTGTAGGGATGTACAATGCAAGTTTGCTAAAGTTGAAGGTCACAAAATGATCTGAGAAATTGATAAGTTGATGTAGAAAAATATATTCTGTGTATTTTTTCATGTTTTAAGAATCAAAAAGCTGTTTTCAGGAAAATGAATAATTTCAAACAAGACAAGCGCATTGTTAAAGTGCTCTCTCTCAAAAACTCACTCTTAAAGGAGTGAATACAAAAAAGAGTGAATTTAGAGTGAAATTGGAGTGAATTTGAGGGATCACTCCAAAATCTTCGAGTGATCCTTGAGGTCACTCCCAAATGAACATTTTCACTCAAAATTCACTCCAATTTCACTCTAAATTCACTCTTGTTTGTATTCACTCCTTCAGGAGTGAATATTTTCACTCGATTTTTTTTTAGAGAGTACATTTCCAGTTTTTTTGCCCTTGATGTGGCAAGCCATATAGCCATCAGGGGAAATAAACATTTCTAGGGGCTGTATACCAATTTTCTACATTCAACACAGTAATCAAATACAAGTCATAGTTAGGAAGTACGTGTGTGTGGTGTGATGTGTTCAAGGAGAGAAATACACTGTAATTCTGTGATGCGGAAATGATGAAGAGTTTGACAACATTACAGAGTTTGATACAGAGGGAAGGAGCCCTCAGTACCCTCATGTATGTCATGTTTGAGGTCAAAGCTAAAAGCGGTAGAGCAGCATGTCATTTCCTTATTGGCAGAATGACTGGCAGTGACTTTTTTTCCTGAACAATGTCATGTTGCAAGCACCAGCTAGGGACAAAATTTTAATCAAATTAGAGCTCGGAATTACATTCATGCTAGGTATGCGTGACAATTCCTGGTTACCTTGTGACTGCTGTCCACGCCCACTCCGGAAATGAGCAAAACATATATGCAGAGTGGGAGTCTCTCCATTTCTCTTTCATCTCTTGAACAATGCAACATGGATTACAAACGATTTTCCTCCCATCCAATGCTTGTATTTAAATAAGTAGGCAGGTGTCCTGCCATATTACTTGCATTACTGCATTGAGTTTTTGTTGCCATGGGCAACTGGATTTATAGTGCTGTGCACAGGCAGTCATAGTTATCCAGCCCTACTTCCTTTCAGAGTTCTTTTTCTTGTGATAGATACTTGCAAGTATCTTCTTCCGTGCATCTCTACTCCTCCCCTCTCCTCCCCCTCCCCCTCTCTTCCCATTTTCCTCTCCCTCTCCTCTCCCCTCTCTCCCACCCCTCCCATCCCCTTCCCCCTCCCCTTGAATCTTGATGCTTTCTCAACCAGTACTTGCCATTCAACTACAAGACATTTAAATGAAATGCTATAGTGGCAGTTTCAGCTGTAGGCCTGTTAACTCACACTGAGATCTAATTTGAGGCTCTGCAAATGGACTTGAAAGTTTGCAATAGACATACATTGCATGATATACAAAATTGTAGAGCTGAAAACTCAACTCCTAAAAGCTTTGATGATGAGTTCAATAACAATCATGTGGGTCATGTGTAGTCAACATCTTCGGTAGATGTGGACAGATTAGAAATCAGAGCAATTCTAGTCGAGAGACAGCATTGTATTTAAAGGACAAGTTCACCTTCATATACATGTGGATTGAGTGAATGCAACAATATTAGTATAACACATCAGTAAAAATTTGGGGAAAATCTGACAATCCGTTCAAAAGTTATTAATTTTTAAAGTATCTGCGCAGTCACTGCTGGATGAGAAGACTACTGCAGTGTATGATGTCACATGCGTACAACGATACAAGGAAAATAAAAAGAGAACTTCACAAAACTTCACTTTTTGAATAAAGTGCACATTTCTTTAACTTGTTACTGACGTATGTTAAGGGTAATATTATTTCCCCTGCCTTCTGAAAGAGAGCAGTCGAGTATTCTTTTGTTATGCAAGAAAAGTGAAAATATGTTGATTTTTCTTTATTCTTTCTTTGTATCGTTGTACACATGTGACATCACAAGCTATAGAAGTCTTCTCATCCAGCTGTGACTGAGCTGAAACTTCAAGAATTCATAACTTTTGAACCGATTGTCCGATTTTCCTCAAACTCTCAATGATGTGTTCTACTAATTATTGCTGCATTCACTCAACCCACATGTCTATGAAGGTGAACTTGTCCTTTAAAATCTGCTGCCAATTTCAGTAGGATCGTCATTGAATCTCATTACTCACATTAATATCTATAACTGGTACCAAAGACAATATGGATTGTCAGAGGTGACCTATGGCTTTTGAGCTGTGTACAGGGTTAATGGGAATGGTATGGACTCGCGACTAGAGTTGCTCTGAAGAAACATAAGCGACATTCTTCTTACACTCAGGGGAACTTTGACTTTGGAAAGAATGTGATACAGGTCACTCTATTTGCCTTGAATCCCTTTTGGCAGAGATTCCGGGATGAAAATCTACACCCCTGGGATTGTAGTACAGTATGCCTACATTATAAAGGGCAGTACATTAGATGATTCAGTTTGAAGGAAAGCCCTGCAGTTGCCGAAGAGATGTTTGATTATTGCGTTGCCATGGCAATAGGAGGCGTGATATGTAAGGGAGACATGATATGTAAGGGAATGAGAGAGTGCATTCTGTTGGGTGACATCAATTTTCTTCTTGTGTTTTGCTTTGGTGATAAAGAACAAAAAAAAAAAGAGGAAACAAATAGTTGGAGAAGAAAAAGGAGAAGATTTGTGTTTGCAACCATGAGTTGTGGGGCTGGCCTTACTCACATTTGCGTCATCTCGTCTGATGAGAAACAATGTTGATGATATATTGTCAGCTTTCCAACGTGACGAGAGGTATCTCATTTGTGCCAGGACCTGCCCCGTGGCAGAGGCGGGCAGTGCTAGATCATGTCAACCAGTCAGAGAAGGGCAGTGAAAGTGATTGATATGCCCGAAGAATGTGTGACGGTAATCGCAGGCATATTTTCTGTCATGGGCCTAGGTACAATGTACCTTACCTTTTTTTTTTTCTTTAAAGGAATATTTCAAGTGAGATTCAGTACATCATGTTAAAGTTGGCTTAAATAGATTAAAGGTGGAGGTTTCAGCACAATTAATATTAATTTCTAATATTAAATAAGTGATGGATTTTATAGATTTCATTTGTTTTCTTAGGGGATTGATATTGGTAGCAAAACATATGCAGATTCAATTGGGTGATGTGGTAGAATGGTTTACCCAGTAGTCTTCACTAAGCAGCCCTTTTTTGATACATATTCAAAACTAAAAACTTCAAAGGCTTGTTTGGTTGTGGTAAATTAGCAGCAATAACATTAAGGGGAATGGAATTAGGTTTTAGATTATCAACAGCTGGTGACATAATTAACTAATATATGGTTGCAACCGATGTCACTATACAGTTGTTGAAAATGTGTGAAACTTTAATTGCCAGTGCCTTCTTATTTGAAGTGTTATTGTGGTAACATTTCTACCATCTAGTCCATCTAAATTTGCTCCATTTGATAAAGTTCTCTGCTGAACACTATTTGGGATTGCTCTTTGGAGGTCTTTTCCTTGATCTGGTTTTGATGGTTGATGCAGGAAATGTTAAAGGGGATGGCTAGTAACTGATCAGTGGGAATCAGTGGGAATGCTGAGGGATGATTGCTCCAATCCTTGTGGGATTCATTTAAGAGTACATTATATATCTGCTGTTGTGTGAAAATTATTTGCTTCAGAACGGTCTCATATTTAAGTAATGTGCAGATTAATGCCCCGTCACTGACCAGGGACGCTTACCTGGAAACATTATACTGCACATTACTTGAATATGAGACCATTCTGAAGCAAATAATTTTCACACAAGAATAGATATATAATGTACTCTTAAATGAATCCCACAAGGATTGGAACAATCATCCCTCAGCATTCCCACTGATTCCCACTGATCAGTTAGTTACTAGCCATCCCCTTTAAGGAAGTAACACATTTCACAACATATGTGTGTACTTGATTCTCTAATCTTGACAAAAAAAAGTGCTGTGGTCCATTGTGCTGTTATTTAAGCCTTGAACATTAAGTAAAACACTGACAAACACAAAAATACACTGCTGGGATTTTGTAGACTTACTCTGTTGATCATTGGATCAGTTTGAATGCATGGATTTTGCTCAATTTATCAAGGTTTGTTGTCACAGTTCTGCTACAAGATTTTTTTTTTCTTTGGGAGGGGGGCAATTTTCTGTAAATGATTCTCTTTTATGATATTCCTTGGCATTTTTTCTTTTCAATTAACCAAAACTGGTCGTAAAATATACCCGTGGCCTCTTGATAGCCAAGACTGATACTGTACTATCTTGGTATGTTGTGTTTCATCCTTTGAAAAGACAAAATATGCAGAATGTTTCAGATAAATCTCGAGCATCGTAAATAGGCCTATATGAAACTGAGAGTGGAGGGATTTACGTCATTAAAACACTCAATTTAATTCTACACAACCTCCTTTGCAGGCTGTTTTATGTCATGATCATGGGCATTTGGATGATGGCATGATTCAAGGATTATGATGAGTTTGATGAATTTGCTGAGAGTGATGTTCACCAAACATGAAGAAGAGATTAGCAATCAAAATGTATCGTTGTCAAGATTTTATCTATTGCTTGCTTTAAGGGAAGCCTGTGTTACAAAATATAAATACACTGCGTGGCTGGAGGGACTGATGAAATGATTTGAGTATAATGGTTACCCTGTGGGCATGTGGCTATCTCCCAGCAGATGTAATTTGATATGTATCAGCCAGATATATCGCTGACATTCTCCGCCAGGTGAGAAACACAGCGGAGCAAGGGGAGATGGACAAAGGATCGTTCTTTGCCGAGTGGGTAGCATCGCGGATGTGGAGATGCAGGGAAAATGCCATGTCATTTGCTTCCTGAAGACCAGATAGAATTCAGAGTTTTGCATTTGGAGTGGTATTTGTGTCCCCGAGTGCATGGCGGGGAGAGTTATCGCAACTTTTCGCACCCAGGAGATGCCCTGTGCCGAGGGCGCTACTCTCTGTTGAAAGCTGCCGACTCGGTCAAAGATTGTGTTTACAATATTTCCCACATGAATGTAATGTAAGGTGACCTAATTAGTTCAAGTCTTCCCTAGAAAAAAAAAAAAAAACAACAGCAAAATTTCTTGTTTTGTCGTTACGCCGTATGAGTGGGGTAATCTGTGAGGAAGATTGGGGCCATGTAAATACTGAGTGAGTGAAATCTGCAATACTGTGAAAGGGATTATAGGAATGACGTAAACACAGATGTTATGATTCTGATATGCGTACCAAATATTCAGAGACAACTTTACCTCATTGGTTTTCACCAGTAATCAATGTTAGTTTAGTGTAGAGTTTTAGTTCCCTCCCTTGTTGTTCTCTGTCCTTTTCTGTCTGTAGAACAGACTACATGTATATTTTTTCCCTTCAAATGTAACTTCAGATAGTTCCTTTTTACCTAGTCTAGGATAAATACATGTAGCAAGTCAAAACTGCATGGGTATATATTATCTGTATTCATTTTGGTACATGTGATGCAGAAGAAAGAAAGAAACATATAGAAATATTCACAAGTCGAGATCAAGCTTTAAATCTAAAAAAATTCATTTTTTCTGTAACCAGGAGAGAGAGAGAAAAAAAAATCATTATATACCACCATTTTGTTAAAAGATTGTACATACATTAAAGGGACTGTACCGTACTGGTTGAGGTGTGGATTCATGTTTTGAACATTCCTAAGTGAGATAATGAGAAACCTCTTATGAAATATGAAAGAGCATGTAATTTTAGGAAGGATTCAACAGTTATTTGATGAACATTGGTTTTCAAATGGCTGAGATATCCAAAAAAGTGATAATAATAAAAGGCGACAGGCCACGCCTTTTATTAGGATCTCTTTGTTCCACCTTGTTTTTGGATATCTCAGCCATTTCAAAACCGATTTTCATCAAATAAACTTTTGATACCCCTTACAATTGCGTGCTCTTTGACATCTCATAGAGTGGTTTCTGAATATCTCGCAAAACGTTAAAAACTAAATCCTCACCTCGACCAGAACTGTACACACCCTTTAACCAGGGGAGAGTGTTATCTCTTTTAATATGCAATCTTTTTATTCTAAAGTGTATGGAGCAGTGTCGTACATGAGTGTATTAAGTATATGAACTAGGGCCTTAACCCTTTGTATAATTTGAGCGCTGATTTGCACAGAAAATCCCATAGCATTGTACACACAGTCCAAAGTCCCTGGGACAGAAAAGATTTTATATATTATACATGTATTGTATATAATTCAAACAGCTCAGTCTTGTCAAAACATGTTCATCATTTCAGTGTGTGATGCTGGTATGATGTTGTTCCCTTGGGTACCCCTGAACGATGTCATATGGAAATTTGATCTAAAATAGCACTCAAAGCAATATTGCAAGAACTAAATGTACATTCGTGTTTGCGTGCCACTGTTTGTTTACTAAAGTGTCTCAGATCCCAGAGTCCCTTTATATCAGTTATTTGTGGGCATGCTATGCAATTTCTTCCGAGACACACCTTTTTATAGACTGTCGCCATTTTTTTTTCTCCTGTTACTCAAAGAGCAGGGAATATTCTTTCATGAAATCTCTGGTCACTTAACTCCGAGATGTTTATAGAACTGCTGTCTTTTGGGAGAAAGGGAAGTAAGGGGAAAGAGAGAGTTAAGAGAAGAGAGATAGAAATTGAGAAAGAAGCAACTGCAGACACAAAAGTGGTCGGAAAAAAAAATGAAATCAAGGAGGGCTGTTGAAAGGAGGGTATCGTGGGCTGAAAGCATCGAGGAGAAATGTTAAGAGATTAGTGCTTGCGTCTGACGTCAGTCCGCCTCTGAGTGGAAGTGTTGTTGCGGCTGATGTATTCAGCATATTCTGAAGCATCTTTCTCTTCTTGGCGATGTACATCCTTAAAATAACCCTTTGTGTCCTTTTGAATGTTGACTGGCACAGAAAGCCCCATAGCGTCATACACAGTATCCAAAGTGCTTGGTGCAGAAAGGGTTAAGTCCAGGAGTGTAAACATTTATATCAAGATTTTTTTTTTCCAGTGATATCATTGCTGTGCAACCACATTTGACATTTATCTGTTGTTGCTCATATTCTACATTCAGTACAGTGTACAAATACATATATGAAATGTGATGCGAAAAAAAGGTGCTCAACCCAAGTATGTCTTTTATTGTTTGGTAAAAAGGACATTTGATAGCTTAAGTGCGTTGTCAGGTACTTACATGTATGTTCTCTATATGTTGTGTGTTTCACAAGGTTTTTATCTTCGCAAATTTTGGGTTCTATTCAGAAATTTAGCAATGCACAAAATTACTAACTGATCTAGATATGAATATGGCGTGCACATGTCTCTGTTCTTACAGTAAGTGTACCACATGATCTTGAATTGAACCATTTGTGAAATTGTCGGGAAGTCCCGATTCATGAAAAAATAGACTCGCTAAATAGATGGTGAATGTAGTAATAGAAGAGACACTAAATGTGCAGTGTTTGTGTGTGAGTCTGTATGTGTGTAATGTGTGTGAGTGTAAAATACTTGATGCAACAAATCCATAGTATTTGGGGTTGTTTATGACTTTTCAGAGCTCTAATTTTGAATGGAGTTTTGAAGACCGATTTATAATGTCCAGAGTCTTGCGTTTCTTCTGAACAGTCAATCATGCCATGAAGAGCATGTACAAAGAATTACTATGTCTGGGACTATAGGACAGTTAATGACATTTTCTTCTCCATGTGGCACACTTTATATCCAAAATGTGATGTCAGAACATGAGTATCCATTTTAGAACACTTGAACAGACCCCACAATATGATACAAGTCATGGCTCTTAGACTGTACATCACATTTATACAGATGTAATGAAACAAATTTGAAGCTAGGCATTCGGGTCATCTAAGAATGATTGGATACTTGTGATATGAAGTAGCAGTGAAGAAATGAAACTGGAAGTGGTGTAACATGATGATTGTAAAACTCAAAGACCAAGACCATTGTTACCACAGAGTTTGTGCAGTGAGATAGTGCTATAAAGAGTGAAAAGCAGACACATACGGAACAGTGTAGCATTAGGATGGCACTAACATCCAGTTGCCATTTTTTTATATTTTTATAGCTTTTTGTTTTATTGTGGGTGATGTTTTGTTGTTAATTTGATAATGTGTACATCCCTTGACCCATCCTTCGCACAATTACTTCCCACTCAGTGAGTGGCAAGATTTTCTTTATGTATCTCTTCGTTGTGCCTTTTGCACAATTACCCCCCACTCAGTGAGTGGCAAGATTTTCTTTATGTATCTCTTTACCTGGGGCCATCTTCCTCGTCAAGCTTAGCTTATGATGATGGTCCCCTGCATTTCATTTTTATCATTTCCTATTGCTTCCTTTCATATATGATATTCGTTCTTGAAAAAAAAGAAAATGTATGTAAGATCCAAACGTTACGAATATTAGCTGTGTAAATGACTATGTAAGTATTTTGTTGATTTGTTGATTTGTATTGATTTTGAAATGCAGAAATAAAAACTGAACTGAACTGAACTGAACTGAACTTAACACATCTTCTTATACACCTCATAATCTCTGATGGCCCCATACTCCATATCCCATACACCTTATGCTCCATACTCCCATATACACAAATTTGTACCTCATACCCAAACCCCCATATACACCCCATTACCCATACCCCCATACATGGTACTGGTTGTACCCCATACACCCAATATTGCATACACCCCATACCCTGTACCCTAATACACCCCATAGTTCCTTACACCCATGTCCCATGCCCTATGCCCATACACCCCATACACACTCATTCTCACCAGACACACACAGACACACACAGGCCACACACACACACACACACACACACACACACACACACACACACACACACACACACACACACACACACACACACACACACACACACACACACACACACACTAATTTCCAAAGGACCCTTCTGCCTCTTTCTTCCTCCTCCTCCTCCTCCTCGTCATCTTACCTACAATGTAGTCTTGCCCATTAAAATCACTTCAACCAGCCCAGTGCACACATTGTCTCAGGATTCCAGTTTTGGATTGATGTGACAATGCTACATTTCTCAGAAGTCGTACTGACCCCTAAGCAACCTTTCTAGTCCTTTATGTGCATGAAGCATTATTTTCCAGGCATATTTCATTCTTTTACACTACAATCAATGAATATCAAATCTAAAAAGACCAATTGTGATAACAATATGTTTGTATGTAAGTGGTCCCTTTTCAATAGACCTACCTGGTGGGGAACATGCACATTACCTATTTGCAGCGCGAGGTCACCTGATGCTATGTTGGACTACCATGTGACAGGAACATTGACCAATCGCATGGACCCAAACCACATTTCATAGTGCACCATGTTTGTCCGTGCACTTGATGGATACCCAGGCTTGATGTCTGTGGCTGCCGCGTTGCTTTCGGCACTCTGTCATACTCCTCTCTGCCTCTTGCAATTGATTGTTCCTGTCGGAGGAAAAAGGGCAGGGTTGTGATCAAGTCCATCCCTTTATACTACTTTCCCTGATTTCCCACTGCTTGTCCACTGTTGGCAGGGGCCATCGTTAAAGGACAAGTTCACCTTCATAGACATGTGGGTTGAGTGAATGCAGCAATATTAGTGGAACACAATAGTGAGAGTTTGAGCAAAATCGGACAATCCGTTAAAAAGTTATGAATTTTTGAAGTTTCTGCTCAGTCACTGCTGGATGAAAAGACTACTATAGCTTGTGATGTCACATGAGTACAACGATATAAAGAAAGAATAAAGAAAATTCAACATATTTCCATTTTCCTCGCATAACAAAAGAATACTCGACTTCTCTCTTTCAGAAGGCAGGGGGAATAATTTTACCCTTAACATACGTCAGTAGCAAGTCGAAGAACTGTGCACTTTATTCAAAAAGTAAAGTTTTGTGAAATTCTCTTTTTATTTTCCTTATATAGTTGTACGCATGTGACATCATATACTGTAGTAGTCTTCTTTTCCAGCAGTGACCGCGCAGATACTTAAAATATTCGTAACTTTTGAACGGATTGTCCAATTTTCCTCAAACTTTCACTGATGTGTTCTACTAATATTGCTGCATTCTCTCAATCCTTATGTATACGAAGGTGGACTTGTCCTTTAATTACCCAGTAGATGAAGGGGCGACAGTCTTTTTTGGCAGCAAGTTGACCCAGAAAACAAGACTGTCCCCCTGTTCAGATGCAAACCAGTTTATACCAAAACTCGATAAAGAAACAACGTATTATTAGTTACCCCCTGCTTGTTCACGAAATACGGGCAAATATCTACGGTCTGGTGCCATATGGCACCAGACCGTAGATATTTCCCGTATTTCGTAAGAACAAGCAGGGGGTAACGATTTTATCTTTTTAAGTGTAAGTGCTAACCTTCTTCTCGCTGATTTCCCCTCGTGAATGATGTTGAAATCGCCGGCTATCAGCCATGACCATGTTGACTTAGGCCTACGTCTCGCGAGCTGATTACTGTATGCGCGCATACAAATACGTACACGTACACGCCATAAGATACTGCAGTGCAGTAGCCAGATAGATAGAAGTTGCTGTTGTTTATCAAGTGTCTAGTGGTCTCAGGTTATGTGCGCAATACGCTTGAGGACCGCGCGCTGTCCATTTGTTTTGTACAGGATTAGCGCGCACTTTCCTATAAGCGTCTTTGGTACACGCGCAGCTGGCTGTGTAATACAGTATCATGACGTCATATCACGTAATACGGGATATATTCAGTGGTTGATTGACCAATGAGATTACAGAATTCACCATCACTAAAAGATAAAAAGAATTATCGTATAGCCGACAGACCGTTCAGATGCTAATTTTGACCATTCTGGAAAAACGTAGTGTAGATGTGCAGTTTCTCACTGCACATGTTGTTATGGTATTGAGTGACAGGTACAAGGTCACCTTTCGTGCTCGCACGTTTTGGTATAGCTTTACCGTTCTAGTATAAATATTTTGCGTCTCAACACCCTGTATAATTTGAACATCAAGAATAATGAGAAAGCAACCTGTGAGCAATCTGTAAAAATATAGGAAGAATTAGCAGAAAAGTTACGAATTCATAAAGATGTCAGTGTCAATATCAAAAGATTCAAACTGCATTCAATATGTGTGATGATATCACCACTAATGTTGACACTTGAACTGATACGTCATGTTGGTTTAAAGTTGGTGTTTATGTCGATGTTGCTGTGGACACTTTTGTTGATATCAATGCAGAAAATACATTCCTCTCATATGTCACTGCATTAGTACAGTCTTAAACACACGTGTTGTAAAGAATCTCACCGCTAGTTCCTGGGTCCCATTGTGTGAAACTATGGTAACTCTGCAGTAATGGTAATCTTGGAATCAGTGATAACTACCATAGCAACACTATCCCTTAGCCAATTAAAAAACAACCAAACAAACCAAAAAATCACCGATGGTTACCATCGATTGCAGAGTTACCATTTTAGTTGCAAAGTTGCCATTGTTTTATGCAACAGGTCTCTGCATGATCTGTGACTGCTTCTACAATTTAGCTGTGTTCTTGTGAGCCCCCCCCCCATAAATAAGCAGCAACAAAAACAACCAACCAACCAACCAACCCACCAACAAACAAACAAACAGTATGACAACACAAATGATAATTAACTGATTTAACATGACTCATAGACATTTGTTAAAATTGCCGACTTTGTAATAATGGGTATGTAGGTCTAGAGAAAAGTGGCTAGAACATTTAATGTTCAATTTATGAGGAAATCGTTATTCCCTATCACTGTAATTTCCTGAAAATTTTTAGTGGTTTTGATTTATAGTTTTATGGCACCATCTAAGTGGATTATCCTGTTTCAGTGTGATATTGTTTTCATGGCATTTTTAAATGTTTTCATTCTGTCCCAGGTCAACGCAGTCAACTGCAACACATGTTGGAAAGTTTCCCTTTTCATGGAACACAAGGAGAACATCGAAGAGGTTCTAAAAGGGGTGAGTTCTCCGTCAAATATAAGTACTGCTCTTTAATTTGTGTCGTAACCATAGTTTGCTTCTATTCGTGTGATTGTAGGTTGCTTTTGTGTGAGCATGTGGCCCAGTGGTCAAATAGTTTGACTACATACTGAAAGGTGTGAGATTCAACTCTCTTTGGAAACACTCTTTGTTCCTGAGCAAACTACCCTGTACACCTATAGTGCGTAGTATACCAGTCCAACTAGCTCCAATGAAAAAATTCAGGATTAAAAAGAATTTACCCTCTATACCTGACCAATACCTGGATAGTAATCACTCAAAGCAAACACATTATATCATATTACAAATTTATAACCTCCAATTTGTAATTTTTGTTAATTTCTGTTACTTTGTGTTTATTTTTCTATTTGTTATAAATTGGTTTTTTTTTTATAGAGTTGGCAGAAATTGCCCAGATCTTCACTCGTCTGCCATCAATAACAAACAATTTCTCACCAAATACTTCCTTATTTGGCTTAGCTGCATGCTGGCCAATGGTGATGTTGGCACAATCACAAGCACAATTCATATTTCAGTTCTGTCATCGATTGTATTGTGCCCAGATGCATTAAAACAGACGCATGATTGATAATCTGAGCTTCCCTGTATGTCTTTGATAGTGCGTTAAAAAGAATCTGAATTGTCAACACTCCTGTTCAGGGCTTAGATGTGTCACCCACTAAATCCCCCCTTTTTTCTTTCAAAGTATGGTACTTAGCTTGCATATATTTTATCCATATTCTTATAGTACCTCTGCAGCTAAGTGTTTTGTTAGATCTCATAATGACCAGCAGATAGTCATAGATGATGCAGACATTTAAAACCTGTATTCTGATAAAGCTGTAAATTTGCTATCGAAATGCATTAAAAAATGAAAGTTGGCATGAAACAAAAGTACTTTAACATTGATAAAGTATTCATGAAATGTTTATCACTTAAAAACAGAGATTTATTGCTTGAGACTCACTTCTTAACATACATCTGTGAGGAGAACAGAAACAAGCAAAATAGATATGTAATTATCACAATTCTTTGGTCTGCAATGCACCACTCAAATTTGATGTCATTGATATCAATTTGGCAATCCAGGAAATTCAATGCACAGTAAAGGATGGGTTAAAACCCCTCCCTTGCCTTATCTACCAGCCCAAAATGTATTGGTTGAGGCTGGGCTTCTTTGACCAGTCTTACCCTGAGAGATGTAACTATATGTAAAGTGCATGACTTTTCATTACGAAAGTTGGGCCCCTAATTGACTGATGGAGCTTTTGAATAGATTCGCTAACCATGGGGAAGTAATATCAGAGGTGGTTTTAGCCTCCTAAACTGTAATGTTGGTGATATTTTTCGTTGTAATATTGAACATTTCTTTTCTCTTTCCTCTGCTGCTGAGTCTCTTCTTGATCGTTGAATGTAGTATTAAAGGGGAAATCCAGTCCAAATCTAAGTTAATTTGATAAGAACAAGTAAAATGTTACGAGTTCAACAGCATAAATTCATTCGAAATCGGATGAAAAATAAGGAAGTAATGACATTTCGAAGTTTTGCTATTTTTTTGGGAAACAATCCTTGAACAGTCAATATGAATATGCAAATGGCAAAGTGAGCATGTCATTCCCTCACAACTTACCATATAGTTTGTACATACAATTTGAAATTTCCAGTTTTTCATTCAAACGCAATTATGCCCAAGGCTCAAATCCTGGTATATCTAACTGATCACTGTTCTGAAGTTATTCAACTAGGAATAACGTCATGTTTCAGACTTCAATGACAGAAACATTGAATTTTCGTCATTTTTGTGTACACGATCAATGGAAGATTGTGTGGGTATGACATGGTTAGCTCACTCATTTGCACATTCATACCCTCTGTACAAGAACTGTTTGGGAGAAATTATCAAATCTTCAAAATTTCATAACTTCCCTATTTTTCATCCAATTTCAGTCAAATTTTTAACATTGAACTCGTAAACTTTTACTCTCTTTTATCAGACGAACTAATATTTGGACTGGATTTCCTCTTTAAGGCAGCTCTTGCAGCCTGAAGAGAGCTTGTATACATGGAAGAAAAATTACGAGGAACTTAATCAAATTACTGTAAACAGATATGGATCCAGAGATCAAATTAAGAGGAATAGTGATCATATTACTCTGTGCTACTCCTTGTGTACAGAGAAAAAAATATGCTGTACACAATGGGAAACACATAATCTCTTATTTTTTTTTCTTTCTTGTATCTATTCATTTGTTGTAGACCCAAGAAATCCACATCTACACTATCAGATTTACATATAGATACGCATACATGCAAACACACACACACACACGCACACACACCCATGTTCACAAATAAAACATATCCAATCATGTCGATGACTGCAGTGTAACTGACAATTCCCATGTATCTCTTGAATCTTCCCCTTTCCTGTCGGAGTACTCGGTAAATGATTCACATCGTGCATGTTAACAGGAATGTAGATTATTTGGTAGATGACAGTACAATGATCAATATGTCCCAGGGCCTGAGTTACAAATTGTAGGTTACCTCCTTCACTTCCATAGACAACTATACTGCGCATTGCTATGAATGGTATTTTAGAGGAGTGATGCTGGGAGGGCTAATCACTGTGCAGAAAGTTGGTATCAATATGGCTGCTATTTTCCTCTTTTTTTCCCCTCTCCAGTTGTTCAGAATTACATTTCATAATTTCTGCCTGCCTGAAATATGCATCGTGTGGTCTTGTTTCTGTTTTTTGTCCCTATGTTCACGTAATGGTGTCATCTTTCATATCTTGCTGCTTTGTTACAATTCCAAGAACATTGGCAATGATCTGATGGATTAGAGGCCAGTTGAGATTTGATGCCCTTTCACCAGTTTTTGTGATAAAATGTGAATTTCTATGTATTTCAGCTGTTACTAGACAGATCTTGCCAGATAAGTGTCATTCCCTTAGGGCATCTATAGATGATTTTTATCATTTGGGACATTTTTCTTTTGAGTTTTATTGCTCGTAAATACTGGCTTGTTTTTTGGAGTGCACTAGATACTCCACAAGATTTCCCCCAGTTTGTGGTTACTGATCGTGCCAAGTTTGCGGCTTACCTCATTCCTTTATTGGGAACAGAGGAGAATCTGGAAATGAGTGCACTGCCCTCATTGTTGGATTGCCCGCTGGGACTCATCATGTGACTCTGGTAGACTTTCGGATCAGAGAGCTTCCCGACTCTATTGGCCAATCACAAACTGAGCACTTCCGATTGGTGTTTGATGGAGAGATTTGTATTGCAACACTTCACTCCAAAATCATGCCATGTGACTTTTAAGTTAGTAACATAAATAGGAACAGAAAACATAGTTTGTTGATGTCAGGGAAACATATTGTCCTTTCTACTTTATACCAAATTTTCTCTTAACTTGCCATTGGTCTTCAAGAGTGAAAACCCACATCAAGATATCTCTTGTGAGTTAGCCAAATTCTGCAAGTGTTGTGGTTATCCACTATCTGAAAACATATTTTCATGAACTCATCAAGCCGCTTACATTGAATACATAACTAGAGAGTGTGACATTTTGTATCTATGTCATTTCAGTCTGTGTTTCAAACTAGATGCCATGCGTAGATGATATTGCCATGTTGCAAGCTTTGATGTTTTGATAAAGTCGAACAAATATAGATTATAACATATTTTTTTTCCACTTCCAAACACACACAATCATGCATAATATACTCTTTCTCAAAGGCCTGATTATTTTTATTCATTTTTTTTTTACTCATCTCTGTTTTTGTTTTCCATTATGACAGTTCTGTGATGTCATAAAGGAATGGAAATTTCATGATTTATGTCAGTGTACAACCATTAACTCACAGAGTTTGCTTCCCTTGCAATTTGCATCATTTTAATCACACTTTAATGACCACGCCATCATTCAAGTTGAGAGGTATGACACTTACACATTTTTTTCATATGTTAAATATCAAGACATTGCAGAGACAATTTTACCAGACTGGAGACAAATGTTGACGTCAGTGAAATTCCTGTCAGATGTCTAGGAAGTCCTTCTGGATAGCTGAGATGTGATTTAGGAGCAGGTGACTTGGGATGAATTTCATTTCATAACCAGGTATCCAAGGACATTTTTTGATTAGCGCAGGATAGTTTGTATGAAGGTGTGATTTTTGTTTCCCCTTTCTTTGTTGTTGTTGGGTTTTTTTAGGTGGCTATACAAAAATCACTGATGTGAAGGAATAACTTGCTGTTTGCGGTATTACTCATAGTATTCTTTAGTATGAAGTAAAAAATACAGTGTGAAGAGGGTATTTGTAATAATGCTTTCATTTTAATTTCTAATTAATGATTACTTTTTGAACTTCTTCATACTTTTTTTTTGCTAGCCCAGATGTCTAATAGTCACCCTGCACACAGATGATTACATGTATACAGTTTCATATAGTGTATTTGTTGTCTGAACATAGTCCCATTCAATATCTTGTTATAGGGGCTGCAGGTACATAATGATGATGGAAATTATAGTGACATTACTACTTCTTCCATTATTACTTTACATTTAGGTTACTTTTCAGCTGTGTAATTATGATGAGGATTGATTATTATTCTTATCATTACTATTTTTCTAAAATCATTAATGCCATTCTAATTTTAGAAGCAAACTTTGCAAGTATATGATTAATTTACAGTATCAAATACAAATGCGTAATCATGTGACTGTCTGTATGCACCAATCATGGCCTGAAATAAGCATCACAATTGATGAAATGTCAAGAATTGACATTTATTAGAGATATGTAACTTTTTAATAGTTTATTTTTAAGTTTGGCATCGGCCAATAAGGCTGGAGCTTCTTTTCTATTTTCAATATTCTTATCAATTTTGCATAATACTTAACAAAATATTTGTTTATTTGTTTTTGTTTTTGTTTTGTTTTGTTTTGTTTTGTTTTGTTTTGTTTTGTTTTTTTTTTTTTGGGGGGGGGGGGGAGAGAATTTGAGAGGCTACCAAAAAATAGTATCTACTTTGTACCATGCAATTAAATCCATCAGTATGCCTCCCCCATTCTTGAACAAAGAGGGCTAAAGGCTAGCAAGGGGGTGAATCAGTGCAGATGAATGAGAGTAACAGCAGATACAAACTGCCTACTCCTTCCTCTTCAAGATTTGCAATGTTTCAGGGTGCTTGCAAGACTTTTTTTTTTCCACTTGCCCAGTTGGGCGAGCAGATTTCAAATTATTGCAGATCACTTGCCTGTACATGAATATTAGTTGCCTGTAAAGAAAGTCCCAAAATATGATAAATCATATAGAAAATCACGTGTAAGTCAAGGACTTAATAAAACAAAGTCATATGAATAAACAGCACACGTTGATTCACACACTTAAACACATTGGAGTAACAAACTTGGTTTGGTGGAGTGTTGGTGTTACATTGCATTGGGGCTTCTTCATGGAAGTGTTGGAAAATTGCTGAAATGAAATTAAAGTACAGTGCCTCACTAAACAGTCATTATCTATGGGCTTTTTGTATGGTTGACTTCATGGGTATAAGGGGAAAAAAGTGAAAAAAGGCGGCTTCAGAACTTGTTGTTTTTCCAAATTTGGGCATGCATCTTTTTCTCATTTTTCCAAAACACTTGCCCGACTTTGATTTTCACTTGCCCGGGGCCATTAGGCAAGTGCTTATGTGTAGCACCTTGTGTTTGAACTCAAGGCACACCTCTCACTCTCCAGGCGAAGCTTGTCACATACTTGTTTGTTTTCCTTCGCTTGTTTTGACCACTTTTGATGTAAAGGTGTTCAAGAGGTTTGAATTGTATCCATACAATTGTATACATGTGTGTGTCGGTGGGACTCTTGAAGTTCAAGGTAGACCGCATGACACATGGCCTAAGGGGGCTGGCCAGAAATAATTCCCATTTCCTACAACATGAGCCATCTACTGATTCCAGGCCTTTTGGAGTTACACCACCAAGTCTCTTTAACTAGTCTGAGTTCCAGCCACTATTGTATTTATTTTTGTCTCATTAGTTTCATTGGTAATTTTGAGATATTTTACTTCATATAATATATGTATAGATTTGATCAAGTTTATGCTCCTTTATGTGTTTTCTGGTTTGAATTTTAAATGAACAAAACCTCCTTCCGGTGCCAGAATATCCCAGGTGCATCATTGGGTGTCACTTGTGGGTGTCATCATCTCGCTTATGGTACAGAATTAAGGTTACTAAATAACTTTCAGGGAATTTCAGGCAGTTGATAAATGCAAAGATTTTTTGATTATCAGGTTAGAAACATCATTCTGAAGCGCCAACAAAAGTGGGACCACAAAAACTTTTGAGCCAGAAATGCATTTCTGTAGAGATGATAAAATTTTTTGCAACTAGATGTTTTAAAATGCATTAATAGTTCAGGCCTGCTCACACCAACCACTGCCAACTACACTGTCACACATCTCCGCTCCTCGCGTCGAACTGCGCAATGGAACTGTGCAGTGACAAGGCCTCCCTCTTGACTGACGATAGAGATGATAAACTAAACAAGTCAAGAAACGCGATCCGAAAGGCCTTTATAAATGCATTGTGATATTGGGTATTGAAACATGTTTCAAACATGGGAAAGATGATAAACGCAGCCTTTAAGTTCCTTTTGTCATGTGAATGAACTTTTCTGTATTTCAGCCAATATAAGATTGTTGCTGTTGTTTTTGCAGCAAAAGGTGTATAAAGACCTGTCATTATGATGTAATGATGTAAAATGTTGAAACTTTTGAATGTGAAGGGTTGATGTAAAAACACCATCAGGGTTAGATTTTGCCAGTATAAAATTGTATAGTGCGTGTAATGGCTGACAGGTTTGGAAGGGCAGAGCTGAGCAGGAAAGATCTGTGTGTATTCGTCTGAAGTGAAGTAGCTATGATGAGAGACAGGTATCCTGTTTAGGTTAGGACTGTTCTACGCAACCCTGGGGAAGTTGTCTAAGATATTAAAAGAACTCATTTGTAGGAAGCATCGTGTGTATATATGTAGGTGGGGATGGGGGAGCCTGGTTTCTATCAACACTAGCATGTTACAGCCTGACGTTGCTGTGAAACCCTTTAGGCTGTACAATCTTACAATACTTACTTTGCAGTATCCATGTAACATAATTTATGATATCTGAGAAAGTAAGCTTTTCATGTTGAAATGGCTGGAATTTGCTGCACAGATGGACAATGTTGTAGCTTCAAGCTACTGTTTACCATTGGGAGCAGTGGTTGAATAAATGTGTGAGTTATCACATTTGATGCATATGTATAGTTTAGTTGTATCACAAAACACCCCACTATATAACAATTTTGCAATCAAGCCACAAATGTGAGGAGACATCACTAATTTTCTACATTAACCATAACTGAGGACGATTTATTCTAGAAACAATTTTGATCAAATTGTTTTTCACATTTTTATTTATATCTATTGATATTTAGTATTGATTATTACATACTGATAAACATTTGCACATTGTTCTTTCATCCATAACTCACATTTTAGAACTATTTTGAAGCACTAAAATGTGAACAATAGGTTTTTTTTTCACCTGCAAATGGTAAGTAGTGGCTTTAAACAGTTAAAGGATATGATGGAAAATCATAGGAGCATGTTGTGTATGCTTGCTATCTGCTACCCATGTAGTCTCACCGTAAGTTTTGATATCTTGGCGTTTCTGATGGCATCTGCCACACTGAAAAGACGTGCATGTGTAGCTGGTTGAAAATAGGGAGATGGGTATGCAAAAGATGTTGATGACCTTCAGTGCGATACGACTTGTATTCTCCATTTTGAAAGCAGCAGTCTGACTCAACCACATTCTTCCAGCATAGGAGGATTGGATGCACTGGAAAATATATTTACTTCTCTAGATTTCAATGTGCAATTATGTGGTGCATTCTCATTAAAAAAAATTGTGATGTTTGTGCACTTTCCATTCACATTGCAATGAAAAACTGTGTAGCGACATCGCAAGTTTTTACCGCTGTAATTTGCATGCGCAGTTAGCGAGGTAGTAAAAGATGACTGTTGCTATGGTGTATTACAGTAGCTTGGTCTGCCTGCTGTACATTGTGTGTGTGTGATTTTTAAGGAAGAATACAGAACTCATGTGACAAATGTTGATTTGGGGTTGTTTTTTTTTGTGTGTGAGTGTATGTGTGTGTGTGGTATTAAACTGTTCTCATTAAAAAAAAAAAAAAAGGTATCACTTCACGCAAAGTTAGAAAATTTGCACTCCTGTCCGTGATTTTTCTGGTGATGTTGAAGGTGTCTTTTTGGAACCAGTTGTTCGACATACCTGTACTTCAGTTGCCCAGCAACTTTCACCCAAATGATTATCTGATTTTTCCAATGTTGCAATATTTCCTTGGCAGCACCTTAATATTGGGCAACTACCGAATGAACCACAAGAAGTCTAATATTTCTCAAATATGCCTTCCATGCATTTCTAAGTCTTCTTTCTAATATCTAGAAAGCAAGTGAGCATCTTAAAGGGGATGGCTAGTAACTGATCAGTGGGAATCAGTGGGAATGCTGGAGGATGATTGTTCCGGTTCTTGTGGGATTCATTTAAGAGTACAGTTGAACCTCTATTATCCGGCCTCCCTTTATCCGGATCTCTCTATTATCCGGACGCAATCTCGCCGTGATTTTTTTTAATAATTACGGGAAGAAAGGGGGATTCCCAACTCCTTGAGAACTCCTACCCAAACACACATGAATTACATATTACTTCCAATATGATTAACATACATTGCATCAAATTTCCTTCCAAATTGCTTACCTTCAGACATTTCAACATCCCGAAACATCCCCAAATGTAACAATGAAAAGGTTGCAGTATACACATTACTACATGTGGTACTACAATGGGCTACATCAGTACATGTGTATGTATATGTACATGTATAAAGCATTGAGTCTCCCTTATCCGGCCAAATCCCTTATCCGGATGAGCCCCGGTCCCGACTTGTCCGGATACGAGAGGTTCAACAGTACATTATACATCTATTGTTGTGTGAAAATGATTTGCTTCAGAGTGGTCTCATATTCAAGTAATGTGCAGTTTAATGTTTCCAGGTTAGCGTGCCTGGTCAGTGACGGGGCATTAATCTGCACATTACTTGAATATGAGACGGTTCTGCAGCAAATAATTTTCACATAACAGTAGATATATAATGTACTCTTAAATGAATCCCACAAGGATTGGAACAATCATCCCTCAGCATTCCCACTGATTCACACTGATTCCCACTGATCAGTTACTAGCCATCCCCTTTAAGTCGAATGAACCAATTACAAGAAGAGTGAGAAGTAGTGAGTTCAAGCAATATCACTTAGAAAGAATTTCAGAGGAATCGTGAAAGTCAATATACCAGTTGAATGGTAGGAATGCAAAGTCCTCTAACATTGCATTTTGATACTGGTATTTCAATTAAAGTAGGCTTTTCTGGACACAAAATCACAAAAATCATGGCATAGTTTTAAGTTGTCCTGTGAAAGGTTAATGACTACACATTTTACAGAAGAGTATCTCTTTTTAGTTTAGTCTTGCTTATCGTTTGTCATGGGTTGGTTACTATGCTGGTCAAAACAAAGAAAGTCAGTACTTCTCTGTAAATTACAGAAAATCAGGTTCTTTTTTTTTTGGGGGGGGGAGGCAGGATTTTTAATTGCATATGTGTAGAATTATCCCTTTAAAGGCATGGTAAGAGAGCAATTTTGAATTGCTTTGAGTCATTGATGAAAATCTCCAATGAACTGAACAAAATACGTAATGATGCAGTGAATGCTTTCATGTGCAAAAGAAACAAAATTGTGTGCATTAAAGGTGATTTTTTTCTAATCCCCAGGTCAATGAAATGTCAGTTGCTATATTGCGTACCAAATTCTAGGTATGCTCAGTTAGCATATATGTAATTGTGAACATACCCTTGATTACCCTGTTGTCATTGTATCCTGAAAACACTTTGCCCTTTGAATTCTCGCAACATGTAATACGATACACACACATAATGTAGTTACACACGCATGCAGTTTTAGCATAACTTTATGTCACTGTCTCTCACAATCACAGTACAGTTCCTTGAATAGATTTTTCCATAGCTTACCAGAGCAGACACAAGCCTTGTGGCTTGTGCAGTCATTGTCTTACATGACATTGCTTCACTTCTTTTTGGGAAAAAAACAACAACAATAAACTAAAACATTAAATTACAGTGGTCACCGCTTCGTTGGGAGGGGTCGGGAGACAAGTTTTTCTCCTGTTTAAGCAGTGGCTGGTATTGGCCCATGCAAACCACACAACATGAAGCTCAGTATGTGGGTATTATACACAGTTATTGTATTACACCCACTAATAACCACAGCAACAAGTGCACATGTTACGACACACAGACATAAAACGGCGATTAAAAAAGACACAGCAGTCTCATAATTTTGGCAAATGCATCATCGAAACAAACCTTCATTCCTTTGATCCACAAAATGACCCTTTGTAGAGTTCACAGTACATGTCAGGTAACGATATCTGTGACTTTAAACAACATGCACATTATGATGACACTGTATAAAGAACCAAGGTTGTATTTATGTCCTGTAGGGTCAGTTAATATCTTGTGGATGGTATCAATTTCTTTGGCGGCACGCTATATCTGGTAGAAAGAATCAAAAGTCCCTGTCCCTATACCTTGCCTTTGAGTAGGAAGTGCTGTAGACATGTTCGAGGTTACGGGTATCATGAATGTGTTCCGTTCCATCTTACTCGTGTCCTCTTGCTTGAATCGTTTTTAATCTGCTACAGTTCCACACCTTTTGTAGTAGTTGGTGTCATACTGGTTAACAGCTTCGCCACAGCCACTCAGCCATAGCAATATCAGCTGTCCATGTGGCTATTAGGTGTTTTCATTCAGTAGATTACAAAATCCTCTTTCATTTCAGTCATGTATATATGTGTAATTGTTATAAAGTTCCAAAATTAAAAGAAAAACAAACCTCTTGATACCTCAATCTATGACTGATTATTTAAGAAATTGTCAACATTTAGAAAATAAAAAATTTTAAGTTTTCTCCTAATTTTGTGTTGATGTTATTTTGCATTAACATTAAAGTAACAACCACAAAGGTCAAAACAACAATTATCATCTGATTGTTTTCATTTCTTTTTAGCATGAAAACCATTATAAAAAAACAGTAATTTCAAGTTATTAACACTTGTCCCTTTCTAAAAATGGGCAGAGGTGTTTTAGAATAGCCTTGGACTTTATCTTGTGTTGTTGTCAGTGTGTGTAGAAATGTTTCAAAACGACGTAATCGTTGGTCTTGAGATTTAGATACCTTTCCTGAACAAACAGCATTTTGAATCATTTGTATGCATTGATTCTGGATTTGGGGATTTGATGATCAGAGTTGTGCATCAATAGGAGTTAGGATGGTAGGATGTAGTACAAGGTACAGATTTCCTGCGAGTAATCCTTCATATCGAACCATGGCTTTAGTGCCATATCCTATCAAAATGAACTGTTGAAAAGTTGATTCGTTTTTTAAATGGAAAAATTACAGCTATTTGCTACAGGATGCAACAGATTGCAGTTGATAATGTAGCTGTATGCAGTGTAATAGAAGCTCCAAAGCATTACAGCTAAGCTCTGTAAAGCCATGTCTTTAGATCATTCCTCTCTCATAGAATTTTTGGTACAATTTCCCATTATATGGTGATAAATGGCTTATATACAGTTAACTACTTGCAAATATTCCTTTAATACTTTACAAGGTGTTAAAAAGAATAAAACAGAGAAGATGGCTAACAAACCTATTCTTTATATCAATTTTTTTTTCATCTGTTCCAATGCCTTATTTTATGAAATTATCTGTGTTTGTAACAATTTGGGAATGAAATACCTGATGGCTATTAGTAACAAAAATGTACAGTATATCACATTTGTATTGTTTTTGCTATTCTGTTTTTGTTTCTTCTGTAGGGTGATGTAACAAGGTTATTTCACGCAGAACAGGAGAAGTTTTTGACGTGCGACGAGTACCGCAAGAAGAGTTACGTCTTTCTGCGAACCACTGGGAGGGCATCAGCTGCGGCCGCTACCAGCTCCAAGGCACTGTGGGAAGTTGAGGTAAAGTTTTCGCCATCTTTGATATGTTTCCATTTTTTTCATGTGATTCATTTTTTTTTTTACAAGATATGATAATCGGTGACAGATCACTGTTATCGTAAGCTGCTATACAGTGTATGCATACACATGAATTATGCAGGTATTGGTTTTATATTCAAATGGGGGGGGGGGGGATAAACTCAATCTGAGTGTTCCCTGCCCCCCATATCTTTCTGCTCTAGCTGAATCCACATTTGTGTGTCAGGGAGTCTTTCCCTTTAAAGCTAGGGTCAATGAGAGTTTTTAAAGCTGCCCTGAATGCATGGCTTGTTCTGTATGTCGGGCATTACCGACAATGAATTATTTTTTCAACTTGGCCACATCTCCGCCCAAGGGTGATTTTAGCTAGCAACACGTGCAACAGACTGTACGATGACGGATGACCTCATGACCCACAGTGCACCATCGTGGATGAAAATGCTATTTCAGGCATTTTGTCTTTAAAGGGATGATATAGTTTTGGTCGAGACCTAATTTCAGGTTTCTAACATTTTTTTTGTGAGATAATGAGAAACCTCTATGAAATATGAAAGAGCATGTAATTCTATGAGGAATTCAACGTTTATTAGATGAAAATTGGTTTTGAAATGGCTGAGATATCCAAAAAAGAGCGATTCTAATAAAGTGTGGGACCCTCACTTTATTACGATCGCTTTGTTTTACTTTGTTTTTGGATGTTTCAGTCATTCCAAACCCGATTTTCATCAAATAAGCTTTAAATTCCTCTTAAAATGGTATGTTCTGTACTATATAATAAGTGTTTTCTTGGTATCTCGCAAAAAGTTAAAAGCCCAATTCTCATCTCCACCAATACTGTACCATCCCTTTAATGCCCCAGGGCGAAAGGGATATGGGAGGGGTGGGTTGGTGGAAGTGCATGGGCTAGGACAGGAAAAATTCCGGGGGGGGGGGGGGAGGGGGGGGGGATGGGGGAGGTTTTCTTCAGACCATGAATTAAAATTTGCACAAAAGTATTTGCTGCACATTAACATGACATTGGAGTTGCAGTTTAATCATATCAGTCTCTCTTTGTGTGGATTTATTTAATGTGACCACTGTAGGGCCATCGAAGTGCTTATGAGCAAACTACTACAGGAAGAACAAGAGTTATCTCATTGTTAGCACTTTTAAACTTACTTGATTTTAATGGAAAGAGGGAGCAGCTCTCATCTGCAAACACCTGGAAGGTTTTGAAATGGAAAATATGTGGGAGACAGAACATATCTCAGCATTTACATTGGTGTGATGACATCTACAAAAGTGTAGCTGGTTTTTAAAAAAATATTTTTAGAGGAAATACCTTTTTAGGGTATTGTATACCAGGCAATTATTACCAGTTACATAGCCAGCAGCAGTATCTTGGTAGAGATGTCATAAGTAAATTGTGATATCAAACTGGTCTACTGCAGCTCATTAAATTATATACTGAAAATGAATACTGAATCAGGCCTCGAAATAGGATTTTGGAGGGGCAAGGCCATTTAGAAAAGGGCACTTTTTCCAAGACGCCAGGGCACTTAAGTCAGTCAGAGGGGCACCAAGGCCACATTGGAAAGGGCATGTTTGGTGTTTATGAAAAAAGAAAGAAGAAAAACAAACCGAGAAAAACAAACAAACAAACATACACACACACACACACACAAAGTGCAACACACAACAAAAACCTCTTCCCTACAGCTGTAACACATTCCCGATCTCCGCGTTTCTATCAGGTGAAACGACATTTTTTAAAACAGGAATAAAACAACAGTAGGTATTGATTGAAACTCAGGCCAGCCAGGCCAGGCTGCCATGAAACGTCAAAGCACATTCCGACAGCTGGCTGGCAAAACCACAAGGCAAAGGAATTTGCGCGCGTGTGTAGATTGCTATGATTAGTCTGTGACAGACAGTTCATGACCTCCAAGAATGCGCCAGTACGCGCTGTTTCTTCTGTTGATTGGTCTCTCTCTCTCCACCCCTCCCCATTCCCCAGTCTGGCACACCTTGGCATCGTGGGATTTTTCTTTTTTCTTGGTGAACTTCTACTGGAGTTCACTCTTTATCTGAATATGCGCTGCCTAGCTAGTACATACTCGCGGCCGCTGCGCTGCGGAGGCAGTCGGGATGGTAAAAGCCGGTCGGGCGTACATATACGTACACGTACACATGTCGTCTCGTATCTCGGAAAGATACTTTGAGTTTGAATCAGATATATCGGGACGCGAGTGAACTGAAGGTATGATATTTGAGATCAGGAAAGTTGTTCAAGCTTATTAAAGAGACTTTGAGAAAGGGCATATCATACGTCATAAATAATAACTTTCATTCTAAAAGGGCACCACGGCCCCAAGAAAAAGGGCACATTTTTTTTGGCAGTAACTTTGATCAAAAAACAAAAGGCATTGCGGCCAACGAGAGGGGCACCGACGGCCATGGCCGTCGGTGGCCGTCGGTTAATTCGAGGCCTGCTGAATGTTTAATAGTGAGAATATGTTGCATTTGATAAGCCACGTCATAATGGAGCACTGGGCTTGCACTCAACTGTATACCAAAAGAAACAGACAAACAAATGTCGAAATTCAAAGAAATTAAGGAAAAGAGCAAAACAACCAGAAAAATGAGAATGTGAAGAGGGAGTTTGTTTGGCTGGAAACGTGTGATCAGATGGAGAATTAACCCTACCTGAGGAAGCATGGATGGGACTATTGATACTGCGCTTTACTCTTGCAGTGGTAGAGAGCAAGTCTGGCCAGCTCATTTTTCAAGCTCCTAGCTTGAGGATGTAGAGAAAAATACAAGGAAACCCTCTCTTTAAAAAAATGATAACAAATATATTATACACCCATTGCCCTCTCTGTGTAAGATTTGGTCTGCTCTTGACTGGACATAGACTCTTGTTGATTTGACATCACATCATTGTTGATGTTTTTAAGGTGATTATTGAAGGCCATGTAACAAGGATGCAATGTCTCTTCGTGGAAGATTCAAATTATATCTTTTTAAATGTGTATCAAAAGCAGAGTATGTATTGTAATCATAGTTCTAGTAGCTTCAAGAACTGCATTATCTTTTGTTTGGAATAGACATGATATTCAATATTTATATAGCAACAACTGTGAGTGTGGTATGTAGGTGAAAGGGCAGCTTAGATGGAAATTTCACAGCAGAAATATGCTGGCAGGGCATGCAAAACCAGTAGCATAGGCCGTCTACGATATGATAAAATTTTAATGCATGAGAAGTTGCTAAAATTGTTTTTCCTTGAATATCAGTCCATGAGTGGTGGGGCCTTTACGAGTCGTTATTGTGTATAAACAGCTACATGTACAAGTAGTTTAATGGCACAGTGTTAGGAAAAACAATTGCAGTAAGAGCTATTACCTGGTATCGAAATGCATTATGAATGACAATGAGCATTACCAGCAAAAATCAATACTGGTGTTTGCTAAAAGTGATTTACACATCTGCATGTACTTCTTCATAATGAAATTATTTTGAGTGGTAACCTCAATATATTGCGATTATGTCCAGTGTATGTCCACAAAATCTGTATTCATCGATCTGGGCGAGATAGGTTGCCATCAATATAGCAAATGAATTTATTTTGGTCATTCAAAAGTATGTCATCAAATTGGCAGCTTTTAATTTGATATCTCCATTGCATCCTCTGCCCATGGCCTTGGCCGAGTTCTGAGCGTGTGCTCGACTGCTGTTGTGGACTCCTGTTCGATGGAGCTGTGTGTTTGTGTGTTTATGTGTTTGTGTTTGTGTGTGTGTGTGTGTGTGTGTGCGGGCGGTTGATGAGTCAAAAGTTAATTGACGTTGCGCAGCCCAAGGCACCAAACTGCGGAGTGTTATGCTCCATAATCACTGTTGAATCATAGCTTGTCTTGAGCAATTTAGATGCTTGTTTGTGTGTATTTGTATGCATTTGTCTTTGGTGAATTGGACTGACAGTTTTGACCTGTATCTTTAAACCTACTTGGTCTTCACTGCTCTATGACTGAGTAATACCATTGCAGACATATTGCTGTGTACAATGTTTATGGTACTTTGCAGTGGGGGATTTAGAGGGGAGTGCACCAGGCGCGCACCCCCTCTTTATTTTTTGTTAAACAAAAGAAATAAAAAGAAATAAGAAGCGCCTCCCCTTTATGGAATTCCTGGATCTGCCCCTGCTTTGTGAGGTTGTGGTGATGAAAGGGTTTATCAGAAGAATGATGCATAGTGCAGAACTTTGCGTTATCATCAGTAGGTACCAAGTGCTTAACCTTGATATTGTGAATTGGTCATGAGAAGAAATTCATTATATTTCCAAGTCACTTTTAAAACTTTTGGGATGTATACACGTACATCATATACCCATTTAGATGCTGAAAATGAAATGATTAATTTCTAATGTCATCAAGGTTAGCATTGTAATAAATTATTCCTTGTTATTAAAACAAAAAGGAAAAGAAAGAACAAAAATTTGTAGACAACATGCATAGTCTCCCATGATGAGAATTCATAAAATTTCTCTGTGTTGAGAGGATTATCCTATCATACTTGAGGCATTTTTAGAATGGAGATCGATGATACTTTTTGTCTTTGAAAATTTGATTTGATTTACCATTACAAGTAAGATCCTTTGTGTCTGTAAGGCAATATTTACCTTTTAGATTTACCTCTTAATGTGAAGAAAATTTTATGGTAAATGCTTTTAGAGAGGAAATATCTCCTCACAAAAGAGAATGCCAATCTCTAGCCACTGATCATTGCAAGGTGTATAAGAACCCTAGAGAAGATTTCATTTTCTACCATATCTTATTCCCCTGGCAATGTCTGCATATATCAAATACCTGGTTGGAACTTGATCGATTCCTCAAGGACATGTTGCTAATCACCTGCCCCAGGGTGGAAAAAAAAACCTTGTTAAGAAAAAATTCCCAAACTATAAACACAGAAGAGAGAATACCGCCATCTCCTTTTGATGACCCGTAGCTTGGAGCATAGTGATAGCATCTTTATTAGCATCAATATCTCCTTTGATAGAACTTCATTATACCCTCACTCAATGAGTATCATCTGCGCAGACCTCAAAATCACCTTCTTATCAAAGCAATGTCTTCTTTGCATACCGGCGGTATATTATATTCCATGTGAAATGACCCTATTGATTTTCTCTGCTGTTGCTAGATGCTACAGTCGTTCTGCATATATTCATATTTAGGCCAGTGGAGTAGAGAATATGGTTTCCAGGAAGAATCCTGTGATATGGCAATTTTAGATAATTTAATTTAAACATCATCTTTTCTCTGTGCCAGACAGCCAACTGTCTGGGAATATGTAAATTTTGTTATACCGTAGTTATAGGTAAACTCGGCCTAGCGGGTGAAGTCGGCCGAGTTTACCCATAACTACGGGAGTTATTTTTCAGACAGGTGTGTGTTCTTAGTAAATAAAGTAATAAATGAACAAATAAAAATAAAATTAATGAGATAATCTATGCATGTAGGTTTTTATAGATTAATAAGTTGATAAGTGATATATGTAAAGATATGTGAATAAAAGGTATATGTAGACAAATAAATGAATAAATAGATTAATGATGAAATATTAGTTGCAGAATGCAATTCATATTAGAACAGCATGTGCTGAACTGTAGACCAATTACCCCTTTCCTTTTTTTTTTACCTGCAAGAAGTCGAAATATTTCCTTTGTGTCCCTTTGTTGTATTATATGAATCAGACATTTCTCAGTTGTCAGGGACAGTTTCAGTACCTTGTGTAAATACATATTGCTTATATTGAAAAAAGTAATGTCTATAAGGCAAGAAATGATTTTCGTATAAAAATGTTACATCATTGCCTTTGTGGTGTGTGTGTTTGCCTGTGTATCAAAGTGGGTTGTCATTCATGTTTGGGTGAAATTGTGTGAATTTCTTTGCCTGGATTATATTTGATCTCTGTACCATCCTGCTCTGCAATCTAATCACCATAAAATACATGATTTATCTAGATTTATGCTGAATTCGATGAAATTTGCTGCTTTGATTGAGTGAGAGTTTGATACACTTTAAAATATGTAAAAGGAACCCTTTAAGCATTGGAAAAGGTTGAAGAGTATGGAAGTGAAAATGATACAAGGTTTCTGTTTGGTGACACAACACTGGATCACCCTCTGCTCCCAGCTCATGGAAATTATTGGTGAAAACATCCTTATTCTCAGGAAAAAAAATAAGATAGTCACAGATATGAGCTTGGCATTTGGCATCATTCCTTTTGTGGTTGCAGGCACTGGCTGATGTGGTTGGAAGTTTACTGTGATGTTAAAGACAAGCTAGTGGGAGTGTGTGATGTTAGAGGCTTTTGTTTTACACTTGATAATAATATTAATGTAGAATGATAAAGGTAACAATGTGTTGGGGGGGGGGGGGGAGGGATAGCCTGTCTCACATGATCATTCGAAGCGCTTAAACAAAATATGTGACTCGCAAGCTGAGCATCTTTTACCATTCTGTTGACCAGCAGACGGTGTTGGGAGATAAGACAAACTGTACAACTTGAGAATCGTGACTGCAAGCATGTGATTAGGACGCATCACGTTCGAAGAACACATTAAGATGAAACAAAGTAATTGATGAATGACTTGTCAAGGGTACATGTGAATGCAATGAAGTATCTGATAACTGCTACTGCAGCACTGATTTTGTGGAGTAGGTCACCAGATTATCTTAGAGCTGAGACAGACACTAATCAAGTTGCAAAATCTTTAAAAAGTTTTTTTTTTCTTTAAAGTGCATGGAGAGGCTTTTAGATTTTTATGCACAGTATATGCGAATTATGATGATCATTGTTTTGATAATGTAACCTTAAAAGACAAAGAAGGAAAATGCAGTGGATGATTGTGTGTCCCTACTACATCAGATATGGTTTGTAGAAAATTAAATAAAAAGAAACAAATAGGAAAGATGTACATGTATGAAAGAGGGGGAGCTTGAACTCTTCCTCATATCCTGATGTCAATGAAAATTTCTGCATGGAAGGTTTGTGATGTGCAACAGTTGTATACCTAGCAAATTGTGACTCAGACAGGCCCGTATATTGTGGAATGTGGAACAGGGGAAGTAAATGGAAAAGGCTGTCATGGTGTAAACCATTTTTTTCCTTTCATGAACCCCATGGAAAGTTATTCCAGGAAGAAGCCATTTCATCTCATCTAATTGGAATGGTTGAGAAAAAAGTCTAATGAGACAGGTAGCACAGATAGCATTGAAATATGAAGACAATCAATCATGTGATCAATTTGATATATTGAGCTATTCAATGAGGTCCTGTTTCATTCATCAGAAACATTTGATTAAACATACGTACTATATTGGGATGTCATCTTTTTTTAATCTCATACTCAAGTACTTTTCAAAGAACTCTCACTACCTGTATAGTATGAAGCATGTGGACAGTTTAATAGGACATTTGCTAGATATGATTTATATTTGTTTTTGTTTTTTTATTTCTTTCCATCTTCCTTTACCAAGTATGAATAAGCCTCTTGATCAGTAACCAAGGAAAGTTGAGATGACCAATTTCTGTAGCTGAAGCTCACAGTGTAAAAATTACCCAGATGTGGTTGTTACAATGTATGTCAGAGAATACTCTGTGTTTATGAATCACTGTAGGAATTCATTATTACCATTAAGACATACACATGTATCTGTCACATAAAAAGAATGATAAAGTTTATGTCTCACATACCTGTCATTTCAGAGTGGACAAGACAGTTTTCTTTTTCTATTGATATACAAGTAGAAACTTTATTCCAATATTTCTCATCTATTTGCCTACCTTGACCTGCCCAGGTCGTGCAACACGATCCCTGCAGAGGCGGAGCCGGTCATTGGAACAGCCTCTTTCGCTTCAAGCATCTTGCCACCGGACAGTACCTAGCAGCTGAGGTGAGATACTGTCCATGATCCACCCTCCCTCATGTTTTTCAGAGGAGTGTGGACAACCCTCCAAAGCATCTATCTACAGGATTCAGCATCATATTTTTATAACCTTACTCTTTAATAACCTTTACCATAAGATGCATTCTTACATCATAAATGCTGAGCTGTTACTACAACACGCAATAGTGTAAAAGTAGGTAATTTCAGAGCACACATTTTTCAGAGTATAGATTTTTAAGAGTATAGATTTTTAAGAGTAGAGATTTTTAAGAGTAGAGATTTTTCGGAGTGTAGATTTTTGAGCACATAGATTTTTCAGGGTGTGAATGAGCTTAATAGCATGGTGACTGGATGAAGTTCCTGGTTCACAGTATGAGCTTGAACGGTTATGTCAGAAATGGACTCCTTTCCAATAATCATCACATGACATCCATAAATGCAACAAATATTACAGCTGATATATATTCATGCAGGTTGACAACCAATCAGCAAAAAGCATTTTTAGCTGTTGAAATGGCAAATACAGTATTAAAGGGTTACGTTAATTTTGCAATAACTCACAGCTTTGCACGATAAAGCATGATCCAGAGATGTCACATGGCCAAACCCTAGGCCCTGAATCCTGTGACTTTGCCTTTGTCCGACCCTTCCCAGGCCGACAATGACCCGACCAAGGATCCCACACGTGAGAAGCTGCGCGGCCCGCATGGCGGGACCACTTACCACCTCGTGCCAATGCATCATGGGAATGACATTGCTTCCATCTTCGAGCTGGACCCGACCACTCTCCAACGGGGGGATTCATTGGTGCCACGGTAAGCAAGAAAATATGATCTGTGATGGTGATGGTAACAATAACAGTAGATATAGTAGTAGTAATACATTTAGTTGTAGTAGTAGTAGAAGTAGTGGTAGTGGTAGTGGTAGCAGTAGTAGAAGTAGAAGTAGTGGTAGTGGTATTAGTAGTAGTAGAAGTAGTGGTATTGGTAGTAGTAGTCGTAGTAGTGGTAGTGGTGATGGTAGTGGTAGTAGTTTTGGTAGTGGTTGTGGTAGTGGTAGTGGTTGTGATAGTGGTAGTGATGGTGGTAGTGGTGGTGGTAGTGGTAGTGATGGTGGTGGTATTAGTGGTGGTAGGGGTAGGTAGTGGTAGTGGGAGTGGTGGTGGTAGTTGTAGGGGTAGTGGAGGTGGAGTGGTAGTGGTAGGGATAGAGGTGGTGGTAGTGGTAGTGGTAGCATTGGTAGAAGTTGTAGGGATAGTGGTGGTGGTGGTAGTAGTAGTGGTAGTACATGGTAGTTATGATAATCATAATCATGATAGTGGTGATAATGATTGTGAAAATACAGTGTAGCAACAAATACAAGTGTATAGTAATGCTGCATTTACAAAATGGATATTGCAATCACACCATGGTGTCTCTTTACGCACATGCTATCCAAGAAAACATACTAGGCATTCAAATCAGAATTACAGTGTATATTGGGCACATCACAGAAACTAGTAATGAAAACAAAAGTCTGTATAAAGAGGCATTGATTTCAATTCACAGATTAAATGATCGAAAAATTGAGGGATTGGATGAATTCATGCTGAAAGATAGAAGAGAGGGGAAATGTTTGCCTTCACCTTGCTGTGAATGAATTAATGAATACTTTCTGTAGACAGGTATTACCCCTCTCAGTATCGTAATATTAACATGTGATTGACATCTATCCTATGCGATATTTCTGATGGGCTTAACGAGGAAGAGTGGTTTGCAGTAATGCCACTGGTCAGGTGTAACTGCAAACCTCTCTGCCTTCATTTGCATCACCATGCAAATCTTCAAAGGACATGAGACTGAATGAATGGAATCAGTTCCTTGCATTTATCACAGCTCATACCAGCAGCTTATCCATGAAAAGTTCACTCGCAGTCGTGGAAAGGGAGCTGATAGAATGTTAAATTTCACTTAAAAGAGGTGATTGAAAAAAAGTGTAATGAAGTTCGATACCGAGACAAAAGGTTATCAGAAACGAGTGAGGAGTCTGTTCCAGCGATATCAGTTTGCCAACGGGAAAGAGTAGGAGGGAATGTAGGCGTGACATAAATGGAATATTATCGCAAAGAAAAGAAGAAAAAGGAAAAAAAAGCTATCCACATTGACGTCAGCCAGCCATTGTAAAGTAGTAAAAGGCTTTGGTGGAGGCTGTGAGGCTACAGATGTACCTAGCAGATATAGCCTCAGAAAAAACACGCTGTCAATCACAGCAGAGGTAGTCCAAACACAGCGGGCGTAATGACTCTCCATGACCGTAGCTGTAATTTTTAAAGATCTGATGTCCGGTACAACAGCCAGACTTGGATTGGAAGGAAGGCTGCTTTGAAAATAAAAGTCATTATATCTTCTGCTTATGCAAATTAGTTATGACAGAAGTGCAATTCTCGTATAATATTCAAGTTTACTTCGATTAGTAGAGTAAGAATCAAACCAGCAGAGTGGAATAGATATGTTTTATCGCAATGCTTGATGTTGTAAGTTAAAGATATTGCATAATCTAAAGTTGTGCTATTTCTGAAGTGATATTTATAGATGCTGTTTATGCAAATTTATTGAAGGGATGGTTTCCTGACCTCACAAGGCTCTCACTGACCTCCTCATAAATCTCCACTAAAGATATTAATTTGTGGATATTTGATAAATTTGTGTGTGTGTGTGTGTGTGTGTGTGTGTGTGTTTGTGTGTTTTTTCTCTTTAAATACTCAATTGTTCAGTCACTCTTATTCTGTTTATTTCTCCCTTTGTACTCTGTATTCCCTTGGCAAATGTTCATGAGTCATACCCATGCAGTCATTGGTTACAGGAAATTATTCAATGCGGCAACTGTCTCACCAAGATCTTTTTTCATCCTAAATTAATCAAAATCTGCCACTGGTAGATCCATTCCTCCATATGCTTTCACACGAATCCCAGGTGTATACCACAGGGGTTGTTAAAGGAACTGTACAGTACTGGTTGAGGTAGGGATTCATGTTTTGAACATTCCTAAGTGAGATAATGAAAAACCTCTGAAATATGAAAGAGCATGTAATTCCAAGAAGGATTCAGTGTTTATTTGATGAAAATAATTGGTTTTCAAATGGCTGAGATATCAAAAAAAGTGATAATAATAAAAGGCGACAGGCCACACCTTTTATTAGGATCTCTTTATTTCACCTTGTTTTTGGATATCTCGGCCATTTCAAAACTGATTTCATCAAATAAACTTTTGATACCCCTTAGTATTTGCATGCTCTTTGACATCTCATAGAGTGGTTTCTGAATATCTCGCAAAACATTAAAAGCTAAATCCTCACCTCGACCAGAACTGTACACTCCCTTTAAATGCGAATCACACAAAACAGCAAAACAGGCTTCAGCGTGCCAATCGGGGAACGAGGCAATCCATCAGAACTTGTCTTGTGATGTTGATCAAGAGATAAAAGCATAAAAGAGATGAAGTCAGTCGGAAGCCTCCCCGTTGCTTTCCTTGGTACTGCATAAGACTTCACTAACCATCTACATCCTTTTGGCACTAAACATGGCTTTTAAGAGCTCACAAGACACCTTGAATGCTGCTATTGATGGGTTTGGCTTTCTGTCGGTGACGCAATGTCACGGCAATCGTCGTCTTGGATCGTCACGCGTGCTGTCCTGTGACTTCAATGTGACATGTTGTCACCTTCGCTAGATGTCTTATTTCCAACTTCCTCAGCTCACGGTGGTTCCAGTCGATATTCTAAGCCACCAGAATGAGAACCCAATAACTGACAAAATTTGGGCTGGGATGTTGTACCGGTATATTTTGTTTGCAGTACTATGTGGCCAAACAATAACAGAAATGAGATGGCATATCTATTTAGCTGGCTACATGTATCGAGCGATCAATCAATCAACCAATCAATCAATCAATCAATCAATCAATCAATCAATCAATCAATCAATCAATCAATCAATCAATCAATCAATCAATCAATCAATCAATCAATCAATCAATCAATCAATCAATCAATCAATCAATCAATCAATCAATCAATCAATGGATCAATCAATCAATCAATCAATCAATCAATCAGTCTATCTATCATATCTACAGTGTATGTATCAATCTATGTCTGTCTGTATTTCTGTGTAGGATTATATCACTCAGTTGATTTGAGGGTTTCTTTCCTCGCAGTTCATTCTAAAAATAAATACTCTTTGTCACAAGTAATGATTGATAAGGTGTTTATTAAGAGCATCTGATACTAGTAACCTCAAATAAATTAAAACAGTAATGGATTGATACTCTTCCTCTCAAATGTATTGCATGAAAACAAAATACAAGCCAACCATATCCAATCTCACTTGGTATTTCTAGGGCATTACGTCACGTTCAAAAAGATGCAAGCTTTCTTCAGGGCGCTACTGAGTTTGCTACAATGTTCCTTTTCATTGAGTGGAGATGAGACACTCATTGGAGTATACTTGTACTTCTACTTTCGATTATGCTTTAAACAGGGAGTGATCATTGTTGAACCTAATCAGAAGAATGCTTACATGTTCAGAGAAAATCAGCTAGTAGTAGTTCTGTGTATGATGTATATGTACATTGTATGATAGTATGTGATAGAGTTTGATGATTGTGACAGTGAATTACATGGTGGTAAAATCTGACTTCAAACACTGTATCTGCTAGCATGTGTTTAGTTGATAGATTCCCAATAAATTAGTGGTGTTTATTGAAAGATCATTGCAATAGGCCAGTTTATTAAAGACTGCAGATTTGTAGATTTTAATTCCCCCAAGGACTTTTCCCCAAGCCTTTCAATCCACCTGTACATACTCAATGTACTTCAATACTTGGAGTGCTCTCTTCATACTGTAGTTGGTGCTATGTCAGGTAAGTCACATGAAAGCCTTGGCTAGCTTTCTGGTAAACAAGAGCAGCTGTTATTTTGAAGGTATGCATAAAATTTAGATAATTGAGTAAACAGACCACTGTCTGTTGTGATTAGTTTGAGTTATGCAGTTTGCATGTATACACTGTACTTTCCATTGTTTTCCACCTGGCAGGAATTCCTACGTGCGCCTGCGCCACCTGTGCACCAACACCTGGGTCCATAGCACGGGGATTCCCCTGGATAAAGGGGAGGAGAAGCCAGTCATGCTGAAGGTATGCACATCATTGATTTCCTGTACTTCATTAGCATCAGTACAACCTACATGCTTGTTTTTGTTTTTGTTTTGTTTTGTTTTTGTTTTTGTTTTTTTTTGGGGGGGGGGAGGGGGAGGGGGAGGGAGAAGGTGGTACCCAATTCAAAAGTGTAATCTCTGTCTTTGGGTGGGTTCGAGCGCTCTAAAGCGAACCAAAGTGAACTGAACCAAAGCGTACCGTACCGAACTGTGCCAGATTTGAAGCTTTCGAGCACTCTGTCGAGAAAGTGTACCTCACGAGTTATTTTTAGAAAAGGTCACACATTTTTTAGGAAGAATGTCATCCACCTGGCGCATGAACCACTTACAGCTGTCCCAAACAAAGAGAATGATGTTTTTGCATTGTGACATATGCGCATGATACGCGCACGCTTTACAGCGAACTTTTGGTACGCTTTTGGTATGCTTTTGGAGCACATTGGGAAGTGGTCCATTTTTGGCTCGGTACAGTACGGTACGGTACATTTTAGGAGCGTTCGAGCGCTCCTCTGGCGCGGGTACGGTCCGGTACAGTTCGCTTTAGGAGAGCGCTCAAATGCACCCATAGATACCTGCCGTAGAAACCTCGTCATCACTATTGCATCTTTATTCATGATCTTCCCCGCTGCATGCTCTAAGGATTAGAACCAGCGCTGGATGTCGGACAAAATCTCAGTGGTCTACCTAGTGGATAAGATGCTTGTCTGTTGATTATTAGGAGGTTGTAGGTTCAAATCCTGCCTGAGTATGTATGCCTATGATTTTTTTTTCCATGGCTTCTACTAAAACACTGATTACTTTGCTGCATGTTTGTGTCCATGTAGGTCAATTTGTCAGTCAGTTGCAATAGAAATAACTCAACACAAGAATTTTGTCAATTTGAATCAGCTCACTTGTCCAGTATTATTGTCCGTATGTGCATGGTGATCGGTATTAGTTGTGAAACTCAGGCATTGATTTGGCCGTGTTTGACTCATTCCTCTACTGAGATGGTACTGCATAAGCTAATCTCTCCTGGTTCAGATTTTGGTAATGTTTTTCTCCGTAAATTACCACAGAGTCACCTCTCAACAATTTATAGAAATTGCGAAACGCAGCAGCTGGCAACATTACACTCATGCGTAAGGATGACGCATAATTCAACGAAAGGAAATATAAATCATATCACTCTGGAATTCAAAGTATTGTGTGTATGTCAGTTTATAGATATTGTCTTACAGGAAGTAGGAAGACAGCTGCATGTTATTTAAAAGTGTCATGCTTTTATCGTTTATGTATAAATAGTTGAAACCTTTCGAAGGCAAGTTTCCTGGTTGTTGGGGATAAACTCCATTTGCATCAAATTGAAATGTGTTAATAAACTGGTCTATTGCATGTGTAAATGCCAGCTCGCATGATGTACTTCACTTCCGCTGTAGGAGGTGAATGTTCATAGTACCATCACCAAGATGTAAAACAAGCATACGGACCAACCGAAGGCTGAGTTCATTTCCTTTGTGATGTGAGTTGTCATTCTCAGCTGCGTGGAGACCAGTTTTCACAGCCCATGCAGCCCCTCCCCCCCCCCCATGATTTGCAAATAAAAGATTGTTGTATGCTAAACCTATCATCTATCCATTCAATATTGATGCAACATTGGATGTGCTTGGTGTTGGTGCTTGCCATATCTCTTCGATCTCGATAATTATTCTATTTTGATGTGGGAAGCAAAAGTGACCCCCTTTTCGGCAGACCCTTTACGAGTGAATCCATCACAAAATTTAGTAGTCTGGCCCCCAGCAATGTGCAGTCTTCAATCTTCCTGTAGTGGCTAGTCTTCAACATCACACAAGAGTGGCACCATCGACAAAATTTGAGCCATCTTATCAGCCGGTGACACGGCTGATAACTTCATTAAAAGCCAAAGTAATGTATCTCTCCGAAATCTGGGGGAAATAACCCACGACTCCGTGCTCGTAATTGAAGCGGGCACCCCCGCGGCATCGTGAAAGAGCCGTAATGTGTCACACTCCCGGCGACCGACCGTATCTCCAGCCATCTCCATGCATGGGATTCGAGCTATCAGATTTTTAGCTCGTTAGCCCACCCCTGTCTCTGAGAGGGAATTCCACGGTACCCGTCAGACCCAAAGATTGATAAATAGATAGATAGTTAAAGAGAGAGTTTGAGTATGCGAGACAGAAGGAAGGAGAGAGAGAGAAAAAAAGAGAAATATGGAGAGAAGAAGAGTAAGAGGAAAATATGATGGTCTTAAAATAACCTTCCTGGTTGAAGCCCGACCCTGATCTCCTGGGGAAATTTGCGTCTCTTTTGATGGATCAATTTTCAAAGTGTCAATGGTCTTGCCCCTGACTGACTGCTGATTCCAAGACGTGTTTTACTTGACCGTGTCCCCAAAAATGCTACAGCGGTGACTGAAAATGCCCGTTGGCACTGATCACAGATGAAAGGATTGCGGATGGGGGGAGGGGGAGGGGAAGGAGGGGGGGGGGGCTCAGGCGATGAAAGTGAGAGAGTTCAGAAACATCTACAAAATGAACCACGGAAAGATACAATATAGGCCTACTAGTTCCATTCTTAATATGACTTGAAAATATCACTCACAAACTTCAATCAAACTTGGGGTGTTGATTTATAGAAAGGACTACCTCAGGACTATCTCCTGTAGGTTGCTCTTCGTGTGCTTTAATATGTGTGTCATTTTTGTGACTCAAACAAAATTAATTCTATGCATGAGGGCTTGTTGAAATTCTAAAGGCGCAGTATCTGCCTGAAATATTTTTGTGCAAATGAGTGTCATCACATAATATGTTGATGTATTCATGTACACCGTATTTGTGGCCAAAATGTTGATACAAGCGTTAATAGCATCTTACCCATCTAAAAACAAAATGAAACAAAACAATACAAACCAACAACAACAAAGCAAAACAAAACAGACAAAGATGTTGGTACAGTTTCAGGAGTCCCAGATTTGATACATATAAAAAAATCAGTGGGTTTAGAGCGTCAGTCTAATCTAGTATACACAGATGTAAGATGCATGTAGTCCTTACTATGATATGTAGGTGTTGGCTTAGTCATGCTTTGAATAGGCATAGGATTTTTTTGTTTTGTTTTATTATTGTGTCTGTATGTGCCGAGTAATTAATGAGCTTATTATTATTTTATGAATGTGCTGTACCCATCAATATCTCATTCATTGATGTGCAAGAATTATAAACTTCCTTGTGCCATCTATGACCTTTGAAGGAGAGGTCAATTGTTTTTCAGGCTAGCTGTCGGGGAAGATTCAGGTTTTCAACATGAATCAGCCTGAGTCCTGCGAATGTGCCATCCGAATCATACATGGTTTAGCTAGTTTTGGAGGACTGGTGTTCCTTGTCATGTGTCAAAACACAAATTATGTTGTGAGAGCGACTGAAAAAACTTCAACTCAGAGTGGGTAATCCCAGTTGATGCAAATCCTACTTGTCTGGTGAATTCCAGGAACCCATTTCATGGAGAGGTATGCAATTTTTCACTACATTAAGTATGTTCATAATGGAGGCAAATGGAGCATAAAGCATTCAACAAATCTTCTAGTTTTCATCTGGGACTAATCTTAATGATCGCTAATCATTGAAATTTACAACTTCAGATTTTTCAGTGTGAACCCAGCAATTCATTGCTGTTGTTGCAGCGACAACTTATACGCACTACCAACTGATTTGTAGTCTGACAGCTGTCATGCTGCAATTTGTAGTTTCATTTTGTAATCGTTGAAAGTTTAGTAATTTGTCATGAAGAGTTCTATGAAATGGTACTCAGGATGTCGGATCACCCATTCATCAGGTACTGGGTGACACCATTTTCATGCGATTGCCATCCAGCGAGTTCTGGAAATTGTTTTTCAAGGCAACCTCTTCCATGTGGTGACAGATAACTGGGTTATATTTGGCAGATCCTTGGTGACAATCCTTCTTCTGTGTTTTTTTTTGTGCAGCTTTTTACCTCCATGGCCCGGTGCTTTCAGTGAAAGATTCCTTTTCCGCCTGCAGCTGCACTGTTTCGTCGTCAGAGGAAATGCAAAGATTTTGTCCATGTTTTAACCTTCAGTATTTATTCAGTAAATAAGGCAATTTGATTTGTTCAAACCAATATGTATATCATATCAGTGCTTTAGCATAAATATTCTTTGATCATCCTTGATTTATATTGTCTATTGTCGTCTTTCATAAATGAAGTTTTGTCCTTGGTTTACAAACTGTTGCTGAATGAGAAAATTTACTCTGGAGATATTTCTGCTGAGCACCTATAAGGAGGCTGTGTAATCCACCTGTACACATTAATTCCAATTATTTACTATGAAGTACTGGTGTAGGTTTGCATCAATTATTTGTTATTACATTGAGGAAACCTTTGGCAAGCTCCATGGTTGTCATGAACAGTCTTTATGTGAGAAGGTTGTAAGTTATATTTGAATGTTTCCCTCCTCCCACTTGACATCATTATGACTTTGTAATCAATCCAGCCCTTTTTTGGAGGCATTCCCAAGTCAATAACTAAATCAATATGAGTTTCTCAGTTCCTCTTTGAATATTGTAAGTGCTGTGGAACCTGTTGATTCATTGTCACATGATAAAGCATCCTGAGGGTCACTAACACTTGCATTACAGTGACCTTACAAGTGTGTACACCATGGGTAAAGTGTTTTACGCTGTAAATGAAGTGCTCATGTCATCTTGGGAATGATATCGGGCTTCAGGTGTAGTTAAATATTTTGCAGCATAAGTAGGGCAATGAAGAAGACATACACATGTGTAAGCTCATATTGCTGAAACTTCATAGACTACACTCCTCGACACAGTGTATGTAAGGGAGAAATAAAGGCAAATGAAAGTGTGCCGTACGTATTCAAAGAAAGAGAAGACTGACACTAATGTACAAGTATGTACACCATTACGTTATTGAAGTTTATCAAACAACAAAGGAATACATTGAAGGATATAGCAATACATTGAAGGATATAGCAACACAATGGCAATAGTATCATTACAGTTGTTATGGCTGCTGTGTAAAAGAGTGCAGGATGAAATTTGACAAGTGCTCTAGAGGATAATTTCAGTGGCTGTGCCATAGGGAGAGTTTAAAGTGATGTTTCTTGAACAGACAATAGGGGCATAACAGAATGAAGTTATTCATTAATATGGAGTACATGATGCTTGAATGTGTTCTCCTGTGTGTGAGGCTTGTTACTGACTATCTACTCTTCCACCATACCAGGTTGGCACAGCCCAGATACGGGAAGACAAGGAGGCCTTCGCCATCATCCCCGTCCCGCCGGCTGAGGTGCGCGACCTCGACTTCGCCAATGACGCCAACAAGGTGCTCTCCACCATCTCAGCCAAGCTGGAGAAGGGCGCCATCACACAGAACGAGAGAAGGTGAGAAGACATGAGTGCAAAGCTTTCAAAAGTGACGTTCTGTTGGTCAAAGATGGCCATTGAGCCACTTTCCTCTATCAGACTGTACATGTAGGTGGTGGTTTTACTCTGCCCAAAATGATGCAATGATTTTGAGTGTGCTGAAAACTATTGCACCATTTTCCATTGTGACACCAAAAATCATGTGAAAGAGCATTAGTCATATTGCAATCCAAACAATGATTACTATCTTAGCAAGTTTTTTTTTTCTTTTCTTTTTTCATCTGAGCATGTTATCTAGGGAGTGGAACAGAGCCCTTTGTTGGGGAGGCTTTGCTCCAGTAGAGATAGGTTCCTTCTCATGTCTGCTCATGAATTGGACAGTATATTTAAACACAGTGCACTATGCAGTGGCTGATTGACTTTAATAGTGGAGATAACAGTAATTTGCCCCCCCTACCTTTCAAGAACCATGTTTAAAGGGGATGGCTAGTAACCGATCAGAGGGAATCAGTGGGAATGCTGAGGGATGATTGTTCCAATCCTTGTGGGATTTATTTAAGAGTACATTATATATCTACTGTTGTGTGAAAATTATTTACTTCAGAACGGTCTCATATTCAAGTAATGTGCAGATTAATGCCCCGTCACTGACCAGGGACGCTTACCTGGAAACATTAAACTGCACATTACTTGAATATGAGACCATTCTGAAGCAAATAATTTTCACACAAGAATAGATATATAGTGTACTCTTAAATGAATCCCACAAGGATTGGAACAATCATCCTCCAGCATTCCCACTGATTCCCACTGATTCCCACTGATCAGTTACTAGCCATCCCCTTTAAGTGAACTTATCACAGGATACACCTGTATGTGCTGTATCAGGTCATGATATTCCCCTGGCACTTGGTAGAAAACAAATCATGTCAAAATGACAAATGCATTCTCTGCGTTCTGCAAGATATTAGATGGCAGAAGGAACCAATCAATCAAGACTTCTTACGTGAATTCTCTGTGTAATCTATGATTACTAATTTCTTATGTCACTGTGTAATTTTGATTGAGTTTTTCTGATGCGTTGATAATGCTCCAGATAATTGATGCATTCAGTTGGAAGAGTTGAGAAATGCAAGAAAACGTGCCATAGAATTTAAAGAGGATGGAATACTACTCTGTGTCTCCCACAGGACAGTGACGCAGCTGCTGACTGATCTAGTGTACTTTGTGGCCTTACAAGAGAACAACGGGGGAGACGCCCTCTCTGTGATCATCACCAATCCAGACCGAGACAAACAAAAACTGATGAGGGAGCAGGACATCCTCAAGCAGGTATGGGACTAAGGGATTGGCTGAATTCATTTTAGTGATGTGTCTCTTTGGTTTGTATTGTATACATATATGTATTATATTAGCTGATAAGACATTCAAAAGCAAAAAGTAGGAAAATGGTATTCATGGTATGTAATCTTCCCTACATATTGTGCAACGGATCAATAGTTTGTCAAGCATCCTGTTCAGATTTAGGAGGCATTTAAACTGCTTGTAAGAGCACAAGTTACCTCATTAGTGAATTCAATGATATGATTTGATCTTTGAGCTCACTATTCATTTCTACTGGAGTAGATCTGTTTCAGCGATTTTAACCACCTATAACTGAGATTCACAAAAGGATATGATAACCATTGTTGACCACCATTCCTACCACCCTTACCCCCTTCTCCCACCCAATTTCCCTCTCCCCTGGACCTTAATCCTCCACTGCACAGATCTTCAAGATCCTGCGGGCACCCTTCAAGGGGGAGCACGCCATGCTGAAATACGAGGAGCTAGCCGACCCCAGGCACGCCCCCTACCGACACATCTGCCGGCTGTGCTACAGGATCCTGAGGTTGTCCCAGCAGGCATACAGGAAAAACCAGGCAAGTGGAAAAATGGTGCTGGTCTTGGGAGAGTTACTGTACCAAATAATTCTTTAGCTGATTTCACATGCTCAAAAATCATCTCGTGAAGGGTTTCATGGAATACAAACAGAGCAAAGCTACTTGTACATAGGAAAGAGCAGTAGAATTATAGAGCTCTTGAGAAGTGTGTCGAGTGTTTTGGTTACTATTAAAGAGCCGGTAGTTTTGGGATTCAAGGGTGGCCTGATTCATTTGCAGCCCACTAGGGTACATTCAAAAACCTCAGATAGTATTACTGTCAGCAGGTATGTGTATCGAAATGTACGCTCATCGGTAACGGTGAACCCCAGTCAAGATTCTTTGGCCATGTGTTGACTTACACAGAGATCAGTGATGAAGCTATACACAGTTTGTTACAGGGATTCTCAAATACATCTGAGCCGGACAGCCCTCCCACTCGATAGTATGCTCACGCTACTGGGTCTGTAAAGCACATACAATTTTGTACATTGGTACAGGCACACCAGACGGAATTGGAAGCAACACCAAATTGTATTCATATCCATCAATACAAGAGAAAATGATACATATGGATGCAGAGAAAGCAAAGTTCGAGTATGGCTAGGACATCAGTGAGATGTGTGTGATAAGTTTTGTCATGTAAGCAGTTGTTGAAGAGGTTTGATGGATTGAATGACACAGAATGATTTCCCATTCTGTGTACATGTAATCTATAGTTTGTTCTTACCAACACAGACATGTATAGAACTGTAAAAATCTTATCGTGTTACACTTTATCTCATCAGGATTGTTGAGGACAGCTTAGATTACCTTAAACTTGCAGAAAATATCCTTTTCTTTGAAATCCTATTAATTTTGTTTGTAAGAAATCACTGAAACAAAACCAAAGGAAGACCCAATTCAACTCATCTTTCTTACAGAAAGCTTTGGAGTGCTACTTTTCCTATACTTTGTTTATTTTCACAAAGGAAGGGTACTCCGCTTCACCTACATGTATTAAAAAAATTATTGTTTTTGTTTTTAATATTGTGACAGGAGTACATTGCAAAGCATTTCAGCTTCATGCAGGAGCAGATCGGCTATGATGTGCTAGCGGAGGATACCATCACCGCACTCCTCCACAACAACCGCAAGCTGCTTGAGAAGCACATCACGGCCGCCGAGATCGAGACGTTCGTCAACTTGGTTCGCAAGAACAAGGAGTGCAGGTGGGATATCCTGTCCACACCCTGCCCCACCCTCCCCTCTCTCTTTATCCTCTACACATCATCTCTCCCATCTACCCTCCCCTTCCCCCTTCCCTTCTTCCTCTATCTCCTCTCCCTTTCTCTTTATCTCTCACCTCCTCTCTCCCCTCCCTTCTTCTCTTTTCCCCCTTTCCCTCTTTCCCCCCTTTCCCTCTTTCCCCTCTTTTCTGTCTCTATTTCCCATCCCTCTTTTTCTCTCTCCATTTACCCCTTCACCTCCCTCTCCTCTTCTTTTCTCATTCTCTCTATCCTCCCTCTCTCTCTGCTTTCCCCTTCCCATTTTTTTCTCGGTCTACTCCTATTCCCCTTCCTCCTTTTCTCTCTCCTCATTCCCCTCCTCCTCCCTCTTTCCTCCCCTTCTCTCTCTCCACGTTCTCCTCTTCCCCTTTAATCTTTCTCTCCCCCTCCTGTCCCGTCCCCTTCCCCTCTCTTCTCCCTTTCTCTCTTCACTCCCCTCTATCTCCCCCTCCCCTTCACATCCCTCTCCTCTCCCCCCTCTCTCCCCATCTACCCCCTACCCTTAACCCTAAAAGGGGCGGGGGGCAGAATCCGCCCCCCTCCTCGACGTTTCGCGCTATAATTCTGTAACGCGAGAAGG